>NC_045435.1:92883004-92926578 GCF_002776525.5 Piliocolobus tephrosceles | reverse complement strand
ACACACACACACACACACACACACACACACACACACACACACACACACAGAGAGAGAGAGAGAGAGAGAGAGAGAAAATGCCCAGGACATGTACAACTGGGGAAATCTGAACAAGATCCATGGTTTGTATCAATGCCAGTCTCTTGGTTGTGATATTTTCCTACAGTTTTGCAAAATGTTACCGTTGAGGGACACCAGGTAAAGAGTACACCAGGTCTCTCTGTATTACATCTTACAATTGCATGTGGATCTATAATTATCTCAAAATAAAAAGTTCAAATTAGAAGAAAAGATTTAGGCAAGAATGTTCAGAGCAGCTTCATTCATAATCACTTTGTTAAAACCACCCCCAAGCCCATAAAACTGAAGAATGCATAAATAAACTGAGGTATATTTGCACAATGAAACCGTTTACAACAATGAACATGAATGAAGCACAACTATATACACCATGAATAAATCTCACAAACATAATGTTGAGTGAAAGAAGCCAGACACAAAAGAGTATGCACAGTCTATTTATATAAACACAAAACCAGGCAGGAGTAGTCTATGCTCTTGGAAATTAATGGAATCATTACCACTGGGGTAGTACTAACAAGAAGTGGGCATGAGAAAGAGCTTCTGGGCTCTGGTGATGTTCCCTTTCTTCATCTGGGTGCTGGTTATATAGGTGTGTCATGTTTGGGAAATTTACCAAGTGCACGATTATATGTGTACTTTTCTGTATGGGTGCTCAATTTTAATACCCAATTTTGAGTGCTACATGCCAGGCCTTTTCCCAGGCATTTTACATGGAATGTGTCATTTACGTTTTTGACCAAGTTTCTAGTATTATTCCCATTTACAGATGAGAAAACTGTGTTTAAGAGAAGTTGTATTCTAGGGCCACCTGGCTGCCCTATAAGGGACCCGTATGTCCCCAATGCTCTCAATCACCTTGGGGTTCATAGATAAGGCCAAGTCATTAGTAACTGCATTGAAAATGGACCTGTTCACTCAGCCACAAATGATTGTCCTGGTAACACCAATCATGGCCCTTTGCCCAAGCAAGGGGGAACCCCTGAAAGAACACTTGTGAAATTTGAGCACTTTATCTTTTTCTGAAAGCCAGGGAGGCCTATGGTAGGGGATGAACTGGTAATTGCTAAACACTGTAATTAAGTGGGGAGGCCTCAGTTTAAACCATCAGAATTGTAGTTGACCATGGAAGTGTGAAAAGGACCATGATTAATGAACTTGCTAATAGTCTTTTCCTGTTAATGGCATTCTTTTATGTTTTAGTAGGAGCACATGTGGTGATTGCAAATCAGTGAGTATGCAACCCAATGTAACTTTTCCTTTAGCTGAATTTGGTTTCTATCCTGGAGTCCCATTCTGCCTGGTGGTGAAAAACTGAATTTTAGTCAATTCGAGGCTTTTTCTCTTCCCCCTTGTCCCTAGGCTAAAATGCCAGAGGGGAGGGTATGTAGCATGGTGATTAGGGGGCATCTGGTTCTTGATTGTCATCTGTCCACCCTGGTATCAACTGGGATGACATCCTCTTAATGTGACAATGCACGCTGGCTTTTTGCCACACTAACATCTGCTGTGACATCCTGTCCCTCCATAGCCTCTGGTCTTCCTTGCAACTACTGCTGCGTTCCTCTTGTCTTGGCCACCAGTTCCTCTTGTCGCTTTCTTCAGTGCCTTCTCAGGGGGAATGAGGGCTACTTGGCCATACTGACTGTACTGGATACAGTTGGTGGCCCAAACCCCTTCTTCCGGCCTGTGCATTTTTGCCCCAGCAGCTTGAATGTTGAAAGCTAAGCGGTCACACCTGCTCGCCTCAAGAATTGTCCTTGGCCAATGGGTGGCGCTGCACCTGGGAAGCGGGTATTTAGGTCTTTCCCTTAGTTCAGCATAGAGCCAATGATGGACTGATGAGAACCTACAAAAGGCCAGACCCCTTGCCTTCAGGTGGGAGCCATTCAGTGGTGCAATTCGTGCTCCTGAGCTCCTCGTGGGATCAGGCTGCAGTCAGACTCCAGCTGGGACCGCATCCTGGCTTGGCTGCTTCTGCTGACCTTCCTTGCTTCCCTCACTTTTGGTGCGGTTCTCCTAGAGCACCTCCTGAATAAATGAGTTCCACAAGCATCTCCATCTTAATCTTAACTTTAGGGAGCTTAGGCACTGTCCCACCCCGTGGGGCAGGGGATGCAGAGAACTCTAGGCTGTGAGTCCTCACTGCACAGATGCGCCCTCAGTCTTTTCTCCCCTGCACACTCTCACCAGGCCAGTATGTATGTGTGTGTGTGTGGGGGGGGGGGGGGGGGGGGGGGGGGGGGGGTGGGAGGGAGGTTCTTCTCTGAGAAGTTTGCCACCTTCCAACCTTCACTTGGAGGTGAGGCACAGATTCCTTCAACACTTGAATCCCCACAGCTCTCAAAGGATTTCTGTCAGTCAGAGTGCCTTCCCTGCAAGTGAGAAAATGTAACACGAGCCAGCTTAAATCATTTCTGAACCACTCAGCTGGAACCCAGGGATTGAGTAAGAGTCAGGGTTAACCTAGTCTATATCCGAGCTCTGCTTCCCCCCTCGACAGTTCTTTTTGCTTTACCTTCTTCCAGGTATTGGCATCGTCTTCTGTCCAAGCAGATGTGAGGCCCAGAATGCCAAAGTCATTGAATCTTACAGCTCATGTTCAAGAGCAGACAGACAGAACTGATTCTGGAAGCTCTTCTGGCAGAGTACAGCAAACTTCCCAAAAAGCTGCTGACAAATTTTGCCTTCAATCTCTGGGGCCTAAATTTGGCCACGTGCCCATTTCTGACCCAATCCGGCCCAGCCCTGGAGCTGGGGTGGGATCTTCTTCCCTTCCCAATACATGGGCTCTTTGTGAAAGGGAAACGGAACAATAGCATCCTCCTGGAAATGAAGGAGGAGGCGAGTTCCATGCAGGGTGCACAGTCAACAATGCTCATGCCTGACTTTGTTTTCCAGTGGACTGGGGTGGGGAGCGGGGCACAGGAGGCCTTCCCAGGGAATCCTTCTCAGGGTCAATATTGGCAATTTCCTATTGCTCAACCAAATGCTGCCAAGATGCTCTTCAGAATGGTTAGACACATTTCCACTCTAATTGGTAGCTTCAGGATCCCTATTTTTTCTCATATTCACCAGCACTTGGTATTACTTACTGTATTAGGGTCTCCAGAGAGACAGAGCCAATCGGATATACATACAGATGTAGGAGAGAGGATTTATTAGGGGAACTGGCTCATGTGATCACGGAGGCTGAGAAGTCCCATGATGGACCATCTGTAAGCTGGAGAACCAGGGAAGCCAGTAGTGTGGCTCAGTCCAAGTATAAAGGCCTCAAAACCAAGGTGTGATTCTCAGTCCAAAGCCAAAGGCCCAAGAACCTGAGGGTCCGCCGGTGTAAATCCTGGAGTCCCAAGGTCAAAGGCCCAAGAACCTGAGGGACCGCTAGTGTAAGTTCCGGAGTCCCAAGGCCAGAGAGTCTGGAATTCTATCTAAGGGCAGAAGGAGCAGAGTGTCCCCAGCTCTAGGAGAGAAAGGAGAAATTCTATACCATCTTTTTTTGTTCTATTCCAGCCCCCAGCAGATTGGATGGTGCCTGACCACATGAGGGCAGATCTTCCTCATTCAGTCCATTGACTCACATACCAGTCTCCTCCATAGGCACCCTCCCAAACACAACCAGAAGTCATCTTTACAAGAAATGCTTTACTAGTTCTCTAGGTATTCCTCACACTTACTTTCCCAATGTTTCAAGATATGATAGGCACTAAAAGAAATCTCAATATTGCTTCAATTTGCACTTTTCTGAATTCTGGCAAGATTAGTCATTTCATCAGGTATTAGTTAGCCAGCTCATCTCCTGTGCAGCAAATTGGCTACACATAGCCTTTGCCAATTTTTCTAGTGAGTTTCCTACCCATTTCCCTTGTAGTCTAGATCAGGAGTTCAGGAGTTGACACAGGTTTTTTTTCTTTTTTTGGTTGGTTTTGTTTTTTGTAAAGGGCTAGATATTAAATATTCTAAGCTATGAAGGTCATATTGTCTCTGCTGATGTAGCACAAAAGCAGCTATAGACATAAATGCATAAATGAATGTGCATGGATGTATTCCAAAAAAACTTTATTTATTTATTTATTTATTTTTAGTTACAAACACAGGCAACCAATTGGCTTTGGCCCTGTGGGCTGTAGTTTGCCAACTCTTATTCTAGATATTATCTTTTGGCTTTAGACAACATAAAATCTGCTCCAAGTCTTCACCTAGCTGTTTTCTTTGTCTAAAGCATTCTTTTAAAAAAATTCTCAATTTTGGTATAGTCAGATTCACCCACTTTTCATCCGAGGGTTATGTGTTTGAATTATGTTAAGACACCCTTCTCATCCCAACAACACAAAGATATTCCCCTCCTTTCCTTCCTATTAACTCTTTATTTCTGTTGGCTTTCACATAGCGAGGTCTTGGATCTGTTAGGTGTTCTCATTTTTATGTGATGGAAGATGTGGCTTTATTTTTCTCCCTGTAGTGAACTATTCTCCTCACACCAGCAGCCAAACAAACCATCCCTTCTCCACAGATTTGTAGCAGATGAAACCTTAAATTTGAAAAAAGAAAGGATAAGTGGTTAGGCTTACCTATGCGACCAAACGCTGCTCTATAGTGCTTGCCTGCTCACCAAGTCCCAGCTCTTTTCTGGTCCCCCAACATGGCTGGGGCTTTGTGGTCTCAGAAGCATCAACAGGCTCTGCCCTGGTGCATGCCAGGCCCTTCCTCATCCTTCAGGTCTCACTCCAAGTATCAACTCCTTGCAGATGTCTTACCTGAACACCCTCTCATTTACTCTGTTGCTTAACCCAACTGGAAATTATCATTTGCATTTGTTTACCTGTTTATTATCCACCTTTCCGTATTGGATTGTGAGTTTTGTCAGGGAGAGCTGGGGCTGAGGGCAGAGACCGGAACTGTGTTATTGGTCAGTCACTGCCTCCCCCGTGCCTGGCATACAGCAGACTTGAATTAAAGATTCCTGGAAAAACAGAACAAATGAGCAAGTTGAATTGATTTTTCAGAGGCAATGGGTCATTAGATCGCCCTGGCATTGTCTAATAAATTCTCCTACCCTCTTTGATAACGTACAGAATTAGAATTAAGGTTTGTCCTTCAACCCCACCCCACTCAACACCTTTATCATTTGATAAAACATCTCAGTAGCTTCAGTGTATTTATCACACCTGCATTTATTCACAGTTCGATCTGAGAGCCCTTGTTAACTCCCTTAAAATATCTGATTGAATTTCATGTGGAAGCGAATGCCACAGATTAAATATATGTTATGTTAAGAAGCTTCCCGTTTTATCACAGCCTGTGCACTGCCAGAAAAGCATTCTGCATGTTAATTAAGATAGCTGGGGGATTTTTTAAAGACTTCTTTTTCTCCCTTTAACTTTATAATGCATTCAGGGGAAGGGAACTAAGGCAACTATTTGCAAAGCTGTAAAAATCAGTGTCGAGTCAGATGGGCTGTGGGATCCCAGGGAGCTTCAGTGACGGGCCAGGGCACTGTCTGTGCATGTCAGCAGCAGGCTGAGTCTAGGAGCTGCCTGTGAAGGAGCTTGGAGAGGCTGAAGGGAGGAGGTTCTGACTTCTGACTTCAGTAGGAACAGTGCCCTTCTGGCTAAGGCTGGAATTTTGCCCAGGGAACAGTTAAGTAAGAGGTGGGGTGGGAAGTGATCAAATCCAAGAATCAAAGTGGACAAGATGAATTTGGATACGGAGAATGGAAAAATCTGACCTTCCTCCCAATTAGAATGTCAGTGTAGCCAGGACTGTGTGGCAAGACCAAGAGGGGGCTGCAGACGTCTCCTTTAGCTGCTGCTAAGATGCCAGCACATAGGCCCTGCTAATGGGCCCAAATTCAGAAGTGACATGAATAAAACATGGATTTTGAAGTTCTTCAGACCTGGATTAAAATCCTGGCTTAGACGCTTGTCACTTATTAGGCCTTAATTTCCTCACCTGTGAGTTGTGCACAGGGACACTGCTAGGTTCAGAGACCCTGGGTATAGCTGGCACATGGCAGGCTGTTAACATATGTCACTTACTGCTGTTACGTAAGAACCTGTGCCCATCTCCTGCTGTCAGGCACTCTGCACCACCCAGCTGTTTGGTCACCTTTTCACCTCCCTTCACCTCTGTTCTAGCCTTGGCTCACCCTTCAAATACAACTGACCCCTTATGTCGGGTGACCTAGAGAGTAGTCCCTGCCACTTGCACAATCCCAGTAAGCTCTAGTTAGGAAAATGCCCTCATCCAAGTAGTTCCAGAATAACACTGCTGTTTGTTTGGGACTCCCTGACCCATAGCTTAGGAATCATGCATGCAACTGGGGTGACACTAAGAGCAACAAGATGTCCACCCGGAACCGCTGCAGTTCCTCCTCCTCCCTTGGCGCCCTGCCCTGGACTGGGTGTGATTGCAGCGCCTTTCCCAGCTGTGACCAGCAGGGGGCGGCTCCTCTCTCTCGTGTCCCTTTCCAGTATCCTGGTAGGGTTCATTCCCTCCCTAGCCCACTCCGGCCTCCTCCCTGGCTCCGCCTCCCCGGCTCGCTGAGACACAGCTGCGGCTCCTTCCGCCTTTCTTGGTGGAGGCTTGCAGACCTGCAGGGCGGGGCCTGACTGAGAGCGGGGCGGGATCTCCTTCCGGACTAGGGAACAGATGCCCTGGTGTCCTTGGCACTGGGTTGCCTGGTCCCTCTCCGTCCTGGCTTCATTCCAAGCACGACAGGCCCTGGGAGGGGCCCAGGCTGCTCCTGTTTCCAGCCAGGACAGAAAAGCATCAAGGAACTCTCAGTGAAAAGACACGCCCGTCAGAGAGGAGGCACATTCCAGGAATGACATATGCCCTGAAATGTCATATGCTCTGAGGAGGTGACACCCCCCCATGGGTGACACAGCCCACAAAGGGGACATGGCCCACAGAGGTGACATGGCCCACAGAGGTGACACACTCCACAGAGGTGACATGCTCCACAGGGGTGACACACTCTACAGAGGTGACATGGCCCACAGGGGTGACACACTCCACAGAGGTGACACACTCCCCAGAGGTGACACGCTCCACAGAGGTGACACACTCCACAGAGGTGACATGCTCCACAGAGGTGACACACTCCACAGAGGTGACATGGCCCACAGAGGTGACATGGCCCACAGGGGTGACACACTCCACAGAGGTGACACAGGCCACAGAGGTGACACACTCCACAGAGGTGACATGCTCCACAGAGGTGACACACTCTACAGAGGTGACATGGCCCACAGAGGTGGCACACTCCACAGAGGTGACATGGCCCACAGAGGTGACATGCTCCACAGAGGTGACCTGGCCCACAGAGGTGGCACACTCTACAGAGGTGACATGCTCCACAGGGGTGACACACTCTACAGAGGTGACATGGCCCACAGGGGTGACACACTCCACAGAGGTGACACACTCCCCAGAGGTGACATGCTCCACAGAGGTGACACACTCCACAGAGGTGACATGGCCCACAGAGGTGACACACTCCACAGAGGTGACATGGCCCAAGAGGTGACACACTCCACAGAGGTGACATGGCCCACAGAGGTGACATGCTCCACAGAGGTGACACACTCCCCAGAGGTGACCTGGCCCACAGAGGTGACATACTTCACAGAGGCAACCCAGCCCACACAACAACTGTGTCTCAACCCTACTAGACACCTCAGGAATTAGAACCCTTCCATGACACAGCAGGCGCTGCAGGGTTCGCCCTACAAACCTGGCGACTCAGTTCCAAGACCCTGCAGTCCAGAAAGCAGCCCAGAGGCAACAGGAGCCGAGGCCAGCCCAGCTCTTGTGCGGAAAGGTGGCTGCCACCCCTGGGGCGCTCAGAATGGGCCTCCTGAGTCTTTGACCTCCTACCTGTAGAAGCCTGTCACTCTTGCAAGACCAGTAGGTAGACAGAGACAAGCATCAGTGAGAGGGAGAGTCATTTATGATTTATGAATAATGAACTAATTTAATCCTGAGTTTCTCTTGGACCTCCCATTTAGTAATTTGTTCCATTTCTTAATGGCTCGAGTTCTTTATCAGGCTGTGACAGAGGCAAGCGGTGAGTCATCACACCGGGGATTAGGAGGGTGACCTAGATATTGGGACTGGGAAAGCAGTGCTGAGAGATGAGCATCAGCTCCACCCTCCACGCCCTCTCCACTGGGGGCAGCTCTGCGTTGGCACAGCTCCTATCTCTGCATCAAAGTGGCAGGAACGGGTGGCCGTTCAGTGGAGGTGGGTGTGGCTGGGGCTTGTCTGAAGCTGTGGTTCCATAGCAAGCCCCTTGCTTGTGCTTAGATTGGACATCAGGGAAGAAGATGGAGAAGACTGGGGTCTAGACCCCCTACACAGCTGCATTGAGAGGGAGGCAAAACTTTGGTGTCAGGCCACTTGGGCTAAAATCCTGGCTGCCACCTCTGTCTTTGTGACCCTGGGTGCATTGCTTCACCACTCAGAGCCAAGAAAAGATGCTTCCAACAGTGAAGGCTCTCACCTCTATCCTCATCCTTCTGTCTGGTTTCTTGAACCTGTTATTTCTTTTCTTTGTATTACACACAAGTATATTGAGGCCTTGGAAGGTTAAACACCGTAATGAAGAGAGCAGGAGAGTGGTCTGTGAACAGAGAAGGGGAGAATGGAATCTGAGAAGGCCTAGAATCAGGACCCCAGGGTGGACTCTTGAGGCCAGCTTTGCCTTGCCTCCTCCGTGTCGTCTTGCATGGCATCTGGTCCCAAAGTGCCCTCATAGAGGAGGAGCAGGCAAGGGGGCAGCAGGGGGCTAGGCAGGCAGCAGCAGCCACTGAGAGCGCAAGGAAGGACTAAAGCCAGCAGGTAGGCGGGGAAAAGAGAGGTGTGGGCAGCTGTAGGAGGCTGCCGTCATGTATTTGCATAGTTACTACACCCTGTTGGCGTTTATCCTGTGAAGCAATGGTTATTGTGCCCACTTTGCAGGCAGATAAACTTGGGACAGAGGAGTCAAATAAGTGCCTAAGCAGCACAGCTGGTGCGGGGTGGAATCTGCCTTCTTCCAGCCTCTTCTCTAAATGCCATCCCACTGCCTCTTGCCAATCCCAGTTCTGATAGGTGTGGGCGTGTGAGGCCACCTGCTCTGTGATGATGGGTGTCCTCTTCCTCTTCTAATGCTTGGTGGTCTACAGATCATTGCCAAGTACATCAGCCTCTCTGATTCTCACAATATTCCCGGGAGATGAGTATGAACAAGGATTATGAAAGAAAGAGAGAGAGTGAGAGAGAGAGAGTGAGAGAGAGAGATAGATTAATATTAAAGTCTAATATACAAATAGAAAGGTGTGCATATTATAAGTGCACAGTTCTCTGGGTATTCATAAAGACTATTACTTAACTTCATTTTACTACAAGAAAACTTAGAGTGGTTTAATGATGTGTTATTCTGAAGTCTGTTTATGTGTCAAGCAATGGGGACAGTATTCCAGATTACATCTCTTAATGTCCATGATTTGAAATGGATTTTTTAAATGTTTAAAGTTTTGATTCTGATTTCTTTTGAGAGCAATACAATTTAATGGAAAACGGCAATGCCTTTATCTTATTAACTTCATTACCACAAGTGGTTATATGAGAGGGAAATCAGATGCTTTAAGCCATCCACTCTTCTGTATTAAACTCTTTATTTGGGGGATGAGAGTTCTACTGAAGTGTCTTAAATAAAATTTGTTTAAAATTTGCAGGATAAGCTTCATGGTAAAAGTCTAAAGTTTGCAGATTGAGAAAGACTTGAGGAAGGAACAGTGTACTCGAATCATATTTTTTCATTTAATTAGTAGTGCATTGTTTGCATCAACACTTTGTGGAATATTTTGGAGAATCAACAAAACCTTCTTGAGGGTGGCTTGATCCTCGCCTTCCAAGTCTGTTTTTCAGCAGTGAAATGGCTTTCTTGTTTCCACATTTCAAAAAGAGGAAAACATTTCTGTCAGTTAAGCGAAGGGAGAAATGAAAGTCCCCCAATTGTGGTCGTGGTCAGGGGCAGAGACCTCTCCCCTTAGCCTGCTCTACTTTTCTCCCTAGGGGGAGGTGACGAGGAGGGGACCTTTCTTCCAAGGTTTGGGAAACCTGGTAGATTCCTGTCTCTCTGGATGCTTTAATGGGGACCCTCTGTGAAAATAAGGGCTGGGGGTGTGTTACAAAGTCCGTTCCAATTCCATGAGAGCAGAATTTAGGGCAATTAGAAATTATCCCACCTGAGTCATCTTTCCCCTTCAAAGTGGTGTCTGAGGACTTTCTCAATTGACTTTGGAGCAGGAGCAGCAAAACCCAATCAATTAGCCAATATCCAGCAACTGAGATGGACTGTGTCTCTGTCTGGGAATTGCTGGGGAAGCAGAGCCTGGAAAGGAGATTCATCTGGCAGGGGAGGGAAGATGAACGCTAAGGACTGGGAGAACTGGACCAGTCAAGCTGAATTGGGCCTGACCCCCCAGTCCTACACATAGTTAGACCCTAGACTCCAGACGTCAGGCAGTCACTTGAGAGGTCCAGCAGCTATGGCATGATGGGCAGTGGCCAGAGGAACTGCTCTCTGCCCCAGCCAGGCAGGAGCTTGCTCTGCCAGCAAAACCTGCAAGTCATCCTGCTGCAGCTGCTGGCCTGCAGAGACCGGCCCTGGTGTCAAGGAGGAGATGTGAGGAGGAGGGGAGCCTCTGGCAGCTTTTTATTTCAGGCTAGAACTTTCTAGCAAAGTTTCAGAGCTGTCTGACTTACCTGCTGACTTACTCTCCCCTGCATTACACTTCCGAAGGGCCACATCCGTCATCACACGCTGCCTTCCCCAGCCCAGGCATTCTCTCCTCGTGGCACTGAGGCTGTGGAATTGTCCCTCCCTCCCTCCCTGGATCCCCGAGAACCCAGGAAGCCCACTTTCCCTCAATCACAGGCACATGGAGAGAATGAGTTTCTTTTGGTCCATGAAAAGTTGGCTGGGCGATTTTGTTATTTTAATGGAACTAGTTGCCCACCTTTAAAAACTGGGAAATTTCACATATAAGCCCAGACTTCCTGCTTCTCTTGAAAGCCACTCTGGTGACACCAGGCCTGAGTCCCCATGTGGTCATGGAGGGAGTGTGCCATCTCCAGCAGCAACAGTTCTCACGTCTTCCATTGCTTGTGCCCCATTTCTAGGCCTCGCCCTCTTGGCCACAGAGTTAGTGCAAGCTCATCCTGGTACCTACAGAGGTGGAGAGCAGAGTGGGTGGTGTTCTGCCCCTGGACCACCTCCCCAGGGGACTGTGGGCCCTCCTCTGTCTCCATAGCATCTGAGCCTGATCACCATCATGGCCCTTCCCACTTGTATTGAAATGATCCACTTATTCCAGGAGGATTATGGACATTTATGGGCATTGGTTTAAATCTCCTTCCTCTTGTCTAGGGTCAGAGCATCTAATCACCTTTGGAGATGAATTTGGGGAACTGATTCTCCACCTCCATGATGCAAGGAAGGCTAGGTGGATCCAATGATTTTATTTCATTTTGAAGATGAAGAAACTGAGTCTCAGAGTGGTGTGTGGCACAGCTGACCTCTGCTAAGGAAGAGCCTCCAGGGTACGGCCTCCCTCTGGGGCACTGTCTACCCCAGGGTGGGCAACAGCATCCTTCAGGCAGGGGCTCTGGTTGGGGAGCCACAGTGGGAGAGTCCCTGGGTTGCCAGTTCCTATAGAAAGGCACATCACCCCCGAAGCGTTCTTCTCAGAGGGCCCATGTGAAGGATGCTGCCCGGCAGCCTGAAGGCAACAATCTAGCAGGTGAGCCCACGCCCTGCTCTGCCATCCATGCTCTGCCCTGAAAGGGGGCTCTGTGGAAGAGCCAGGTCCGCTGCAGTCACCGTCATTTCCAGTTGAGTGCCGTAACTAGGAGCTGTTCCCTCTGCAGGCAGGGGAATGCCAAGTGGGCCAGGAAAGCACAGGCAGTGGAGGAGGTGAAGAACTGTTTGAAAAAACTTCTTTCTCCAGCTTCCTCTTCAGCGTATTCAGAAAGCTGTCTTCAGTGCCCTGTGGCTAGAAGGCCGGTTTCTAGCTCTGGGTATGTGTTGGGGTCCTCTTGGCTGGCACAGGTTTATAGCAAGAATTATTGGCCTTTGGAAGGGGTCAGAGAAGGGCTCCTGAGGACTTTAGTTTGGAAGCATGAGTTTGCAAGCCCAGGGGCTGATGTGTGTGCCGGGGTGGGGGTGGGGGTTATGTTTTGGGTAGGGGGATAGGTCTTGTCCTCAGGAAGATGGAGGCTTGAGCTGTCTCCCAGTGAGCTCCACATGTGCTCTGGGTAGGGTAGAATTCCTGCCTCAGTAGCACTGTTTGACCAGCTGTCCCAATAACAGGACACTCCATGTATTGGGAAATTTTAGAAAGGAGTTTTTAGCTCTGCCTCATTATTTTCTAACTGTGGAGCATCAGAGAGCCCAGAACCTCTCTGTAAAATGGGGATAATAACTCTTGCCCTCCCTGCCCTTCCATTTCATTGTGACCTCAAGTGAGAGGGTATTCATGGTGTGAAGATGTTTTGCAAGTTGTCAAGAGCCTTGCCAGAGAATAAGGTACAAGCTGAAAACCCAAGCCCTCGATCTCCATCCTCGAAGCTCAGCTGGCCTGGTGGGGAGGTGACTTTCTCTTGGAACTATCTGTCCAGCCCTATTTTCATGTACTCAACAGTGGGAATGTCAGCCTTAGAGCTCTCATTGGAGGCAACAGGAAGCCGCACATCTTCCCAGAGTATTGCATGTGCTGGAAGACTTGGGGAAAATCATGACTTTTATATTAAAATAAACACTCTTCTATGATTATATGCAATGCAAAGGTTCATGAATTTTAATGTTAAAGCAGGAGCAAAGAAATGTGTTGTGGAGGGATGAGAGATGGAGGCTGCTTCCTGAGAGGACTCGGGGGCTTCAACATTGTCTTCTGCCGTTAAAGGTGTATTAGTGAAACGTGTGAGAAACGCTCTCGTGGTGAGGAGGCACTGTGCTGGCCTCTGCAGGAGGAGAAGCAATGTTGAGGAGAGGGACCTGGCCCTGAGGGAGCTCTGCAAAGTGCAGCTTCCTTACCAGGCTATACGGGAGCACAGATAAAGGTACCAGAGGAAAGAGAGCTCATGACTGGCTGGAGGGATGGAGGTGATCAAAGGAGACTTCCTGGAGGAGGAGGAGAGATTCCAGGAGCGCATGCACACATATTCAGAAGTGCAAGTCGTGCTTGGTGACTAGCAGGAGAATCAGACCCAGGCCCAGGGTATGGAGAGAGGGGATGTGGAAGATGTGGCTGGGACCCCTGATGGGGAATTAGGATGAATACATCAGGTCTTTGAAGTCCTGGAAATCATCTGAGAAGTGAAGTGATTTGGTCAAAGGGTTGCTTTAGGATGATTAATTTCATGTTGGTGACAATTTCTAGTTTTGTTTTGTTTTGTTTTTGCCTGTATGGTTGTTCAGAAAAGATAGTCTTTCAAGGTGTTTCTCCTCCCAGAAAAAACAAGATCCCCCTGAAAGAAATATTCTTGGGGCCAGGCACAGTGGCTCATGCCTGTAATCCCAGCACTTTGGGAGATTGAGGCGAGTGGATCATGAGGTCAGGAGATCGAGACCAACCTGGCCAACATGGTGAAACCCCATCTCTACTAAAAATACAAAGATTAGCTGGGTGTGGTGGTGCGGGCCTGTAATCCCCACTACTTGGGAGACTGAGGCAGAAGAATCACTTGTACCCAGCAGGCAGAGGTTGCAGTGAGCCGAGATTGCACCACTGTACTCCAGCCTGGGCAATACAGCAAGACTCCATTTCGATAAATAATAAATAAATAAATAAATAAATAAATATTTTCTTAGCTCAAACTGTAGTCAATATTTCACAATAATCTTTGTTCTTCAGGCTACTCAGATGAGGAACTATGGCCCAGAAGGGTCACGGGCCTTGCCTTGTGTAGCCCTGTGAATCAGAGCAGGTATTGAATAACAAGAGTCACAGGTCACTGGGGCAGATAGGTCCTGGCACTTTCTCCAGAAAGATGGGCACCATGTATGTCCCAAAATATTACCATAAGACATCATGTTTCTCTTCATGCATGAACTCACCAGAGGATCCCTCAGCCCACAGATTCCAAGAGCTGAACAGACACGAAAGGCAATAAGCCCTGTCCTCACTGCTTTTGGAGTGATTTGACCTCTCAGATCCTCTAGATCAGCGAAACTTCACATTAGATTTCAGGTCTTGCTGAAGAATTCTGTCTGCCCCACACCTGAACACTTGTCTGGTCTTTCCACTCAGAACAGAGTTCAAGGTAGAATCTGCAGCCAGCAGGAGCCCCAGCAGAGAAGAGCGAGGGCTTCCTAACTAGAGCAATTGTTAAAGACTCCCGGGGGAACACTCCCAGATAAGTTAACAAATTAACAGCAAGGACAGCCTGGAGGTGGTGGGGCAGAGAGACGTGATTTGGGTTTCTCCCCATTGCTTTTGCAGCCCATGATTAGACCAGATGGAGGTGCTTGATGTTTTTACCAGCCTTCTTAAACTTCAACTTATATGCAAATCACATGGTGATCTTGATAAAATGCAGATGCAGATTCAATGGGGTGGGATGTGGTCAAGGATTCCATCTTTTGCATAAGCTCCCAGGTAATGCCAGTGCTCCACAGACCAGTTTGTGCAGTACAGGTTGGACGACAACATCCTGTGTGTGTTTTCCTAAAGGGAAGATGTTACCCTCTGGAATGGCCTAACCTGAATATCACTGTTTCCAGCCACTCTCTTTTAGACCTCTTCAGTAGAAATTATCTCCAGCCATCCTACAGACATTTATTAGGCACTTACTATATGCTGTACTCAATGCCAGCTCTAGAGATTCAGAAATGACAGAAACAGCTTCTATCTTGTGGGATTTTACAATGGAGTGTGTATGGTGAGGGTGGGCAGCTGATGAGTCAGGCAAACAGGCAATCCAACAGAGAGTGACCAAGGTGGTAATGGGGCACCACAGGGGCCCAGAGGAGGTCACTTCTTAGCCTGAGATTGAGATCAGGAGGTGGGAAAATCAGGAGGCCCTATCGAGAGTAAGTGGCTCAGTCTTGGAGGGAGACAATGCATTAGTTAGATGGGTAAGATGTAGTGGTGGGAGGAGGGAGGCAGAAAAGCCAGGAAAATAAGATGTTTTCAGGCCCCAAGAAATAAAGAAGCTCCAAGGGTCAGGGAATTGCAAGTCACCCAGTTAGACCCTGTGGTGCTTGGGAGATATGGTGAGCAGGTGGCCCCATGATCCCCTCCTCTTGGTGCTCATATCTTTGAATAATCCCCTCCCCTTGAGTGGGCAGGACCTATGACTCACTTATTTTTTATTTTACTTTTCCTGAGACAGAGTCTCACTCTTGTCACCCAGGCTGGAGTGCAATGGTGCATATTGATTGACTGCAACCTCTGCCTTCCAGATTCAAGGGAGTTTCCTGCCTCAGCCTCCTGAGTAGCTGGGATTACAGGTGCCCACCACCACGCTTGGCTAATTTTTGTATTTTTAGTAGAGACAGGGTTTCACCATGTTGGGCAGGCTGGTCTCGAACTCCTGACCTCAAGTTATCTGCCTGCCTCTGCCTCCCAAAGTGCTGGGTTTACAGGCGTGAGCCACCATACCCAGCTGACTCATTCTAACTAATGGAAAATGGCAAAGGCACTGGGATGTCACTCCTGTAATCATATTAGCAAGGCTGCCTTACTAGCTGAGTTGCTTTAGAAAGGCTTTGAAGAAGTCAGGGGCCATGTAGGAAGGCCCATGTCATAGGTAGTTGGGGGCCAGCTCAAACCAACAGCCAGAAAGAACCTGGGGCCCTTGTTCCTGCAATTCCAATGAAATTCTGACAACAACCTGGGTGAGTTTGGAAGCAGATTCTTTCACAGTTGAGCCTTCAGATGAGAACCTACTTGTATGACACCTTGATTGAAGCCTTGTTAGATCCTAAACAGAGGACCCATCTAGGCTGTGACCAGATTCCTGATCTACAGATCATGTGAGATAATACGTTTTCTTGTTTTAAGCTGTACATTTTCTGTTAATTTGTTATGCAAGATTGAAAATGAATATAGGAGGTGATATTGGAAGTTGCAGAAGGGCTATGCCACAAAGGGCTGAAGTGAAGTCTTTGGGATTTACTAGATTTGGCAGGGAAGGCATTGGAGATTGTGTTATTGGGAGGTAGCATTATCAGATTAATAAAGGTGGAGAATGGATTGGAGAGGGGATAGTGGGATTGAGAGGGAGGTGGAAGACTAGCCAGAAGCCTGTGGATGTGTCCAGGTTGGAAATGATGCTGTCTTGATGATGTAGTTTGGATATTTGTCCCTTCCAAACCTCACATCAAGATTTGATCCCTAGTGTTTGAGGCAGGGCCTAATGGGAGATGTTTGGGTCATGGGAGCAGATCCCTTATGAATGGCTTGGTGCCCTCTTCATGGTAATGAGTGGATTCTCACTCTATTAGTTCACATGAGAGTTAGTTGTTTAAAAGAGCCTGGTGCTTCCCTCCCCTCCCCTTCTCTTTCCTCCTCTCTTGCCATGTGACATGCTGGCTCCCTTTCTCCTTTTGCCATAAGTGAAAGATACTGGCATCATGCTTCTTGTATAGCCTGCAGAACTGTTAGACAAATAAACTTCTTTTCTTTATAAATTATCCAGTCACAGGTGTTCCTTTAGTAACACAAATGGAATAAGACATCAGCCAATAGTAGGGTGGAGGCAAGATCAAACACAGGATACAGGAGGTGAGATTGACAGGGCTTGAGACAACTTGGTGTGTGGTCTGGGAGACCCAGCCAGCCTTTTCTTGGCATAGCTGAGTTTTCTCCTGCTATGTGGATAGAAAGGTCCCAGGGCCTTCAGGCTGGTTCTACAGCCCTGTCTTTTGTCAGCAGGTCCCTGTTTGGTAGAACTGGAACTTACAAAGGGAGGGGCCTGGGATTGGGCATGTGCTGCCTCCTAGCTGGCCCACAGCTCCCTGATGGGGCAAGCCACAGGAAAGTAATAATCTTTGGAGGATGCAACATAAAACTTCCTGTCCCAAATCTCTCCTTCAATGGTCTGCCATGGCTGACCATCTTAGCCATATATCCTGTTTCCTAGCATCTAGATATGACCATGTGACTAAGGTCTAGCCAATAGGGAAGGAAGGGAATTGATTTGCACACCCTTTGGGTCATCCCATTTGATGGGAAGGGGAGTGTCTTTTTTCCCTTCTTACCCTTCCTGCTGGCTATACAGGGGAGCCATGCTTGATCATGAGGACAAGGGGAATACCTAGGAATGGCAGAGCAGCAAGACAGAAGGACAGAAGGAGCCTGGGCTTTAGTGACTTTGCAGAGCAGAGTCCTCATACAGCTGGGACTTTTATATGAGCAAGATATATAACTCTAGTTCAGAGAAGCGCCTATCATTTTTGTATCTCTGTTATATGCATCTTCACCTATATCCTGGCCAAAACAAAGGTAATGTAATAAGTCATTGTTGAAGATGAATATCTCAGTGTGAGCTGTATCCTTTCTCATTCAGTTAACAATTATTTTTTTCCTGACTTCCTTATGCCAGGCAATGAGTCAGTTGTGGGAAACAGAATTTAGAGCAGACACAATCCTTCAGAAATAAGGACTATAGTATTGGAGTGGAAAGGATCATGACAATCAGGCATGATCATATATGTGTTTAAGAAAAATCTGGGTGGCCAGGTGCAGTGGCTCATGCTTGTAATCCCAGCACTTTGGGAGGCCAAGGTGGGTGGATAATGAGGTCAGGAGATCGAGACCATCCTGGCTAACATGGTGAAACCCCGTCTCTACTAAAAATACAAAAAATTAGCCGGACGTGGTGGCAGGAGCCTGTAGTCCCAGCTACTTGGGAGACTGAGGCAGGAGAATGGTGTAAAACTGGGAGGTGGAGGTTGCAGTGAGCCGAGATCATGCCACTGCCCTCCACCCCGGGGGGAAGAGGGGGACTCCGTCTCAAAAAAAAAAAAAAAAAAAAAAAAAGGAAAATTCTGACTCACAATGGACATGCAGTATGAATGAGGGAAAATCCTTCATTCTTTAAGTCACTGAGATTTGTTGTTGCAGCATCATTTAGTCTACCCTGATTAATACAGAGACATTTACATGGTGCAGATACTAATACAAAGGCCTTTACATTCATCTTTTACATGAATTTCTGTATTTGTGCAAATACAGGATTTTTTTTGTATTTTGTATTTGCACAAATACAGAAATTCAGGCAAAAGATGATGGCCAGAATCAAGGAAGCAAAAAAATACAAAAAAAAAAAAAGAGATTATTTAGAAGATGGAATCACCAGGACTTGGGAATGGATCATGTGGCTGTAAGGAAGAGAGAGAAGTTGATGGTATTTAGATAGTTTGCTGGGTAGGTGATACCACTCATGGAGACAGGTGCCATGGGCATATGCCAAAGTCAGAGACTCAGGGTGATTAAATATTGATAGGGCAGTGGAGGGGAGTGTTAGGGAGAGACTGGCCTAGAAACCACTAGAAACTGGTAACCTGGGGTAGGGGGCAGGTAAGGATTTAGCATTGAGAGCTTTGCTAGAAGGGCTGAAATCTTGAGGAGACACCTGCTCCAGGCTTCATACTCTGTATTGCATTATTGACCCTGCTGCCAGAGTGACCATGAAAAATCTCAGATCTGGCCACATTAGTCTGCTCAAAGCCCTTCAGTGGCTCCCCATGGCTCTCAGGACATGTTCAAACTCCCTGACACAGCTTACAAGGTTCTGTGGATCTGCCTGCCTCTCCAGAATTTCCCATGCTTCTTTGCTGGAATAATCTTTAACTTATTCTCTAAGACATAGCACCTCCCCAAATCTTTCCTCTGCCCAGCCCCCTCCATCAGGGTAGATACACCTCTAGGGAGTCCCATAGCCTCCCACTCACTGTGTGAGGATCTGTTTACTTGCCCATTGTCCCCCAACAGACTGTGTGTGGCTTTTGCATTGTGAAACTTGAGGCATGGCTTGGTGCCTGCTCCAGCACTGAAGCAATGAATGAGTGAAGAAATGAATCTTGAGTGAAGGGCTGCATGAAGCTAGAGACACCTAAAACTGAGGGGAAGGAGACTGTTCACAAAACAATTTTGCTGACAGCCAGCCTAGATGTCAGGATTCTGATGAGATGAAGAAACATCTCCCTGGTGAGGCTGTCCCCACCCTGCTCCAAACCTTGTGTCCTTGTCTCCCTGCCCTCCAAGACCATCCTGTTCTCAGTCACTGTTGAGGTTTCTCTAAACTTACTTACAGGAGGGTTGGGAGTTGCAGGGTAGCCAAGACATCACTTCCAGTAGTGCAAAGCTGCCAAGACCCTGGACGAGGACTGAAGGCCCGGGTTCCTGTGTCTCCTCTTCTGCTAAGTCCTTGGGCTTCACAAAACCTCCACGGGCTTTATGATGGGACAGTCTGGGGTTGGACTTGGTTTTTCTGCTCTTGGAGGCAAAGCAGTGACTCTGCCTTGGGACACCTGGACAGTGGAAGGCTGTCCCTGGAAGGCTAGCTCCTCTGAGGTAAGACCTTGGTCCCTGACTGGGCCTGGGACGGTGTGGCAGCCCTTGCCAAACTCTTGGGGACGATCCTGACTTACGGCTAGTGACAGGAGTGGGATGTTTCAGTGAGAGGAGGGAGGGCCTGGGCACCCCCAGGGATAAGGAAAGAGTTACCTCCTCACAGTCTGGTGGCAACAGCCTAGTGGGGGAACCGTGTGACAGGACCCCCATCTGGGGCTGTCTGGGTGTATGGGAGGAGCTTCCATGGCACTCAGTCTGAGGGGCCAGGAAGGAAGATCGCTGGGGTTGAGGGGGGAGAGGAGTGAAGCATAGACCCTCAGCCTGGAGGCACACAGCAGTCTTTGTCCAGGCCCAGCCTCCATCTGTGACCAGAACCCGTCATTACCCACAGGCTGATGAGGTCAGAGAGGTTCCAACTACAGTAAATGGGGGAAGATGAAAATGGGCAGGAGAGAAGAAGGAAGGCATCTGCAGAGGAAAGGGAGTGGCTCTCTTCTTTCTCCTGGGTCCATCTTAGCTATAGGAGCCTACTTTGTCAAGACTCATCATTGGTTGAATAAAAGAAAAGAGCTGAGTTGAGGAGTGGGAGGGGAGGAAGTGAGGGGCACAGAGGAACCACATGCCGCACCGTCTGGCCCTCACACCTCTCTTTTCTCTCCTTAGCTTGTGCCATCTCCACTGGGGCCCCTTTGTAGTGAGCTCCCCACAGAAGCGCCTTCTCTGCTTTGGGTTCCTAAGGCAGCATCTCACATCCCCTCTTTCATCCCCACTTAGGGTTGCAGCTAGAAACTGGTGGCTGGGAGCTGGGGCCCTCCTGAGCTGGACATCCTGAGTCACACACAAGAGCGACTGGGATGTGTCCCGGCACTTCCTACAGCCACCCTTACTCCTGACTCTTGTTACACTTTCCCAGGCTGTCTGCAAGAGTATTCATGACAATTCATCAATAATCATAAGTCAAGCTCTATGCACATCTGTTAATTAACTCATAAATGTCTGTTAAGTGCCTGCTGTATTCCCAGAAATGCTTGGATAGACTGATGCACAAAGCAAAGGTAGAGCCTGCTCTCATGGAGGGAGCTGAATATGAGATGTGGAAATAGATGCTTAGCAGATATTCACACAAGTAAGTACACAGTGACAAATTGAGATAAAACACCACAAAGGAAAACTAGAGGGTGCTTCAAGAGAGGATGCCAGATGGTCAGTTTCAGCTTGGAGGGATGAGTGACATGGCAGAGCTCTCAGAGGATGGAAAATTTGTGCTGAGACCTAGAGGAAGAGGAGGAGCTGACCAAGGGAAGGTGAAAGCTGTTAGGGGAGAGGGTACATTGGGTGTAGAGGCCCCAAGATGAAGGAAACTTGGGATGGTGTGAGGAACCCCAACAGGCAGGTGTGGCTGGAGGTGGGACCAATTGGATCAGTGAGATGGCAGGTGGGGAAGGAGGCATGAGAGTATTCAAGTCTGGCTCCACACCCATGCCATGGTCCTTACTCCAGCCAGGTTCACGCCCAGCGGGCACAGCTGTAAGCTGGCACCAGGTGCACTGGATGAGAGGTCCCTGTGCCTGTCCCACTGCCCTCCAGGGCAGAACACAGCTAGCCTGACTCCACCTTGAGTGCTGTGATCTTCTCTGAGGGAATTGGGAGGCAGGAGGCTCTGAGTGCCAGGAACTGCAGGCCATTGTTACATACACACTGTTTTGTGGTTCTATTATCATACCCAGTGATGGTGTCTTGGGAAGGCCAAGGAAGGAGCATGCTAATGAGACTGGGCTTGCTGGTGTGGATTTAGCCCCACCCAGCTTGTCCAGCACATCACCTATACTAAGAGGGAATAAATAAGAATAACCATGGAGATTTCTGGGCCAGCCCATGCTGAGCTGGGTGAGGCAGTACACTGACATACCTCCCAGTGCTCCCCTGACCTGTCCAGGGTGGAGATGATGCTGGAATACAGAAACATATGAATATAGCATTTACTTTCCTTGAGATTTTCTGTATCGCAAGCATTCTGCCAAGTGCTTGTAGTGGATTATTACCACCGTGGCCCCCAACAAAGCACACCCCGTGCTATCCAGGCCCATGAGCAATCCCTGCCCACATGGGCTCTGGATTTGGCCACGTTACTTGCTTTGACTAATGGGTCATCAGCCAATGTGATGCAAGCAAAGTCTTGGTAGGCTCTTGTGCATTGAGGCTTTCCCTCCTGGAGCCTAGCAGCCGTGTAAAGGATTCTGACCAAGGCACCTCTGCCAACAGCTTGTCAGATGCCAGACCTCTAAGTGAGGACATTTTGGACCACCCAGGCCCAGTCAAGCCTCAGGTGAATAAAGCTTCATGAGCTTCACAGGCAAGAGCAACAGAAAAGCCACCCAGCTGAGACCAGCCCAAACTACAGAACTGGAGTAAAAGACGATTGTTTTAAGCAACCAAATTTTCAGGTGGTTTGTTAAACAATAGCAGTTAACTGATGCAGTGCCTAAGAAACATTCATGTTCCCATTTAGTGGGCACAGCAGTCCTGGGAGGAAAGCATTTTTCTGCCTTTTATGTGGATCCTGATACTGAGGAAATAACTAACCAAGGTCATGTGGTGAGTTAGTGGCAACCCAGCCGGGTCTGTCTCTACACACTGGATCTTTCCATCACTCCAAAGATGAAGTGACAGTCAGTCACTAATTTTCAGCAAATATGGGGGAAGCAGGTCTGCCTTTGTTTTGCATTGCTTGTGCAAACTCCAATGTCAGCTGAGGCTGCCCAGCTTCGCCCCCATCCTGGGGGCCACCCTTGAGGCCTGGTTCAAGATTTTGAGAAATTCTTGTCCTCTGTGCGCCCTGCTCTGTCTCAGTGACTCTTTTGTTACCTTCACCCTTATTTTTATCCATCACAAAGTGCAACTCCTTCTTGACTCTATTCCCAAAGCAACCACAAGCACAAGGCAGTTGCTTATAACAGAACCTTTACTAATGATTCGTGGACTGGGAAGAGCCTTGTTAAACACTGCTCTCAATAGCTCCACGTCAGCATCAGGCATCCTGTCTCTAACCAGCGATTTCTCACAGCTGCTTCATCCCACTTCACACTATGAGTGTGTCATCTCCCTTCCAGTCCCACTCTCCACCCCTCCTCCTGCCCGCACCGAAGTCCTCTCTCTCCCTGTCACTCCCTCCTTATTCCCAAACACAGCTCCAAGCCAATTGACACCCAGACCACCCAAGGGCTTTGTGTTAAACCAGAGGATTCCCTTCTGAGAAGACAGTTGTGGTTTCAAGTAGCAAAATATCTCCCCAACCCATCATACACATTTATGTGCTCAAAGCTCAGAGAAGGGACTTCAGAGAACAAATGTCTCCCTATACTTTATGACTGAAGCCCAGAGCCCAGAGTCACAGGATGACTTGCTGTAGTTTTCCAGCTGTTGTCAGAGCTAGGGCAGGAAGGCAGAGTCCTCTCCACTGAGCAGACGGAGACATGTGAAAGTGCCCAGATGTGTGGGGCACCATGGGAGTAACCTGGGGCTCTCTGCTGGGCATGGACCCCCCAAGGTGAGCTGCACAAACGTGCTGACCCGTGCCGTTCTCCTCCCCAGCCCCACCCCAGCCCTGTGGTCCCCACAGTAATGCACACGTGCCCAGCCCATAAATATCTTATTTTGTGTTCCTGCCAGCCCCTACTAATAGGCCTAATGCTTCCTGAGGAGCAGCCCAAAGCTGCATTAGTCGCAGATGTTTGATTGATTTAAAACAAAGAGCCTGACCACCAACCTCTCTCTATGGTTTCTCTTCCTGCCACTTTGCTTGCAGGGTTATCTCTGAAATGCAATTAAGGGGCTTAAAAGTACATTTTCAGGAAGACGTAGAATTGATGAGGGGAGCTGGCCCCTGTGGGTGCCTCCAGATTACTCCAGTCCAGGGAAGGGAGCTGGACTTGCCTGGAGCTGAGTCCACACTACTGAAGTTTTGAGTCTCCAAGGCAAAATCTGCCCCAAGGGGCCCTGAGAGGGTTGGTAGAAGGAGCTGCCTTCAGTGGAGCTGCTGCCACTTCCCTGGTCCTGTGCTTTTGAAGGTTCAGCACCCTTGGCCTGGGTGAGCACTCTGGTAGGGAGCTGGGGCTGCAGGCTTGGAGACTGACTGGACCAAGCCTGGTGAGTGTGGGGCTCCTGCTCCCTAAAGGGGTAGAGGGGCCAAGTGCTGTGACATTGGTGGGTTCCATCTTGGACTAGAGTCCTTTTCCCCAGAAGTCCTGGTGGTGTCATCCTATAGCAACTGCTCTCCTTGAACATGCTGCTGGGGCCAATGCCATATTTCCCAGGCTCCCATGACTTAAACATCCCTCAGCTATGCAGGGTCAGCTCTGAGGGTCCGTCCAAACCAGCAGAGTGAGCTGTGCCTGTGGGAGCAAGAGGATGAGACAACCACAGGGCCAGCTCAGATGTTTTCTGCAAATATTTTGTAAACCTCTGCTGAGTACCAGGTACTGTGCAAGGTGGTGTGGAGGTGAAAAGGTGGCGTAGTGATGTCACAGTTGACTAGGAGCCACAGGCAGCCCCAAATGACTGCTGGGGGTAGAGATGGGGCGGTGGCTCCGGCAGGGGCCAAGAACTGCTGGCCCATTAGAGCTGCCACAACTCACAGGGAACATCATGGGAAGGAGAAAAGGATATTTAGCAGGATTTCTTTCAAAGAGGGGTTTGCACAGTTGGAAGGAATCGTCTGAGATTGTGAGTGTGTGGGTTGGAGAATACTCAAGGGCCAGTGCAGGTAACAACAGAGGATCGCTGAAGGGCGCCTGCTTTGCCAAGTGCTGTGTTGAGTTGGGAGCTGGTGCTGATGCACTGGGGCTGCCAGCATAGGCTGCTGGCAACCTGCATCCTCAGCCCCCTCCACATCACCCCCCAGTGTTGAACAGTTTGGAAATGTCAGGTTTTAAGGGACCCCACATTTTTAGCCTGTGTTGGCTGTAATCTTATCCAAATTCCATTCTGGCAGTACAGAGATGGGAGCAAGATCATCTGCTGAGGTCCCAGGGAGTGGTTCATTGTGGACATATCGCTGCAGCTAGGTGTGGAAGAATGGGTCAGGGGTTGAAAGTTGGAAATGGAAAGTCTTTCTGATAAAGACATAAAGGAAAAAGTGAAAATTTGTGGAGCGGGTATGGGTAATACTAGATATTTGGTTTACTGAAGCATGATGGGTGAGTGAGTGAGTGAGTTAGAAGAGTAGGTGGGAGACAAATGGTGAGGGATTTCAATGTCTTGCTAAAAAGTTTTGGGATCTACTTGGTAGGCAGTGGTTCACCATAGAAGGTTCTTGGGCCATGGGAGAGACAGTCAGAAATAGGCTTCTGAAAGATTACCCTGGTTGGACATGGGGAGAGAATGTAGATATTTTCAGCAGCAGAAGTTAGCAGCTCCTTTGGGCTCCTGAGGGGAAAACTGATCTTAATTTCTATAGAAAATGTATCAGTGGGACAAGACCCCTGGCCACCAGGCCTAGTGCTCACCTGCTTCAAACAC
This sequence comes from Piliocolobus tephrosceles, assembly GCF_002776525.5. Classification (NCBI taxonomy): domain Eukaryota; kingdom Metazoa; phylum Chordata; class Mammalia; order Primates; family Cercopithecidae; genus Piliocolobus; species Piliocolobus tephrosceles. The sequence continues at coordinate 92,901,409 of NC_045435.1, read as the reverse complement.
ATCTTTCACCCCTTTATGCCTTTATCCCTCTGGGATCTTCCAGATGATGACTACCTTCCCAGCCAACCAGACCTGCTTCTTTGAGGAGTGCACGCTATTCAGCCACCCCCTCTGCTGCCATCTGCTGAACTTCCAGGCCCTTCCTGCATTAATCCATGACTGGCAACCTAGGTTCCACTCCTTCTCCTGCCCGAAGTTCTATCTTTGTCCTGGGAGATGTCTGTATTCTCATGGATGACCATTCGACTCCCAGGCTTGTCAGTATCTCCACCTTGCCAGCAATAATGTCCTTGGTTCCTTCCAACCACCTCCTAGCCACACCCTGGAACTCATCCTCACTAAAGCCTCACACTTCTAAAGACACTAAATCCAACCCTCCTCTGTATTTTTTTTTTTTTTTTTTTTGAGATGGAGTCTCGTTTTGTCGCCCAGGCTGGAGTGCAGTGGCATGATCCTGGCTCCCTGCAACCTCTGCCTCCCAGGTTCAAGTGATTCTCCTGCCTGGGCTTATGAATAGCTAGGATTATAGGTGCATGCCACCATGCCTGGCTAATTTTTGTATTTCTAGTAGAGATGGGATTTCATCATGTTGGCCAGGCTGGTCTTGAACTCCTGACCTCAAGTAATCCACTCACCTCGGCCTCCCAAAGTGCTGGGATTACAGGCGTGAGCCATCACACCCGGCCCCTCCTCTGTATCTTACTTCATGGCTCAGCGAGCTGAGTCCTACAGGACTGTTTTGTGAGTAAAGTTTTATTGACACACAGCCTGCCCATGCAGGTACTGTCTACGGCTACTCTCTTGCTACAACTGCAGATTCTAGTAGTTGTGACAGGGATGGTGTGACCCCAAAGCCTAAAACATTCACTGCCTGGCCCTCTACAGGGAGAGTCTCCAGCCCCTGTCTTACTCCATCACCTCTCTCCTTTCTTTCTCTCCTCCTCATCCAACACAGGTTCATGATTTCAATATCTCTTTCTGGCATTACCGCCCATGTGGCCCCTCTTGGGGAACCCACCTGCTCACTTTCTCTTTCCCTGCCTGAGAGCAGCTGGGGGCTGCTGGAGAAATGCACACGACAGGGCAGGTTGATTCCATCACAAACTCTTGATTACCAGCCTCAACAGGACCCTCAATATTCCTAGAAACCCTCCTATTTTCTTGGGGCATCTCACTCTCACACCAATTATTTCAACCTTCTCTAGAAAGTTTACATTTCTGATCTACCTCTCCCTGCTTCTTTTCCAGCAGGTGACCTGGCTGACCCCATTACAGACATGTGGAAGACATCAGCGAGGACTCAACCCTCTTCTTTTTTTTTTTCTTTTTCAGAGTCTTGCTCTTGTCGCCCAGGTTAGAGTGCAGTGGCGCGATCTCAGCTCACTGCAGCCTCTGCCTCCCGGGTTCAAGCAATTCTTCTGCCTCAACCTCCCGATTAGCTGGGATTACAGACGTGCGCCACCAAGCCTGGCTAATTTTTATATTTTTGGTACAGACAGGGTTTCACCATTTTGGCCAGGCTGGTCTCGAACTCCTGACCTCATGGTCTGCCTGCCTTGGCCTCCCAAAGTGCTGGGATTACAGGGAGCCACCGTGCCCAGCCTCACCTCTCTTCTTGATAGCAAACCCAGAAGCTTGCCTGTACTCACCCCTCAGCTCTCTCGCTTTCCATGTGAAAAAACCGAAGAGTTCCTCTGCCTCCAGTTAGCATCCCAATGCCGCCTGCCTTCCTAGGACATTTACCCCATCCTAGCTTAGGTGCCCCGAAAGAAGGCCCTGAGATGTGGACTTGGGTAATCCCTGGAAGTCCAGGGAGAAAGTAGAGGAAGTGAAGCAGGGAAGGGAGAGAAAGAGTAGCCAGTAAAGAGTAGTTAATACATGACCCCAAACTAGGGGCAAGTGGGGCTCTGTGCCCTTTGGGGACCCTCTGGGAGACTACAGGGAGCACAGCTTTGAAGCATCCTGCTTGAGGACAGGGAGGCTGAGGCACTGACCCACCTAATTCCCCCCCACACTCTTGAGGGTTGCTCCAGGGACACCAACCCCTGCATTTCCAGGCTGCACATCACAGACAAGCAAGGTCCCCAGGGGCCAGAGGAGGCACTGGGAGAGGTGTGAAGACAGACAGATACACCCTGGTTTTGCCAGAAACTGGCTGCCACTGCAGGGCTCTCATGAGGGCTGTGGGCACCCACCTCTCTGCGCATGCCCCTGGAGCCTTTCCCTTATTTGTAAACACTGCCACTGTTCTTCCATTTAAATACGGTTCTCTCCCACCACACTCTTCTTCCCCTCTCTTCCCTCTGTCTCCTCCCTTCACAACCGAACTAATTAGAAATGAGAGCTGTGCTCACCGACCCCATTTCCTCTCTCCTGCTGGTACCTCAGCCCACTTCCGCCTGGCTTCTCCCTTCATTTAGACATAGGTGCTCTCCTGAGTTTCACATTGCCCAGTCCAAGGTCCAAGGGACATTTCTCAACTCTCAATGCACCTGATACTTCAATACCATGCGACGCTTTTACCACCTCCGCCTTCCAGACACACTCCCTTGGAGCCCACACCGTCACCTATTTCTAGGCTTGCCTTTGGTGATGTCTTTTCTGACTGTAGGGTCTTTTGGGTGGGCACGTAGGCCTGCAAAGGAGACAATGTCCTTCTAGGCTTCCTCTCCTTCTAGCACCCATCCAGGACTACAGCTTGAAGTTCCACCACATAAAAGGGGAAGACTCACACACTGTTTTGTGTGGCTTAGATCTTTCCAACTACCTATTTGACATTTTCTCTTGGAAATCTCCAAGGCATTTCAGAGGTCAAACTGGACACGTGATTCCCCCAGCACCCACCTAAACTATAGCAGGACCTTTCCCCATCTTAGTGCACTACAATTTATCCATCCAGTGGCTAATGTCAGAGACATCTTTGATGTTTTCTTCTGCCTCCTCCAAATGCTGGTGTTGTCCAGTCCGTCCCTGGGATTGGATGACTTTACCTCCTAAATGTTTCTTGTGTTGGCTCTGACTCTTCATCACAGGCACATGAGTCCCAGCTGCTCTTCCCTTGCCCTGGGTGCTTGCTACCATCTCTGGACTGGTGAACTTGTGTCCCGTCTGACTCCCTTCTGGTCCTCTTTGCCATGGTCCTCACATTGCAATCAGGGGGATCTTTTCACAATGGGAAATGAATTATGTCCACTTCTACTTACAGCCCAGGTTGTCTTCCCACTGCTCTCCTCAACACAGACTTTGAGACCCTGCAGAGCCTGGCCACCATATGTCATCTCCCACACATTCACCCCTTCCCTCTGAATGCAGTGGTCTGCATTCAGCACCCACCACCAGACCTTTGTCCATGCTGGGTCCTCTGTCTGAAATGTTCCTTCTTCTTGTCCCTTGTTAGTTCTTCACTTTCTGATCAGAACTCAGTCATCACTTCCCGAGGTCACATTCCCTGAGGTGTACTCTCATGGCATCACAGAGGTGATTTTATATTCAATTCATGCTTATCCCTGCAGTGGACTGTGAGCAAGGGGCATGTCCAGTTTGGGTCCCTGTTGGACCCTAAGTGTCCAGCACAGTATTTGGCCACTGTGGGTACTAAGTCAATATCCACTGAGTGAGTGGCTCCATAAGACACTGATCCAATCCAGTGGCATTTGGGATAGGATCAGTTTATTGAGCAGAAAGTCAGTGGTTCCTAATGAAAGGATTGGAGCAGATGTCAGAATCTCCTTGACAGGATTTTCAAAACAGCCCTTGCCAATTGCTTCATCTCTATCCCCAAGATTCCTTCTTGAGGGAATAAGGTGATGGGTGAATTTTTTATTCCTTTCCCTCATGGGGGAAAGAAACTATGTGAACTTTAAAGCCATTTGATTGGCAGTAGAGTCCTTGGAAGACCAAGGCTTTGGCATCACACTGTCCTGGGTTTGAGCCCTAGCTTTGCCTTTTATCAGGCCTCTTTGAACCTCAGGTTTCCACTGAGTTAATCAGGGAGCAGAGCACCTATCCCTTAGGGTTGCTCTGAGGAAAATGCCAGGCATCTGATGCTGCCTGATGGACTTTGTGTGGGGTTGCTCCTCTCCTGGACTCAAATTTAGCAGTTAGAAAGTCACTTCTTTCAATGTCCTTTTTCCAGATTTTCATTCTCTTCATTATTCCCTGAACAAGGATGTTTAAGACCTGGAAAGCTTTATTTCAACTTCCCCTTCTTGTTCTTCCTGGGTCTTACTGTGGTCTGTCTGCCATTCTGCAGGGCTTCCAGAGAAGAAGGTTGAAAAGATGAGGTTGTTCTATCATCAGAGGTTTTTGCTAACCATACAATTGAGTTTTAGTGGAGTGATTCATGGACATGCATTTACAGCTGAAGTTGTAGATCTGTTTTTAGAAATTATTAGCGAGCATTAAACAAGAACAGGCTTTATTAATAATTCACCAGAAAAAAGATACGGTGCAATGTCCCGCAATAGTAATCTTTAATGCCGAATAAGTATTCCATTTATTTGAGTTGTTTTTTTACTTCCGTCACCATAACAAAGACCCAAATCCTCTGTAAAATGAAAGAGAGGTAGGTCTTAGAGAATGTATTTATCAGCTCAGGAGGGTCTGATTCTGCCTCTAGAGTCCGCAGAAATGCAGAACAAATTCTTGGTGCCAACATTCAGAAATAAAGTGGAACAATTAGAGGCAAAAATAGGGCATGGGGTCAATGTTTCTGATAAAATATAAACCTCTGCTGTTTAAGCCTCTGCTTTGCTTTAGCTTCAAGGCCTCATGAACTCACAGATGTGTCAGCTCCTGTTGGCACCCCACCCACACACCTAAGGCCCACTCGGAAGAACCCTGTAGGCAGTGCCTGCTTTCTGGCTCCTCCTGCCTGAAGGCATTCTCGAGCTTCAGAGCAGCCTTGGCACAAAAGTACCAGGAATGTAATGCTCCCTCCCAGTGGCAGCTCTCCACCACCAAGGCAAGGGACTGGGTAGGTGAACCCCACAGCTTCCCTGTTCTACAGGACAGCACTGAGCAGGGTTCTGTACTCTCTTAAAAATCTCCAAGTTGCCTGGAAGCAACTTGCTCACTAAGGAACCCTTTTTTGGCTTCCTTCTTCCTTCCCTTGATTTCCCACAAATAAACGCTTGCACCCAAGTTCTTATCTCAACTTTTGCTGGGATAATGGGGAAGTGAGATTAGGAAGGGAGGAAAGCTAATAAAAGTGTGCTAAGGGGCAATTTATCTCCAAAGCATGGAAGGCTGCATCCTGCTGGGGACCCTGTGCCATACTGAAGGAAACCTGCCACAGAATTCTCCCCCTGCAGAAGGAGGAGGCTGAGCCTTTATCTACCACCTTTTACCCTAACTGGTTGAGGCATGACCCCAGGGCATTATGTCTCCCTCCTCCATAACCCCATTGATCTGACCAAGCTCCTTGTGCCAGAAAAAGTCCTGAAGCAGAGGAGTGAGACACAATGCCAGAGGTGGGAAGGTATCAGAATGAGGGAAACCATCTCAAGCAGCTGCTGAGAATTCAGGTGTCTATCCGAATGTAGGAAGTATTTCAGGTGCCCTCCGCTAGTTTAATCAGTGTGGCTAGAGAGGTGGGGGCAGGGCATGGGAAGCGGAGTGGAAATACAATGTAGAATGTGGCCACCTGTGTATAAGGAACTGTATCCTCTGCAGGGACAGGTGCGGTATAGCTGAACCTGGATCACCAGCCCGGGTACAAACTGAAACGTCCAGGACATGGAACATGAAGCTGAAGGGCAGTGCAGCCAGCAGCAACCAGGGTGAATGCACAGAATGAACACACAAGATGAGACGGCTTTCAGGGGCCCATGCCTCCCTACACATTCGTAAAGCAGGCAGTTTTTCTCTGGTGACCTCCCCTCCTTCTCAGAAGTCCTCTTGGGCTCTAGCAGCTCCTCCCCAGCCTCCTAGTGCCCTCTGCATGGCCCCTGGTTGTCCGGAGACTTGATTCACAGAGCAGTGTCCGATTCCACAATTGATCTCTCTTTCCGAGTAGATGTTTCCCAGCTCTCAAAATTCACTCCCCTTCCCCAGACCTGTCATCCAGAGAAAAGGCCACTGGTTGCAGAAGGTGAGCTAGGTCATTAATTCATACTGAATTGTGCAAAGCTGGTGACCTCAAAGCTCTCGTGGGAGATATCTGTAGTTTAAAAGGGAAACCTGTGCACCCAAAGGAGCGAGGCAAGTTTGCAAACAAGTGTTACAGTTAAATACGTAAACACAAACAAATTAAAAAAACAAAAAGTTCTTTAGCAAATTTGAATGCTTCCCTGCAGCACACCATAGCAGGGGAGAAGATGAGCTCTGAAACAAGGCTCCTGGAGGCCAAAGCTTAGAGGCACCCCCTCCCCACAAACCACACATAATACTTAATATCAGTGTGAACTCCATCAAATTACTTAACTTCTCTACGCCTCAGTTTTCTCATTGCACGATGAGATAATAGGACACCTCATAGGATTGAGGTGAAGATTAAATAAGTTAATCAGCTAAAGGGCTCACAGTTGCACCTGGGCAAAGCTCAATAAGTATCAGCCATTATTACTTCTTTACTTTCTGGTCTTCCAAGAGACCAGAAGGAGTGGATCTTCTCTTTGACTTGAGGCTGGATCATAACAGACTTGATGATAAAACAGCCCAATAGGCAACATTTCAGGGGAGATCTGTTCCAACCTTGAGGGCTTCTGGGCAGTGAGAATGACTCAAACCTGAGCAATGCTTCTGGGCCTCTGATTTCACGGTATCTCAGTTGCAACAGCAAACAGGCCTTGGAGATGCCACCTTCACAGACATGGTGGGGAGGGGACCAGCTTCTTCCTGTTTCCCTGTCACCTAGGCAGCTGAAGAGGGACTGAGAGGCCCTCAGTCCAGCCCACCTCTCAGGTGATGTTATCAAAGTCTATTCAGTGTTCAGATCTGAGATTCAGCAAGAAATTGCTAAATAAATCTGACCAGATGGACTCAGGTGTGGCGGGACGCCCAATGTTCAATCTCATTGGTGTGCACATGTAGATACCTCTCTGTACACATATGATGATGGATAACAGTCTTTGGAAAGTAATCTTGTTGTTCCTTGCTTTTCTCCTCTCCATTCTGCTCCCTGTGCAGCATCCCTGTCCCCACCAACTATCAAGTCATTGGTTTCAGAAAGTCCCCAAGAGGGCAACTGCAGGGCCATAGTGATGGTAAATCTGGCACCTTAATTGTACATTCCAGCCCATTAATTAGCAATTATGCTTGAAGTTTCCAAGTATTTCAAAGATGAATTACAATGTAATGTACAGTTTTCTTTTTGAGGGGCCTGAGGAAAGGAGAAGCCAGGCTCCTGCTCAAAGACAGAAAAGATAATTACCTTGGGATTTTAAGATTTCTGCTTTGTACTTAAACTGCTTAGTACTTGCCATGAGTTTATGACTTGGGTTGCAACATGCTCCTTTCTGTACAATGATCAACCAGCCCCAAGTGTGATAATGGGCTGGCCCAGGGTTTCCAGTTTGTATCAGGGACAGAGCCACCTTCTTGTTCTGAAAGATAGAGCAAAGGGAACTCTATATGTGTCTCAAGTTCCTGTTTGAGAACAGGAAGAGGAAATTAGTGCTCCTATATGTTCAAATTGTTCCTCACAAAGAATAAAGGTGAAGTCACGGGCTTGCAATCCTGTAGTCTCAATAGATTAGTAATTACAAAGTTTTCTTTAGATGCTGACGTGTGTGCATATTCCAGGACAGAGAGGTAAGGGATTATGATAATCCCACCCCAGACTGACCAGGTCTGGTGTCAGAAAGGTGAGAGACAGCTGGAGCAGGAGAGGTGTCCAGAGAGTGAAAATGGTTAGTGGCTAAAAGCCTGTGTTTCAGAGTTGAGCGGACTTGGCTCATTTTAGGTCAGGTTCCCAGGAGCCAGACTCTGAGATGGAGACTGGCACACAGTGAATTTATTGGGAGTTAATCAGGATCAACCTCTGTGGGAGGACGAGGGAGAAAAGCAGCAGTCGGCAGAGGAGAAGTCGGGCTATGTGTGATGCAGCTGCCATGGAGACCTCAGCTGGTCCTACAACTGAGCCCTGGAGTTGTCTCAGTTGAAGCAAGATCCCCCAGGAATAGGGTATGACAGTGGGTAAGGCCTTTCCCTTTGGCCAAGGGCAGTTCCTGGAGAGGGACTCAGCTGTGAGTCAGCAGCTGTGGCAATATCTGCACAGTACTGTGCCCCAGTACGGAAGGGAGATCTGAACAATGCGTCATAGCATCCCATAACATATTACAGGTGTTAGGGGCTGAATCGTATCTCCTCCCCACTGCTCCCTGCTGAAAAAAAAAAAAATCCTTATAGGTTAAAGCCTTAACCCACAATGTGACTATATTGGGAGATAAGGCTTTTAGGGAGATAATTAAGGTCAAATGAGATAAAAGTGGAACCTAATCTGATAGAATTAGGATGCTTATAAGAAGAGGAAGAGATGCCAGAGAGTTCTTTCTCTGAGTGAGCCCCAAGGAAAGGCCATGTGAGGACACTAAAGGGTGGCTGTCTGCAAACCAGGAAGAGAGGTCTCTTCAGAAACCAACCCTGACACCTTGATCTTAGACCCTCTAGAATGGTGAGAAAATAAATGTTTAAGCCATCTAGTCTGCGGTATTTTGTTGTGGCAGCCTAAGCAGACTAATACAACAGGTGGATTAATATTCACCAACACCCCAAAGCCCTCCCCATAGGGGGATTACATTCCCACCCTTTTGAAGTCAGGCATGACCATATAATTTGACTTAGTTGATGCAACATGAACAGAAGGGATATGTGTAGACCATGGTTACAAGGCAACATTAGTTGGGACATTTCATACCTTGACTAGAGGTGAATGCCATGAAGATTCATCTCTTATTTCAGGAAAACAATTCAAGCCAATTCCAGTGCTGCTGAAGTTAACCTTCACAGCACAATGACCTTGAAGTTTATAAAGAAGGGTATATATCCAAGAATAATCTAAAAATAAAAACAGTAAGGTTGTACTTGCCTCGCTTAACAGTAAAATATGTTACAAAACTCCTGGTGTCAAAACAGTATGGTGATAGCAGAATAAGGAAGCTAGAAATATATCCCAGTATATATTGGAATTTAAGATACAGAACAGGTATTATTTAGATTGGATAAGAAAATGATGCTTTCTTTGATAAATTAGACTGATACAACTGGCTATCCATCAGAAAGAAAATAAAGTTGGACCCTACATTACACCTTACACAAAACTAAATTTCAGATGTATTGAAGACTGAAACATAAAACACAAAATAATAAAACTTCCATTCCCAGCCAAGATGAAGTAGATTAATTTCTCCTAGGTCCTCCTTCTTTCAACTAAAAAGCCCTGGACATAACACAACAAATGAGCATAGAAAGACTCTGAAAGGTAGGAAAAACACAGGCTGCCTAATAATCTCTGCATTTGATTCTCTTGTGGTGAACCTCTGAGTGGAAGTGGAGGTGGTGCTGATCTATTCCCTGCTTAGAGGAAGCTGGTGACTCCAATTCCCCTCTGGGACTGAAAGAGGAGCTGATTTTCCATCCCTCACCCAGTAGAGGTAGGCAGTGCTCTAATTCCCTTGCCTGGGCAATGTCAAAAGGGTCCAGTGGTGAGATGATCCTCTGTCCTCATCCAGCAATGCTTGACTTAAAGAGGTGGTGCCAGGCAAGGCTTGTCCCCACTATCCTTTATCCTCTCTCCCTGGTGTCAGCAGTGAACCTCCACACCCACCTGGCCTCATGAAGTGGAGTGAGTGGTGGGAGGTAGGACTCTGTTCCCCACGTCTCCTCTCCTGGTGCCTGTCAGGCCCAGTGGGGTACTGAACTTACACAGCTACTTAACTGCAATGAGGTGGTGTAAGTGGGTATCCCACTTTCACCAAGAAACTCTCAGTGGGGCCAAGGGTCAAGCTGAACATCTACCCCACCTTTCTGTAATGAGTGAGAATCAGTGCTCTACTTTTGCTGAGGTAATGTCAGTGGAGCCCAAAGAAGGGCTCTGTATGCTACACCTGAACATGGGGACTGCCTGCTAAAAACAGAATGAAATAGGATCCAGAGTCTCAGAATATCCCAAAGGCCCAGAATACAATAGAAAAATCACTCATAACACCAAGAATCAGGAAAATCTCAACTTGAATGAAAAAAAAATCAACAGACACCAATACTGAGATGAATTAGATGCTGGGATTATCTGGTAAGAATTTTAAAGCAGCCATCATGAAAATACATCAAGTTTTAACAAATTCTTATAAGACAACTTTAAAAATAGACATTCTCAGCAAAGGAATAGACATTATAAAAAAAGAACCAAAAAGGAATTATAGAACTGAAAAATACAACAAATAAAATTAAAAATAAAATTATAAAAATTCTAGAGGAAATTTTAGGTGAACATATGTTTAACTTTGAAAAGTCTGTTTTAACTAGACAGAAAGCCCAGAAACTTAAAGCTGTTTTGTTAAATTTGTATGGTACTCACAGATAATGTTATAGTTAATGGTGAAATACTGAAAGCATTCTCCCTAAGATCAGGAATTAGACAAGGATGTCTGCTGTCACCACCTCTATTTAACATTATACTGGAGGTGATAGTACAATTTGGTAAGAAAAAATTAAAAGAAATCCAGATTAAAAGAAAGAGGTTAAAATACATTTTTTTTTTGCAGATGATATGATCTTATATATAGAAAATCCTAAAGAGTAAAAAAGTTAGAACTAATAAATGAGTTTAAAAAGGTTGCAAGATTCAAGACCAATATACAAAAATCAATTTAGTTTCTATGCACCAGCAATGAACAATCTGAGAATCATTGGGGAAAAAAAAAATCCAATGTACACAAGCATTAAAAAGAATAAAAACAGATGATCCTCCACTTACAATGGGGTTACATCCTGCTAAACCCATTACAAGTTGAAAATATTGTAAGTCAAAAACATGTGGCTGACGGGGAGGTGCCCAGCATTGTGAGAGAAATACAGTTTCTAGTAAATGTGTATTGCTTTCACACCATCGTAAAGTCAAAAAATTGTGAGTTGAACCATCATAAGCTGGGGACCGTCTGTACTTACGAATAAATTTAACGAAAAAGTGCAAGTCTTGAATTCTAAAAACTACAAATGATTGTTGAAAGAAATTAAAGAAAATCTAAATAAATAGAAAGACTTACCATGTTCATGGATCAGAAGACATATAATGTATTGTTAAGATAATAATACTGCCTGAATTGATGTACAGATTAAATATAATCCTTATCAAAATTCAGGTTGCGCTATGTGCAGAAATTGACAAGCTTATTTTAAAATTCACATGGAAATACAAGGGACCCAAAATAGCCAAAACAATCTTGAAAAAGAACAAAGTTTCTAACTTCAAAACATACTACAGTGTTATAGTAATTAAGACAGTGTAGTACTGTCATAAGAGAGACATATAGATCCATGGAACTGAATTGAGATTCAATAAATAAAAGTTCTTACATTATGGTCAATTGATTTTCCACACTACTTGCTTTAATCCTCTCCCTTTTCCCCTCATCCCACTCCCCTGTTGAGTAAGGAACTGAACCTCCACTCGTACCTGGCATCAGTGAAGCAGAAATGCAAGACAATTAAATGGGAAAAGAATAGTCTTTTCAGCAAATGGTGCTGGGACAACTGGATATCCATATGCAAAAGAATGAACTCACATAGAAAATTTAACTCAAAATGGATCCTATACCTATATATAAGAGGTAAAACTATAAAACTCTTAGGACAAAACATAGATTAAATCTTCATGACCTTGGATTCAGCAGTGGTTTTTTAGATATGACACTAAAAGCACAAGCAACAAAAGGAAAACGAATTGGACTACATCAAAACAAAAATGCTTGTGCTTCAGAGGAAACCATCAAGAAAATTAAAACACAACCCACAGAATGGGAAATTTTTTTTTGCAAATTATATACCTGATAAGCGACCTGTATCCAGACTATATAAAGAACTCTTGCAACTCAACAATAAAAAGACAAATAGGTCAATTTTTAAATGGACAAAGGATCTCTGAATAGACATTTCTCCAAAGAAGATTTATAAATGGCCAATAAGCATGTGAAAAGATACTCAATATAATTAGTCATTAGGGAAATGCTGATAAAAATCACAATGAGATACCACTTTATGCCTGCTGGATGGGTATAATAAAAAAGGCAGATAATAACAAGTATTGATGAGGATATGGAGAAATTGAAACCCTCATACATTAGGAATGTGAAACAGTGCAACTGCTTTGGAAAAGAGTCTGTCAGTTTCTCAAACGTTTAACACGGAGTTACCCTAAGGACTAACAATCTCACTCCTGGGTATATGCCCTAGAAAAATAAAAACATAATCACAGAAATTGTACATGAATGTTCATGGCAATGTTATTCATAACAGCCAAAAAGTAGAAGTAACTGAAGCTGTGCATGAATATTCTTAGCAGAATTACTTGTAACAGCCCAAAAGTGGAAACAAGCCAAGAATTAAAAAAAAATTTTTTATTATAATTTAAGTTCTGGGGTACATGTGCACAACGTGCAGCTTTGTTACATATGTATACATGTGCCATGCTGGTGTGCTGCACCCATTAACTTGTCATTTACATTAAGTATATCTCCTAATGCTATCCCTCCCCCCTCCCCCCACCCCTGATGTGTGATGTTCCCCATCCTGTGTCCAAGTGTTCTCATTGTTCAGTTCCCACCTATAAGTGAGAACATGCAGTGTTTGGTTTTCTGTCCTTGCAATAGTTTGCTCAGAATGATGGTTTCCAGCTTCATCCATGTCCCTACAAAGGACATGAATTCATCCTTTTCTATGGCTGCATAGTATTCCATGATGTATATGTGCCACATTTTCTTAATCTAGTCTATCACTGATGGACATTTGGGTTGGTTCCAAGTCTTTGCTATCGTGAATAGTGCCGCAATAAACATACGTGTGCATGTGTCTTTATAGCAGCATGATTTACAATCCTTTGGGTATATATCCAGTAATGGGATGGCTGGGTCAAATAGTATTTCTAGTTCTAGATCCTTGAGGAATTGCCACACTGTCTTCCACAATGGTTGAACTAGTTTACAGTCCCACCAACACTGTAAAGGTGTTCCTATTTCTCCACATCCTCTCCAGCACCTGTTGTTTCCTGACTTTTTAATGATTGTCATTCTAACTGGTGTGAGATGGTATCTCATTGTGGTTTTGATTTGCATTTCTCTGATGGTCAGTGATGATGAGCATTTTTTCATGTGTCTGTTGGCTGCATAAATGTATTCTCTTGATAAGTGTCTGTTCATATCCTTCACCCACTTTTTAATGGGGTTGTTTGATTTTTTGTTGTAAATTGTTTTAAGTTCTGTGTAGATACTGGATTTTAGCCCTTTGTCAGATGGGTAGATTGTAAAAATTTTCCCCCATGCTGTAGGTTACCTGTTCATTCTGACGGTAGTTTCTTTTTCTGTGCAGAAACTCTTAAGTTTGATTAGATCCCATTTGTCAATTTTGGCTTTTGTTGCCATTGCTTTTGGTGTTTTAGTCATGAAGTCCTTGTCCATGCCTATGTCCTGAACGGTATTGCTTAGGTTTTCTTCTAGGGTTTTTATGGTTTTAGGTCTAACATTTAAGTATTTAATCCATCTTGAATTAATTTTTGTATAAGGTGTAAGGAAGAGATCCAGTTTCAGCTTTCCACCTATGGCTAGCCAGTTTTCCCAGCACCATTTATTAAATAGGGAATCCTTTCCCCATTTCTTGTTTTTGTCATGTTTGTCAAAGATCAGATGGTTGTAGATGCATGGTATTATTTCTGAGGGCTCTGTTCTGTTCCGTTGGTCTATGTCTCTATTTTGGTACCAGCACCATGTTGTTTTGGTTACTGTAGCCTTGTAGTATAGTTTGAAGTCAGGTAGCGTGATGCCTCCAGATTTGCTCTTTTGGCTTAGGATTGTCTTGGCAATGTGGGCTCTTTTTTGGTTCCATATGAACTTTAAAGTAGTTTTTTCCAGTTCTGTGAAGAAAGTCATTGGTAGCTTGATGGGGATGACATTGAATCTATAAATTACCTTAGGCAGTATGGCCATTTTCACAATAGTGATTCTTTCTATCCATGAGCATGGAATGTTCTTCCATTTGTTTGTGTCCTCTTTTATTTCATTGAGCAGTGGTTTGTAGTTCTCCTTGAAGAGGTCCTTCACATTCCTTGTAAGTTGGATTCCTAGGTATTTGACTCTCTTTGAAGTAATTGTGAATGGGAGGTCACTCATGATTTGGCTCTCTGTTTGTCTGTTATTGGTGTATAGGAATGCTTATGATTTTTGCACATTGATTTTGTATCCTGAGACTTTGCTGAAGTTGCTTATCAGCTTAAGGATATTTGGGGCTGAGATGATGGGGTTTTCTAAATATACAATCATGTCATCTGCAAAAGGGACAATTTGACTTCCTCTTTTCCTAACTGAAGTGCTTTGATTTTTAGAATTTTCAGCTTTTCTGCTCTGGTTTCTCCCCATCTTTGTGGTTTTATCTACCTTTGGTCTTTGATGATGGTTACTTACAGATGGGGTTTTGATGTGTATGTCCTTTCTGTTTGTCAGTTTTCCTTCTAACAGTCAGGACCCTCAGCTGCAGGTCTGTTGGAGTTTGCTGGACGTCCACTCCAGACCTTGTTTGCCTGGGTATCACCAGCGGAGGCTGCAGAACGGCAGATGTTGCTGCCTGATCCTTCCTCTGGAAGCTTTATCTCAAAGGGGCACCTGGCTGTATGAGTTGTCAATCGGCCCCTACTGGGAGGTGCCTCCCAGTTAGGCTACTCGGGGGGTCAGGGACCCACTTGAGGAGGCAGTCTGTCCATTCTCAGATCTCAAACTCCATGCTGGGAGAACCACTACTCTCTTCAAAGCTGTCAGACAGGGGCGTTTAAGTCTGCAGAAGTTTCTGCTGCCTTTTGTTCAGCTATGCCCTGCCCTCAGAGGTGGAGTCTACAGAGGCAAGCAGGCCTCCTTGAGCTGTGATGGGCTCCACCCAGTTTGAGCTTTGTTTACTTACTCAAGCCTCAGCAATGGCGGACGCTCCTTCCGCAGTCTTGCTGCTGCCTTGCAGTTCAATCTCAGACTGCTGTGCTAGCAGTGAGCGAGGCTCAGTGGGCGTGGGACCCTCCGAGCCAGGTGTGGGATATAATCTCCTGGTGTGCTGTTTGCTAAGACCGTTGGAAAAGTGCAGCATTAGGGTGGGAGTGTCGCTGTTTTCCAGGTACCATCTGTCACGGCTTCCCTTGGCTAGGAAAGGGAATTCCCTCAACCCTTATGCTTCCTGGGTGAGGTGATGCCCTGCCCTGCTTGGCTTATGCTCTGTGGGTTGCACCCACCATCTGACAAGCCCCAGTGAGATGAACCCAGTACCTCAGTTGGAAATGCAGAAATCACCCATCTTCTGCGTCACTCACGCTGGGAGCTGTAGACTGGAGCTGTTCCTATTCGGCCATGTTGGAGCCTCCCACAAGCCAAGAAGTTATCAACAGATGGTCAACAAAATGCATTCTATCCATACAATGGATTATTATTCAGCCATAAAAAGGAACAAGGTACTGATATATACTAGAACATTGATGAATCTTGAAAATGTTAGGTTAAGTGACAGAAACCAGTCATAAAAGGCCATATGTCATGTGATTCCATTTGTATGAAATATCCAGAATAGGCAAGTTCATAGAGACAGAAATTATATTAGTGATTGTAAGGGGCAGGGATAATGGGGGAGTAAGGAGTGACTACTAATGGATACAGTGTTCTTTTTGGGGTGATGGAAATGTTCTGAAATTAGATAGTGATGATTGCACAACTAATATACTAAAATCCACTCAATTATAACCTTTAAAATGTGAGTTATATCTCATAAAGCAGTTGTACAACAGTTTGTGTATTAAAAGTCCCCACAAACAAGGCTAGAAAAATGATAGATTTTTCTAGAAATAATTACAAATGATACATATAATTGAGGAAAGACTAATGTCTATAATATACAAAGAACTCTAACAAAATTGCAAGAAAAAGATAAGCAACACAAAGACAAATCAATCAGTACCAGAGACGAATAAACAACACACAAAAAGCAAATTCAAATCATTAATGAATATAGGAAAAGATGCCAACCTCAGTGATTAACAGGGAAATAAATACCAATGAACTCTTTTCTCTCTCCGTTAGGTACTTGAAGTCAAGGATACTGTCATACCTCACTGACTAAACAGGAATTGTGACTGAAGGGAAATCATGGCGGATGGGAGTCAGGACTAGATTGCAGCTTCAGACAGAGCAGCGGGAGGCTGCTTGCATTGTGAATTTTAGCTCCAGATTACTGCAAGAACAAACCAGCAATCCCGGGAGGACCCACAGACACTCTGAAGGAAGTGGCCTACTCCTGCAGGACCCAGGAGATCCCCAAAACTGTGAGTGCCCCAACTGTGGAAATGGGAGAGGGAGACCCTCCTCTCTGAACACACACCCCGACTGAAGAAGCCGAAGGTCTGTTTGTGGGAGAAGTTTCTGACTTTACCTGGAGCTGAGTCAGTTTGAAACGCTGAGTGAAATACAGGGGTAGAGGGAGCAGCAGAAAGGCCCTGGTAGCTCTCTGGGTCCCCTAGCAGGCCGTTCCTGCCTGGCACCATGGGGATCCAACGAGAGAGGAGCAGGGGTAAAACCACACAGGGAGAAGCAAATCTTTAGCTGAACTCTGTAACAATTTGAATGGAGCGAGAAGCCTCCTGGTCAGAACTCAGGGGAGGGCGCAAATCTGGTGTGCAGACTCCACAGGTCAGGGAAAAACCAAGCCCTTTTATTTCCCAGCTGGGAGGCATCCTAGGGCAGTTTTTGGAGCCCCAGAAGAGAGACAACAATCACTGCAGTTTGGCTCACAGGAAGCCACATCCATAGGAAAAGGAGGGGAGTACTACATCAAGAGAACACCCTGTGAGACAAAAGAATCTGAACAACAGCTTTTTACCCTAGACCTTCCCTCTGCCAGAGCCTACCCAAATAAGAAGGAACCAGAAAACCAACCCTGATAATATGACAAAACAAGGCTCTTCAACACCGCCCCAGAAAATCACAGTAGTTCACGAGCAATGGATCCAAACCAAGAAGAAATCCGTAATTTACCTGAAAAAGAATTCAGGAGGTTAGTTATTAAGCTAATCAGGGAGGGACCAGAGAAAGGTGAAGCCCAATGGAAGGAAATCCAAAATATGATGCAAGAAGTGAAGGGAGAATTATTCAAGGAAATAGATAGCTTGAAGAAAAAAAGATAAATTCATGAAATTTGGACACACTTTTAGAAGTACAAAATGCTCTGGAAAGTCTCAACAATAGAATTGAACAAGTAGAAGAAATATATTCAGAGCTCGAAGACAAGTTCTTTGGATTAACCCAATCCAACAAAGACGAAGAAAAGAATAAGAAAATGTGAACAAAGCCTTCAAGAAGTCTGGGATCATGTTAATCGACCAAACCTAAGAATAATCCGGGTTCCTGAGGAAGAAGAGAATTCTAAAAGCTTGTTGGAAAACATATTTGGGGGAATAATTGAGGAAAACTTCCCTGGCATTGCTAGAGACCTAAACATCCAAATACAAGAAGCACAAAGAACACTGGAGAATCCATCACAAAAAGATGTTTGCCTAGGCATATTGTCATCAGGTTATCCAAAGTTAAGATGAAGGAAAGAATCTTAAAAGCTGTGAGACAGAAGCACCTGGTAACCTATAAAGGAAAACCTATCAGATTAACAGCAGATTTCTCAGCAGAAACCCTACAAGCTAGAAGGGATTGGGGCCCTATCTTCAGCCTCCTCAAACAAAACAATCATCAGCCAAGAATTTTGTAGCCAGTGAAACTAAGCATCATATATGAAGGAAAGATACAATGTTTTTCAGACAAATACGGAGAGAATTTGCCATTAGCAAGCCACCATTGCAAGAACTGCTAAAAGGAGCTCTAAATCTTGAAACAAACCCGGGAAACACATCAAAACAGAATCTCTTTAAGGCATAAATCACGTAGGACCTATACAACAAAAATACAAGTTAAAAACCAAAAACAAAAAACAAAAAACCCAAAGTACACAGGTAACAAAGAGCGTGATGAATGCAATGCTACCTCACATTTCAATATTAACATTGAATGTAAATGGCCTAAATGTTCCACTTAAAAGATACAAAACTGCAGAATAGATTAAAAACTCACCAAGACAGAAAATCAACAAAGAAACAGTGGATTTAAACTATACCTTGGAACAAATGGACTTAAAAGATATATACAGAACATTGCATCCAACAACCACAGAATATATATATATATA
>NC_045435.1:92880031-92882904 GCF_002776525.5 Piliocolobus tephrosceles | reverse complement strand
TTTTATTATACTTTAAGTTCTAGGGTACATGTGCATAACGTGCAGGTTTGTTACATATGTATACATGTGCCATGTTGGTGTGCTGCACCCATCAACTCGTCAGCACCCATCAATTCATCATTTATATCAGGTATAACTCCCCAATGCAATCCCTCCCCCCTCCCCCCTCCCCATGATAGGCCCCAGTGTGTGATGTTCCCCTCCCCGAGTCCAAGTGAGCTCATTGTTCAGTTCCCACCTATGAGTGAGAACATGCGGTGTTTGGTTTTCTCTTCTTGTGATAGTTTGCTAAGAATGATGGTTTCCAGCTGCATCCATGTCCCTACAAAGGATGCAAACTCATCCTTTTTTATGGCTGCATAGTATTCCATGGTGTATATGTGCCACATTTTCTTAATCCAGTCTGTCACTGATGGACATTTGGGTTGATTCCAAGTCTTTGCTATTGTGAATAGTGCCGCAATAAACATACGTGTGCATGTGTCTTTATAGCAGCATGATTTATAATCCTTTGGATATATACCCAGTAATGGGATGGCTGGGTCATATGGTACTTCTAGTTCTAGATCCTTGAGGAATAACCATACTGTTTTCCATAATGGTTGAACTAGTTTACAATCCCACCAACAGTGTAAAAGTGTCCCTGTTTCTCCATATCCTCTCCAGCACCTGTTATTTCCTGACTTTTTAATGATTGCCATTCTAACTGGTGTGAGATGGTATCTCATTGTGGTTTTGATTTGCATTTCTCTGATGGCGAGTGATGAAGAGCATTTTTTCATGTGTCTGTTGGCTGTATGAATGTCTTCTTTTGAGAAATGTCTGTTCATATCCTTTCCCCACTTTTTGATGGGGTTGTTTGTTTTTTTCTTGTATATTTGTTTGAGTTCTTTGTAGATTCTGGAAATTAGCCCTTTGTCAGATGAGTAGATTGCAAACATTTTCTCCCATTCTGTAGGTTGCCTGTTCACTCTGATGGTAGTTTCTTTTGCTGTGCAGAAGCTCTTTAGTTTAATTAGATCCCATTTGTCAATTTTGGCTTTTGCTGCCGTTGCTTTTGGTGTTTTAGACATGAAGTCCTTGCCCATGCCTATGTCCTGAATGGTACTACCTAGATTTTCTTCTAGGGTTTTTATGGTATTAGGTCTAACATTTAAGTCTCTAATCCATCTTGAATTAATCTTCGTATAAGGAGTAAGGAAAGGATCCAGTTTCAGCTTTCTACTTATGGCTAGCCAATTTTCCCAGCACCATTTATTAAATAGGGAATCCTTTCCCCATTTCTTGTTTTTGTCAGGTTTGTCAAAGATCAGATGGTTGTAGATGTGTGGCATTATTTCTGAAGGCTCCATTCTGTTCCATTGGTCTATATCTCTGTTTTGGTACCAGTACCATGCTGTTTTGGTTACTGTAGCCTTGTAGTATAGTTTGAAGTCAGGTAGCGTGACGCCTCCGGCTTTGTCCTTTTGACTTAGGATTGTCTTGGCAATGCAGGCTCTTTTTTGGTTCCATATGAACTTTAAAGCAGTTTTTTCCAATTCGGTGAAGAAACTCATTGGTAGCTTGATGGGGATGGCATTGAATCTATAAATAACCTTGGGCAGTATGGCCATTTTCACGATATTGATTCTTCCTATCCATGAGCATGGTATGTTCTTCCATTTGTTTGTGTCCTCTTTGATTTCACTGAGCAGTGGTTTGTAGTTCTCCTTGAAGAGGTCCTTTACATCCCTTGTAAGTTGGATTCCTAGGTATTTTATTCTCTTTGAAGCAATTGTGAATGGAAGTTCATTCCTGATTTGGCTCTCTGCTTGTCTGTTACTGGTGTATAAGAATGCTTGTGAATTTTGCACATTAATTTTGTATCCTGAGACTTTGCTGAAGTTGCTTATCAGCTTAAGAAGATTTTGGGCTGAGACGATGGGGTTTTCTAAATACACAATCATGTCATCTGCAAACAGGGACAATTTGACTTCCTCTTTTCCTAACTGAATACCCTTGATTTCTTTCTCTTGCCTGATTGCCCTAGCCAGAACTTCCAACACTATGTTGAATAGGAGTGGTGAGAGAGGGCATCCCTGTCTTGTGCCAGTTTTCAAAGGGAATTTTTCCAGTTTTTGCCCATTCAGTATGATATTAGCTATGGGTTTGTCATAAATAGCTCTTATTATTTTGAGGTACGTTCCATCAATTCCGAATTTATTGAGCGTTTTTAGCATGAAGGGCTGTTGAATTTTGTCAAAAGCCTTTTCTGCATCTATTGAGATAATCATGTGGTTCTTGTCTTTGGTTCTGTTGATATGCTGGATTACGTTTATTGATTTGCAAATGTTGAACCAGCCTTGCATCCCAGGGATGAAGCCCACTTGATCATGGTGGATAAGCTTTTTGATGTGCTGCTGAATCCGGTTTGCCAGTATTTTATTGAGGATTTTTGCATCGATGTTCATCAGGGAGATTGGTCTAAAATTCTCTTTTTTTGTTGTGTCTCTGCCAGGCTTTGGTATCAGGATGATGTTGGCCTCATAAAATGAGTTAGGGAGGATTCCCTCTTTTTCTATTGATTGGAATAGTTTCAGAAGGAATGGTACCAGCTCCTCCTTGTACCTCTGGTAGAATTCAGCTGTGAATCCATCTGGTCCTGGGCTTTTTTTGGTGGGTAGGCTATTAATTGTTGCCTCAATTTCAGAGGCTGCTATTGGTCTATTCAGGGATTCAACTTCTTCCTGGTTTAGTCTTGGAAGAGTGTACGTGTCCAGGAAATTATCCATTTCTTCTAGATTTTCTAGTTGATTTGCATAGAGGTGTTTATAGTATTCTCTGATGGTAGTTTGTATTTCTGTGGGGTCGGTGGTGATATCCCCTTTATCATT
>NC_045435.1:92840044-92879931 GCF_002776525.5 Piliocolobus tephrosceles | reverse complement strand
ATCTTTTCAAAAAACCAACTCCTGGATTCATTGATTTTTTGGAGGGTTTTTTGTGTCTCTATCTCCTTCAGTTCTGCTCTGATCTTAGTTATTTCTTGCCTTCTGCTAGCTTTTGAATGTGTTTGCTCTTGCCTCTCTAGTTCTTTTAATTGTGATGTTAGAGTGTCAATTTTAGATCTTTCCTGCTTTCTCTTGTGGGCACTTAGTGCTATAAATTTCCCTCTACACACTGCTTTAAATGTGTCCCAGAGATTCTGGTATGTTGTATCTTTGTTCTCATTGGTTTCAAATAACATCTTTATTTCTGCTTTCATTTCGTTATGTACCCAGTAGTCATTTAGGAGCAGGTTGTTCAGTTTCCATGTAGTTGAGCGGTTTTGATTGAGTTTCTTAGTCCTGAGTTCTAGTTTGATTGCACTGTGGTCAGAGAGACAGTTTGTTATAATTTCTGTTCTCTTACATTTGCTGAGGAGTGCTTTACTTCCAATTATGTGGTCAATTTTGGAATAAGTGTGATGTGGTGCTGAGAAGAATGTATATTCTGTTGACTTGGGGTGGAGAGTTCTATAGATGTCTATTAGGTCCGCTTGGTGCAGAGATGAGTTCAATTCCTGGATATCCTTGTTAACTTTCTGTCTCGTTGATCTGTCTAATGTTGACAGTGGAGTGTTGAAGTCTCCCATTATTATTGTATGGGAGTCTAAGTCTCTTTGTAAGTCTCTAAGGACTTGCTTTATGAATCTGGGTGCTCCTGTATTAGGTGCATATATATTTAGGATAGTTAGCTCTTCCTGTTGGATTGATCCCTTTACCATTATGTAATGGCCTTCTTTGTCTCTTTTGATCTTTGATGGTTTAAAGTCTGTTTTATCAGAGACTGGGATTGCAACCCCTGCTTTTTTTTGTTCTCCATTTGCTTGGTAGATGTTCCTCCATCCCTTTATTTTGAGCCTATGTATGTCTCTGCATGTGAGATGGGTCTCCTGAAGACAGCAGACTGATGGGTCTTGACTCTTTATCCAGTTTGCCAGTCTGTGTCTTTTAATTGGAGCATTTAGTCCATTTACATTTAAGGTTAATATTGTTATGTGTGAACTTGATCCTGCCATTATGATATTAACTGGTTATTTTGCTCATTAGTTGATGCAGTTTCTTCCTAGCCTCGATGGTCTTTACATTTTGGCATGTTTTTGCAATGGCTGGTACCGGTTGTTCCTTTCCATGTTTAGGGCTTCCTTCAGGGTCTCTTGTAAGGCAGGCCTGGTGGTGACAAAATCTCTAAGCATTTGCTTATCTGTAAAGAATTTTATTTCTCCTTCACTTATGAAACTTAGTTTGGCTGGATATGAAATTCTGGGTTTAAAATTCTTTTCTTTAAGAACGTTGAATATTGGCCCCCACTCTCTTCTGGCTTGTAGAGTTTCTGCCGAGAGATCTGCTGTCAGTCTGATGGGCTTCCCTTTGTGGGTAACCCGACCTTTCTCTCTGGCTGCCCTTAAGATTTTTTCCTTCATTTCAACTTTGGTGAATCTGGCAATTATGTGTCTTGGAGTTGCTCTTCTGGAGGAGTATCTTTGTGGCGTTCTCTGTATTTCCTGAATTTGAATGTTGGCCTGCCCTGCTAGGTTGGGGAAGTTCTCCTGGATGATATCCTGTAGAGTGTTTTCCAATTTGGTTCCATTTTCCCCCTCACTTTCAGGCACCCCAATCAGACGTAGATTTGGTCTTTTTACATAATCCCATACTTCTTGCAGGCTTTGTTCATTTCTTTTTCTTCTTTTTTCTTTTGGTTTCTCTTCTCGCTTCATTTCATTCATTTGATCCTCCATCGCTGATACTCTTTCTTCCAGTTGATCTAGTCGGTTACTGAAGCTTGTGCATTTGTCATGTATTTCTTGTGTCATGGTTTTCATCTCTGTCATTTCGTTTATGACCTTCTCTGTATTAATTAGTCTAGCTGTCAATTCTTCCACTCTTTTTTCAAGATTTTTAGTTTCTTTGCGCTGGGTACGTAATTCCTCCTTTAGCTCTGAGAGGTTTGATGGACTGAAGCCTTCTTCTCTCATCTCATCAAAATCATTCTCTGACCAGCTTTGATCCGTTGCTGGCGATGGGCTGTGCTCCTTTGCAGGAGGAGATGCGCTCTTATTTTTTGAATTTCCAGCTTTTCTGCCCTGCTCTTTCCCCATCTTTGTGGTTTTATCTGTCTCTGGTCTTTGATGATGGTGACGTACTGATGGGGTTTTGATATAGGTGTCCTTCCTGTTTGATAGTTTTCCTTCTGACAGTCAGGACCCTCAGCTATAGGTCTGTTGGAGATTGCTTGAGGTCCACTCCAGACCCTGTTTGCCTGGGTATCAGCAGCAGAGGTTGCAGAAGATAGAATATTGCTGAACAGCGAGTGCACCTGTCTGATTCTTGCTTTGGAAGCTTCCTCTCAGGGCTGTACTCCACCCTGTGAGGTGTGGGGTGTCAGACTGCCCCTAGTGGGGGATGTCTCCCAGTTAGGCTACTCAGGGGTCAGTGACCCACTTGAGCAGGCAGACTGCCCCTTCTCAGATCTCAACCTCCGTGTTGGGAGATCCACTGCTCTCTTCAAAGCTGTCAGACAGAGTCGTTCGCGTCTGGACAGGCCTCTGCTGCTTTAGCTGAGCCCTGTCCCCAGAGGCGGAGTCTACAGAGACAGGCAGGTTTCCTTGAGCTGCTGTGAGCTCCACCCAGTTCGAGCTTCCCAGCGGCTTTATTTACCTACTTAAGCCTCAGCGATGGTGGGCGCCCCTCCCCCAGCCTCGCTGCTGCCTTGCGGTTAGATTGCCGCAGACTGCTGTGTTAGCAAGGAGGGAGGCTCCGTGGGCGTGGGACCCTCCCAGCCAGGTGTGGGATATAATCTCTGGTGTGCTGGTGTTACAGCGCAGTATTGGGGTGGGAGTTACCCGATTTTCCAGGTGTTGTGTGTCTCAGTTCCCCTGGCTAGGAAAAGGGACTCCCTTCCCCCTCGCGCTTCCCAGGTGAGGCGATGCCTCACCCTGCTTCAGCTCTCGCTGGTTGGGCTGCAGCAGCTGACCAGCACCGATTGTCCGGCACTCCCGAGTGAGATGACCCCAGTACCTCAGTTGAAAATGCAGAAATCACCGGTCTTCTGTGTCGCTCGCGCTGGGAGATGGAGACTGAAGCTGTTCCTATTCGGCCATCTTGCTCCGCCCCCACAGAATATATATTTTATTCAACAATGCATGGAACTTACTCCAAGAGTGACTATATGATAGGCCATAAAATGAGCCTTATTAAATTTAAGAACATTGAAATTACATCAAGCACTCTCTCAGACCACAGTTGAATAAAACTGAAAATCAACTCCAAAAGGGATCTTCAAAACCATGGAAATACATGGAAATTAAATAACCTGCTCCTGAATGAGCATTGGATCAAAAATGAAATCAAGATGGAAATTAAAAAATTCTTAGAACTGAACGACAATAATGACACAACCTATCAAGACTGCTGTGAGACAGCAAAGGTAGTGCTAAGAGGAAGGTTTATAGCCCTAAACACCTACATCAAAAAGACTGAAAAAGCACAAACTGACATCTAAGGTCACACCTCAAGGAACTAGAGAAACAAGAACAAACCAAACCCAAACTCAGCAGAAGAAAGGAAATAACCAAGATCAGAGCAGAACTAAATGAGATTGAAACAAACAAACAAAAAAAAAAATACAAAGGATAAATAAAACAAAACGCTAGTTCTTCAAAAAGATAAATAAAATTGATAGTCCATTGGCAAGATTAACCAAGAAAAGAAGAGAGAAAATCCAAATAACTTCACTAAGAAATGAAATGGAAGCTATTACAACTGACACCACTAAAATACAAAAGATCATTCAAGGCTACTGTGAACACCTTTGCACACATAAACTAGAAAGCCTAGAAGAGATGGATAAATTCTTGGAAAAATATAGTCCTTCTAGCTTAAAACAGGAAGAACTGGATATCCTGAACAGACCAATAACAAACAGCCAGATTGAACAGGTAATTAAAAAATTACCAACAACAAAAAAAGTCCAGGACCAGACGGATTCACAGCAGAATTCTACCAGACATTCAAAGAATTGGTACCAATCCTTTTGACGATATTACACAAGATAGAGAAAGAAGGTACCCTCCCTCAATTATTCTATGAAGCCAGCATCACCATACTACCAAAATGAGAAAGGCTATAACCAAAAAGGAAAACTATAGACCGATATCCTTGAACATAGATGCTAAAATCCTCAACAAAATGCTTGGTAACCGAATCCAACAACATATCAAAAAGATAATCCACCATGATCAAGTGGGTTTCATACCAGGGATACAGGGAAGGTTTAACATATGGAAGTAAATAAACGTGATACACCACAAAAACAGAATCAAAAACAAAAATCACATGATCACTTCAATAGATGCAGAAAAAGCATTCGACAAAACCCAGCATCCCTTTATGATTAAAACTCTCAGCAAAATCAGCATGTAAGGACATACCTTAATGTAACAAAAGCCATCTATGACAAACCCACAGCCAACGTAATACTGAAAGGAGAAAAGTTGAAAGCATTCCTCTGAGAGCTAGAACAAGACAAGGAAGTCCACTCTCACCACTCCTCTTCAACATAGTACTGGAAGTCCTAGCCAGAGCAATCAGAAAAGAGAAAAAAAATAAAGGGCATCCAAATCAGTATAGAGGAAGTCAAACTGTCACTGTTTGCTGATGTTATGATTGTTTACCTTGAAAACCCTACGTACTCCTCCAGAAAGCTCCTAGATATGATCAAACAATTCAGCAAAGTTTCTGTATACAAGATTAGTGCACACAAATCAGTAGCTCTTCTATACACCAACAGCGACCAAGAGGAGAACCAAATCAAGAACTCAACCCCTTTTACAAGAGCTGGGGAAAAAAAGGGAATATACCTAACCAAGGAGTCAAAATGCCTCTACAAGGAAAGCTGCAAAACACTGCTGAAAGAAATCATAGATGACACAAACAAATGGAAACGTATCCTATGCTCATGGATGGGTAGAATCAATATTGTGAAAATGTCCATACTGCCAAAAGCAATCTACAAATTCAATGCAATCCTCATCAAAATACCACCATCAGTCTTCACAGAATTAGAAAAAATTTCTAAAATTCATCTGGAACCAAAAAAGAGCCCACATACCCAAAGTAAGACTAAGCAAAAAGAACAAATTTGGAGGCATCACCCTACCTAATTTCAAACTATACTCTAAGGTCATAGTGGTACTGGTACAAAAATAGGCACATAGGCCAGTGGAACAGAATAGAGAACCCAGAAATTAACCCAAATACTTACAGCCAACTGATCTTTGACAAAGCAAACAAAACCATAAAGTAGGGAAAGGACACCCTTTTCAACAAATGATGTTGGGATAATTGGCTAGCCACATGTAGGAGAATTAAACTGGATCTTCATCTCTCACCTTATACAAAAATCAACTCAAGATGGATTAAGGACTTAAACCTAAGACCTGAAACTATAAAAATGCTAGAAGAAAACATTGGAAAAATCCTTCTAGACATTGGCTTAGGCAAGGATTTCATGACCATGAACCCAAAAGCAAACGCAATATAAACAAAAATGAATAGCTGGGACCTAATTAAACTAAAGAGCTTTTGCACAGCAAAAGGAACAGTCCGTAGAGTAAACAGACAGCCCACAGAGTAGGAGAAAATCTTCACATTTTATACATCCAACAAAGGACTAATAACCAGAATCTACAACGAACTCAAACAAATCAGTAAGAAAAAAACTAACAATCCCATCAAAAAGTGGGCTAAGGACATGAATACACAATTCTCAAAAGAAGATACACAAATGGCCACAAACATGTGAAAAAAAAAATGCTCAACATCACTAATGAATGATCAGGGAAATGCAAATCAACACCAAATGCAATACCACCTCACTCCTGCAAGAATGACCATAATCAA
Organism: Piliocolobus tephrosceles; assembly: GCF_002776525.5. Lineage (NCBI taxonomy): Eukaryota > Metazoa > Chordata > Mammalia > Primates > Cercopithecidae > Piliocolobus > Piliocolobus tephrosceles. The sequence continues at coordinate 92,873,940 of NC_045435.1, read as the reverse complement.
AAAATCAAAAAACGGTAGATGCTGGTGTGTATGTGGTGAACAGAGAACACTTTGATACCACTGGTGGGAAGGTAAACTAGCACAGCCACTATGGAAAACAGTGTGGAGATTCTGTAAAGAACTAAAAGTAGAACTACCATTTGATCCAGCAATCCCACTACTGGGTATCTACCCAGAGGAAAAGAAGTCATTATTCAAAAAAGATACTTACATACGCAAGTTTATAGCAGCACAATTCACAATTGCAAAATCGTGGAAAGAACCCAAATGCCCATCAGTCAACGAGTGGATAAAGAACCTGTGGTATACATATATGATGGAATACTACGCAGCCATAAAAAGGAATGAATTCACAACATTTGCAACGACCTGGATGAGATTGGAGACTATTATTCTAAATGAAGTAACTCAGGAATGGAAAACCAAACATCATATGTTCTCACTGATATGTGGGAGCTAAACTATGAGGATGCAAAGGCATAAGAATGATGTAGTGGACTTTGGGGACTTGGGGGGAAGGGTGAGGAGGAGCAAGGGACAGAAGACTACAAATATGGTGCAGTGTATACTGCTCAGGTGATGGGTGCACCAAAATCTCACAAATCACCACTAAAGAACTTACTCATGTAACCAAATACTACCCCAATAACTTATGGAAAAACAAAAATTAAAATTAAAATTAAAAAATAAAACCACAAAAAAGCTAAAAAAATTGTGACTGTTGTTTTGAAAAGCAATTCTGGAAATATTTATTAAAGTTTAAAATGTGCATACTCTTTGATGCACACTGTCTTTCTGAGGACTCTATCCCATAAAACTACAAGCACCAGTTTATATAAGGACATTTATATATTTCAAAATTTACATACAACAGCTGGGTGCAGTGACTCATACCTGTAATCCTAGCACTTTGGGAGACTGAGGTGGGTGGATCACTTGAGGTCAGGAGTTCAAAACCAGTTTGGCCACCATAGTGGGTGAAACCCTGTCTCTACTAAAAATGCAAAAATTAGTCAGGCACGGTGGTGAGTGCATGTAACCCCAGCTACTCGGGAGGCTGATGCAGGAGAATTGCTTGAACCCAGGAGGCAGAAGTTGCAGTGAGCCGAGATCTTGCCACTGCACTCCAGCCTAGGCAACAGAGTGAGACTCCCACAAAAAAAAAAAAAAAAAAAAAAAAAAAAAGTTTACAAACAACAAAAAAGGGGAAATAAATCAATGCCCAATAACAGGGAAATGGTATTTCCTAATTTTGTATTATTTGAATAATACAGCTGTATTATACAATAGTGCATAATCTTATAATGAATGACATATATTTATTTGAGAAATTTCCATGCTGTGTTGTTAGGTAATAAAGCAAAATGTAAAAATGTGTACATGTGAAAACATTTTTGTAAAACCAATTATGATGCCCAAGTCCTCTTATAGGGCCACTGTTTTACAAGATGAATATAAAGACATGGAGTTTGTGGGTCATCCTTTCTGGTCTTTACAATGACTAATGATGCTAGACTGCCTCTCCTGACTCTGGGGGATGCTGCACGCCTTCACTTGGGTGGACTGGCTCCTCTGGTTACTTTTACTACAAGATGGTAATTTGTATCCTTGGCCCACTTGGCCTCAGGGTTGTTTGTTTATGGTTTTTAACTCATGTTGTTTCAAGGGACAGAACCACAGATCAGGCAGAGAGAGGTCTTGAAAGGGCGTTGGTCCATTGCTCCAATCAAATAACTATCAGTCCTTCATGCCAGAGGCTCTGCTGTTATTGGAGCTGATGCTGTCTAGGTGCCTCTTCATGACATTAAGGGCCCTCTGCAGCCCAGCCTTGGCTCGCTTTTCCAGCCTTCTCACATCTCTTGTTTCCACCTCCATGCTTCAGCCAAGGCAACCAGGTCATTGGCCCAGTGTTTGGCACCCATGCTTTTACTCGCGCTATTTCCTCCACCTGGAACACCTGCCCATCCCTTCCCATTTCTACCTTCCAAATATGACCTAATTGATCACAGGACTCACTTTCTGCCTTTTATGACAGCACATGACTTCTTGCCTCTGCCAGACTGACATGCATTTGGGGAGAAATAAATACAAACCTGTATCCTCTTCTCAAGTTTTTCACAGGGGGCTTTGCCCAGAGTGAGAATTTGAAAAGTATTTAGCATGTCTCCCCTGTTGTCTGGGACAGAGGTGGTCAGGAGCCCCTCATGTCTAGGATGAGAGGAGGGAGGTCAATAATCCCATCAACCAGTAGCTAGGAGGTGGCGGAATTTAGCAGTGAGAACTGGTCAATGGGCGGCTTTCACCCTAGGCTGAGAACTGCTGCAAGACAGCAATAAGGGGTCAGGATAGGAGGGCATGGAAAGACAGGCAGGCTGAACTTGGGGGTCTGAGCTGGTGGGCTGGACTAGGCATGCTGGATTTCATCCTGGAATGAGACTTAGTCTAGCTCATCATCTACGGTGCTGAGAGCTTGGGCCCCTGGTGAAGGTGAAGCCACTGCTCACCTCCAGCTTTAGGCTTGGGATTGGTCAAGATGATTAAATGAGTAGCCAAATGTTTTTGTGAGGAACAAATGCTTTTCAACAGAAGAGAATTTAAAGATCAACTATTGTAGACCTTCCTCTCTTCAGTGCATGGCTAGCAGGTCTCCTTCTCCTGGAAATCACTGCAGAAGGCCTTTGTCCTCTGCTTGAGGCTGCGGTGGGACTTTTGTTTTTACTGAGCATGGTATTAAGTGCCCACAGTTTGTTTATCCGTTACCACAATCCAATGAAGTCAGTATTACCCCAGTTCTCAGATGAGAAAATTGAGTCTCACTCGACATTGGACTATGTGTAATCTTCAGACTTGGAGGACCAGAGGACTCTGTAGAGGAGTGAGAGGTTGCATGTTCATGCTGTTCATCCTAGAACCTGCAGGAATGATCAAAGTGCCTTTCATTGGCGTCTTTTCTACCAGCAGCCTTACAGAAATTGTGTTGACTCTCATTACCATCTGCCATTATGCATTTGATTAAATAACACAGCAACACTTCACAACACAATCCCTTAGGGTTCTGGGAATTTACAAAAACATGAATTAAATTAATTTTGTTGAAGTAATGACATTGTTAAAATAGACCAAATGTCCATATAAGATAATGGGTACTTTTGCATGAATTCGACTATCAGCTTCCTCATAATCTTGTTGGATATACAACAACGTATTTGTCTCAATCCCTGTGATTGGACACTTAGGTTACCACCATTTATTTTGTTGTTTTAAACAACTCAGTAGTGAACATCTTTGTGCATATGACCTTTTGAAGTATTTCAGAAGATTTCCTTAGAAGAAATTCCCTGAGGTGGATTGAATGGGTCAAAGCATCTTGGCTGATGTTGCAAAACTGCTTTTCAAAAAGGTTTCACCATGTCTATGGCCACCAGATGTAACTTCCAGGCAGTTTTCTGGGAGAAATCCTCCATAGTCAGTCAAGCATATTTGCAAAGGGGGATCTTACTGCTGCAGTGAAGTGGGGCATGGAAAAGGGCATTCTGAAAGGACTCCCTCCTTGCTAGCCTCCCAGGAAACAAGAGCTCGAGAGAGAGAAAAGCAGTTCCTGTCCTCCTGGAGCTGGCCTGGTGTTACTCACAGCTAGGCCTTAATGTTCTCCTTTGAATACAAAAATTCTCATAAACCAGCAACCTCAGACGAGGCTATACTGTGACTGCGATGAATCAAAATAAAAACAAGGCCACTCCCTAATCATGTCTGAAGACAGACAAACATGAGCATTGTTCAAACCACAAAAATGACCAAACATTTGCCTATCCTGGCTGATATAAGTGATGGCTGTGTCTTTTCCAACTGTGTCTTGAGCCTCGCTCTAGCCTCCATTCCCATAGGTATGATCTATAAAGATACCCGTTCATAGACTTGTCCCCACTTTCTGACAGCATGGGAGCCAGTGCAAATCCCAGTTTCCCTAAACCCTCCTTCGGGTCACCTAACATAAGCCAAATCCTATCGTAAGTCCTGCCTAACACCTTCTTCCTGAGATGCCCCGTGTGACTCTCCAAGTTGTGTGTTCTCCCTCCCTGCCAGGAGTAATAAGTCCAGCATGTTCAACTACAGGTTGTCCTGGAGGCCTTTGGCTGCAGGACATTGACAAGGCTTCACCCTGCCCTAAGCCTCCCATTCTGCCTCCCCTCAGGGAACATGCCCCACGGCTAACCTTGTTTTCCATTTCTAACAGGTACCAACCTCAGCCCTTAAATTCAGCTTGTAAGGAAAAAACAGTTTTATTTTCTATGTTAAATTTAATTTCTGATTCCAAGCCTATATTTCACTAGACTGGAGGAAAACCTCTCCTAGTGTTTCCTGGGGTTCTCCCCATTCCACTTCGCCATGGTTAGGCCATGATGATGTTTCATACACTGGGGGCACCTGGACCTTGATCATTACGGCATACAGGTTTCCTGAACTCTTGGCCCTGTTCTCCACGACCCTGAAGGTGTGGACCTCTCTGCTGCTGCTTCTGAGCAATGATAGTATCTTAGAGTCATTTGGGAGGCTGCTTGTGGTTTCATCGAGGGCAGCATTACATAGTCATGACTTTCTGGGGCCTTGGGACCTCCTGGGTGGAGCTATGAGGGTGGGAAGGAAAAGTCTTAATTATCTGTCATTCCCCAAAACGCTCAATTTCACCTGTATATTCCCTATTCGAGCTTTCTATTGCTGTGTAACGGTATTACCGCAAACTTAATAACTTAAAACAACACACAGTTATTATCCCACAGTGGGTCAGTAGTTCAAGCACAGCTTAACTGGGACCTCTGCTTAGGGCATCACAAGGCTGCAATCAAAAACATGATAAGTTTATGCTCCATGGTTCTTAGCTGCTCTCCTGGCCCAGCTTATGTCAGGGAGACCTGGGGTGGTAACTTTAAGAAGGGAATCCCTCACTGTGCAGGTACCACCGAGAGGCCGGGGGACCCACAAGGCCGTGAGTGGAGACGGACCTGCATAGAGACCAGGTTTGCAGCTTTGCACACCACCATGCCTTCAGGCTGAGGGTTTCAACCCACACTCCACCCAGACACCTGTCAAGGTCTTTGGAGCCAGCCTCAGAATAGCCTGAATAAGAAACAAAAGATAAAGTCAGATTCTCTGGGTAGAAGAGGTCATGTGCTGAGGTATGTATAATCAAACTTAGTCCCCAAGCAGAGTTTGACTGTGGATCAGGTTAGCAGCAGCCATCAGGTGGATTGATACCAGTGGCTACATGACAGGTAAGAAGGGTGGTCATGGGAGGAGTGTGTTTCCACTGTCCAGGCTTGCGTTGGCTGGGAGAGGGATGGATACTTGAACCCAGCTCATCCAGCCCTTCCAGGGGAGAGGCCAGGGTTGCCCCCTACCCATTACTTCTCCAGGTGAACACGATGCTGCCAAACAGGGCCTGCGAGTGTCCTGTGATTTGGGGAATAAACAGGGTGCCGACGGGGCAAGTCAGAAAATCAGCAAAGTCACGGGCTCTCACAGGCACCTGTCTGCTGACCATCGCTGGGACATGCTGGACGCTTGTGGAGGAACAGCCAGCACTGGTCCTCAGTACAGCTCAGGCAGGAAGCTCTCTCAGTAGACCCTGGTGGGATGGGTGGGCATGGTCTCTACTCCCACAGGACTCCTGGGCGCTCACCTAAGTGGGGGCACTGCCCGCTCCTGGTGTTGCGCTGTCTGTGAAATCATGTGGGTCTGGCTCCCTCATCTGAGACCCCATGGCCTGTCTCCCTTGCTGCTTTTCCTCTGCCTCTCATGCTCTCCTTGTCTGAGGACACTTTTTAAATTTCAGGGGTAGGGAAACTTGCTAGTTTTCCTCATGTACCTCTCAAATCCTTCCTCTGTGTTCTGAATCCTTTCTACCTCTCAAATCCTTCCTCTGTGTTCTGAATCCTTTCTCTCAACAAATAACGTCAACAAATAATTCGAATAAAATTAAAAATCACCCTGTAGGCCACTCGCCCACTGTGGTCAATAAAAATGCACGTGCCTGAGTTCGGCCTGGAGGCTGCCATTGAAGCTTCTGGGATTCCTCCCTGCCAGTCACCTTGGGCTGGGATTTTCAGAGGCACATCTTAAGATCAGGATTCATGGGAAAGAAAGGGCTTTATTAGAAAGCATTCCCAGGAATACTGATAGGAGAGTAAGAAAGTGGGACAGGGAAGGGAAGAAGGTCCAGCTGTAGCAAGGTTGCTATAACAGGCAGAGTCCTACAGAGGGTCACTATTCCAACCCTGCCAGGGCTCTGACATAGGACAGGTCTCCCCTTCAATTATCCTGACTGGGGACAAGGGAGCTGCTGTGGTTTTACTCCCATGCTCATCCGTCATTGACTGAGGGCTATCTCTGGGTAAATGCAAATATCCAGGTATTTCTTGCTCCCCATGCACTCCAACAAAGAGAGCTGGCTCCTGAAGCCCCCTAGAAAAACTAGCAGGTGCTAGCATGGGATAGCCTGTGTGCAGGACAATAGGGAAGTCACCTAACAAGAGATGGGAGGAGCACCAACAGCATCTTCTACTCTGTGAAAATCTCTGGATGCATGACGGTAGGAGTCATTGGAAGAAACTGATCTTGGAAGAATGAAGCTCTAGGGATTGCATTTGCCTAAATCAATTGTAGAAAGATGTCACGGGACAGAATACACTAGTAACTGGTGACTAGTTTTCTCACAGCCAATCTTCACAATTAGAGGCAACATCCACTTTGAGAAATACTAATGACTTCCTGCCAATTGATCCAACAGCAAATATACTCCTGAAGTCCAGAACAAATGTTACTGCCTGGAAATCCAAGCCACAAGGCATAAATTACACTGTGGACAAAAAGGATTAAAGATAAGACATATACTATGAGAAATGTCCTAAGTCTGTCTTCTGTTACAAGAAGGAGGCTAAGCTCCTGGGAGATGTTTTTAGGAAACAGAGGGAGAGTAGTGTGAGAATCTTCCTCCGCTTCCTAGCTTTCATTCTACCCTCCAGGAAGGTTGGGGCATAAAAGTCCCCTGGACTCTCAAGGGAGAACATCTCAACTGTATTTCTGCACAGTGCCTGGGAAGCTGTTCTGTCATGTTGAGACCAGAGAATTTTGGATTTTTCCTCAGGGAATATAATTGCTTTCTTGATAGTCAAACAAATAGACAAAATTAAACTCTCCCTTATTTTATGTTTTTGTTGTCGTTGTTCTTGTTGGCAGGGATGGTTAATCACTATAGTCTGACTCAGGTATTCTGAAAGCCCAGATACCTGGACTAAGTCATCAAAAAATGTTCTCAGTCTGCCCTTAGGATTGATCCAGTTAATGAACTTAGCATTCTTTCAGTTCAATTCCACAAACATTTATTGAGTGCCTACTATGTGTCTAGCAATATTTGCTCTTGGGGGAGTATAACGTTACTAAAACTTAGATGCTAGCCCTAGGAAGTTCTGTTTTATTAGGTTGGTCATTTATTAGGCCATACAAAGTTATGCCAAAAACAGCAATTACTTCTGCATCAATCTCATAGAAGTCCAGTAAAACAAAACAAAATTTAGTAGTCAGTTAATGGTGCTCTGAAGGCTGTGTAGGAAATATTTCACCAAGGCTAAGTTGGAAGTGAGTCAGGGGACTGACATCTCCATATGCTAAAGAAAGGTTAATGAGATACAATCTTGTGGGCCTGTGCAAAGCTGTACAACCAGAATTCAAGGGAAGCCCCTTAGGCCAGGGAGAAGGTGAGGAGAATTTTATTGAGCTGAAAGAACAAGAAATAATCTTGAAAACCTCATGTGCCTGAGATCAGAAGCAATTTGAGAAATTAACTGACAGGTATACACCACAATGTTGTTAGTGGTTTTCTCCAGGGGATGGGATTTTTGTTGAGTTTAATTTTCTTTTTCTTTTTTTCCTCTTTTCCATCTTTCCTTTCTTAGTTCTTTCCTTACTTCCTCTCTGCCTCCCTTCCTCCCTTCCTTCCTTTTTTTCTCTTTCATTAAAAAATTTCCTTTATTTAAAAAATTTTCCAGCTTTAGTGAGGTAAAATTGACAACAAAAGCTGCATACCTTCAAGGTGTACAATGTGATGATTTGATATATAAATACAGAGTAATGATCACATTAATTCATTAACCCATTCATCACCACCCATAGTAGCACTTCCTTCATTTTTTCCTTCCTCTTTCTTTTCTCTTATGCTTTGTTAGTATTTGATAGATTTTTTTTTTTTACAATGTGCTTTTAATTCCTTTTGAAATAAGAAGGTCCTGCTTTTATCATAAAATAACTGAGAATCTAGGGTACATTGTATTTGGGGTTAAAGGTCAGGACAAGTTGATGGCAAAGACAAGCTGACCCTGCCATGGGCCCCCATTTATCTCTACCTTTCCCCCATTCCCCAATGCTTTGCTATATCCACTTTGGTGGCATCAGCTCAGGGGAACTAGTTAAACAGATCTGTTTTAAAATGTCTGTTTATTAAAATAGTTCACAGACCCAGTGCTTATTCTTATCATTTTTCCTTCCTTGGATGGTCACAAAACGCTTTTCTTCAGATCATTTCTTCTCATTGAGAATGAAAATAATTAGGAAACAAAGAGTGAGAGATTACCCTGACCAATTACTGACAAGACTTCATTATTATATTTTTTGAAAGAAGTTTTCCCCTCAATAGTGTCAATGGTCCATGTAAAGGAACCACACGTTGCTGGATCTGGGTCTTGATCCAGAGCCCAAGAGAGGGTTCTTGGACCTTGTGGAAGAAAGAATTCAGGGTGAGTCCATATAATAAAGTGAAAGCAAGTTTATTAGGAAAGTAAAGGAATAGAGAATGGCTACTCTATAGGCAGGGCAGCAGCATGGGCTGCTTGACTCATTATACTTACAGTTATTTCTCGATCATCTGCTAAACAAGGGATGGATTATTCATGAGTTTTCTGGGAAAGGGGTGGACAACTCCAGGAATTGAGTGTTCCTCCCCTTTTGAGACCATATAGGGTAACTTCCTGATGTTGCCATGGCATTTGTAAACTGTCATGGCATTGGTGGGAGTGCCTTTTATAATAGCTTGATATCATAATGCATTATAGTTAGCATATAATGAGCTGTGAGGATGACCAGAGGTCACTTTCATCACCATCTTGGTTTTGTTGGGTTTCAGCTGCCTAACTTCCTGGGAAAGCAGCCCAGTGGGTCTCAGCCTCATTTTACCTAGCCCTTGTTCAAGATGGAGTCACTCTGGTTTGAGCACCTCTGACAGCTATAGTGTTTCTTTACATTCTATATCAAACACAGTTGCATCTGAGATATGGTGGTAATGGCATCAACAACTATTCTATGTATCAGAGACAGCCCCCAAAAGAATAAGCCCCCCAAACTATTTATGTTTGTTTAAAACACATATTGGCATGTGGTTCCAGTACTCTTTTCAACTTAAAATTTGTAAGTAACTAGAGTTTCTATATATCTCCAGAATGCGTGCATGCCGAAACTCATTGCGCAACCCTCGCTGACGTTAAGGCACCAAAATATCTACAAATATAATCATTTATCATGCAAACTACTCTTCAGCTTCCTCTTTAAGGTCCAAAAATACTCCTAAGGAAAGATCCACCATGGTTCATCCAGTCCTGTCTCGCGGAGGAGTCCACTGCACTCTTCAGGGATGTTCATTCTTTCTAATAAAACTCCTTGTTCAAACCTACACTGTCATCAGTAAAGGTTCTTACCAACCCATGAGTTGGCCACTTTCTAATGCTGGGGCTCTGACACCCCACCTAGCATTAAACAGAGAAACCGAGGGAGCTAGAGTTTTGTTTGTTGTCTGTTTGACACCTGTGGATTTGGAGTCTGTGCCCTGGAATAGTGCTTTTCAAATTTTAGGTCACAACCCACTAGCAAGCTATAAAATCCATTTAGTAGATTGAGAATATCAGTTTTTAGAATAAAGCAGAATAGAAAATATCAGGGTATAAGACACACAGTAAGTGTGAGTATTGTTTCAGGGAAGTTGTGTGTGTGTGTGTGTGTGTGTGTGTAGTGAGGTAGTATTTAAATGCACTTCTCATTGTGGCTTGTGGTTTGAAAGTTTGTGAATCACTGCACTGGACAGTCATCTTACGGTGCCAGGAATGGGCCCTGTTGCCTTGAACTGCTTGTATGATGCCTGGAAAAGCCTGATTAGGATGACCATCCCTGGTGAGATGCTTCAAGGGAATTCAGGTGGACAGGAGGCATTTGGAATAGGTGACCTCTGAGGCTCCTTCCAACTTCGGAATCCTGATTTTAGGATCCAGCAAGATTTATAACAGCCTGGTCAAAAGAATGTGACTGCCAAACTTTTAAAAAGTAGGTTATATAAATAAATTATCAAAATCATGTTTCAAGCCCTGCAGTGACTCAGGATTTCTTTCCCAAGTGTTCTGAGGCCAATATATAATAAATGCTTATATATTTCTCCAAGGTTCAGTCCCATTCCGCTTCTCCCTCCATGTTAATGACCTGTGGGCTTCCTCATTGGCAGGACGTGGAGCCCTGGCACTGGCAGGGCAACTCCCTTCAATGTCACTCAGTCCACACACTACAGCAGCTGGCATGGGAGCTGGTGGACAGTCTACACAACAAGATGGAATAAATGGGGCAATCCGTTCTTAAGAAGAGTGCATCCCAGCTACCTCAGTCAGGAAGGAAGCTTTTCTGTCTTCCTCAGTCCTTCATGCTTCCCACTATCAGGACATGGCCCCTCTATTTATGATCTTGGAGTCATCTCCTTTGTCCTTCCTTCCCCAGAACCTATCTGTCACCAAGCCGCATCTGCTTTGCCTCAAACTAAATACCAGTCCATCCATGCTTTCCTTTTCCACCTTGGGCAAAGCCACTATCACTTCTTGCCTGGAAGGCCAGAGCCACACTGTAATTTGTCTCCCTACCTCTTCTCTATCTCCTCACCAACCCAATATGCACTCTGAGGCCTGAGAGGGCTTTTTGAAAGGCAAATCAAATCATGGCACTCCCCTGCCAAACCCCACCATAAAGAATCCTAATTTCAAATTAATGTTGGAACTGGAAGATAAATTAACTCTATTCAAAATCATGACTCACTTTGCCTTGACAGCACTTATTCTGGACTAATAAGATTTCTTCCTACTCCCCTCTCCTTGCCACTCTCCCTTTCTTCCTGCCTTCTCTATCTTTTCTTCCCTTCTCTCCTTTTCTCTCTTCCTCTCCCTCTCATTCATCCACCTCATTCATTCCTTCCTTCATTCACTCATTCAATCATTCTGTTTTGTTCTCAACCCTGAACGTCATCCTTCATTTCCTGTCTTGAGATCTGGACTAGAACAAGACAGGAAATTTACTTGTAAGGAAGACCCTAAATTTATTCTTCACAATGGCTTTGACCCTCCCAACAGCTGCAGTTCAGACCCTCTGCCTTATTGGGGAGCCAGCCCTGTTTCATAGTCAGGGCCCACCTGGAGAATTGTGGTCCTGAAACCAGACAACAAGACCCCAGTCTCTTAAGGAGGCCCTTGGCAGTTGCATCAAAGTGGAGGATCAGACCCATTAAATCGATTAGTGTGAAGTGCCGTTGCTTGCTCTGAGGCTTCATTTAGCACCACAGTACTGGTTTTCAGCAAAGAGAAAATCTGGAATCGATACTGCTATCATTTCACAAAATTACAGTATTATGTACTGAAAACGAGCCATAAATCAACTTCAGGCTTCACTTGCCAGAGAAAACAGCTTTCCTATGAGAATGATGGCGCTTAGGAACCAGAGGGTCCAGGCCTTCCCCATGATCATCTTCCCGCCTGGGAATGCGGATGATCTGGAGAGAGGATTCCCCATTGCACCACAAGGAGCAGAGTCTCGTTGGTAGGCCTGGATAACTTGGAAGAGCAGCCTGACTGAAATGCAACAAACCTCCTGAATCTCCCAAGCCCAGCCAAGCAGAAACTGCTGCAGACGAAATTGGGAGATTCTGGCCTCTGGGGTCACCCCAGCCCATTCGCATGCCCTAATTTCCTTCTTTTGAGTTTGGCCTTTCTTGGCAAGTTGGAACTTGTTCGGGAATACTTTGTTATCTGGGAAGGCTCCCGGCTATGGAACTCCTGACTCTGCACTACACAGAGTTGCCTGAAAGCCTTCCTCTCTTCTCTTTTGCTTCCTGTCTGACATGTGTTTACAAAAGGCCAGAGTTCTGGGCACTTCTGTCCTGGCTACACTTGGCACACCACCTTTCCTTCATGGAAATTGTGGGCATGAAGGTGAGAGGTTATCAGACACACCAGTCCAAGCACCTTGAAATGAACCTGGCTGCCCTGTCTAGAGATGTCCTGACCCAATATCCACTGTATGTGTCTTGGGCCACCTTTTTGTTGCCCCACAAAATTGTAATTGCTGAAGGGCATGGACGATGCCCTCTACATTTTATACTCTTTCCTAGTCCATAGTGCAAAATGCCAAAATCCGTAACTACTAAGATTGAGAACTAAATATATTCCATCGTTTTCTGATTGCCACGATAAAAGTAGGAAAATAAATCCAGGTTATATAATTCCGATTATCTGGGTTTTTATCTGCTGTTAAATTCTCAGTGGAATTTGTTTTGAAGGGTACTTACGTAAGGGACATTGGAAAGCATAAAGAAAAAAATCTTCAACATGGTTTTTATGAAAGATTAAGATATACTACTGATAAGCTATACCACTTACCCTCAGTGGGCTTATTCCTTCATCAATAAGCAGGAACAGTAATAAAAACAACCTTACTGACAGGGTTGGGGTATCATAGTATCTTGTGAACATAGATGAGTATCATGTTAAGATGACAGAGTGCCATGTGGGCACCATAATCATCTCTATGTGGACTTGCTCAGAATCACACGTATAGTGAGCTCCAGCTGGGACCAAGCTCCTTCAGGTTGCTTCCCAAGGTCCTCATGTTCTTGTCCACCACCTTGTGCAGTCTACAGGGATCACTCCTGGCCTGCCTCCTGTTGGGGCTTGTCTGCCTTGTGGAAGTCTACCCGAATTTTCCAGGCACCTCCCACAGACTTCTTTTTTTACTTTGGCCATGGGGGACATGGGCTTCTGTTTGAGGAAAGAAAATTATGTTCTCATCATTGGGGAGGACTCTTCCAAGATGCGTCTCACAGTGATCATGAGAGAGAATTTTCAAGACCTGAAGAAAGGCATGAATCCCCAGGATCAAAAGTCACACTGAGTTAGATGCAGGATTAAAAAAAAAAATTCTGCCTAAATACATTAGAGTGAAACTGCAGAAAAAGCAACAAAACAAAAAACTATCCAAGAGACAAGACAACCTCCAAAACAACAGGAATTAGATCTACATCTAGTTTCATTTTTATAATTGGACTTCCTATCATGAACAATCGGATTGCTAGAAGACACACTCAACATACACATACAAAGTCAAGACTGAATATTAGGAAGCCTTCTTCTTACCTCTGTTCAGAAATCCCCAGTGGAGTGCATAAAGGGGCAATTTCTTGCTTCTCTGTCATTGCCAAAGGCGCTGTCCTTTGCTGGTGGATGTTTTAAGGCAGGCCTGTGAATGCTTCTTAAGTGATCCTCAGAGAGCTTTTCTCAATTGGTGAAAAAGTAAAACGTCTGCTGTTGGTGAAGATGTGGAAAAATAAACTGTCTCACTGGTGGTGGGAATGTAATATGAACAGCCTTTTGGAGGCATTTTGGCTCCTAACCTCTGCACCCGAAGTTCCACTTCCTGGTACCCACCTTACACAGACACACACAAGCACAAAGCTATCTGCACGGTACAAGGAAAGTCACTGCAATTTTCTTTGTAATTGCAACAGATTGTAATAGTGAAATACCTATTTTCTAGTAATGGCAAAAAATGACTATTAGCTAATAGGGAACTCAAACTCGTCAGATAATGTTATAAAACCTCAATACAGCAGGATGCTCTGCAGCTGCTAACGTAAATGAAGTAGATCTACAGATGCTAACATGGAAAGACATCTGTAATACACTGTTCTGTGAAAAAAAGAAAGTTGAAGATCAAGACGTACAGAGTGACTCTATTTTTAAAATGCATATGCGTATGTGCATATGTGTATGTGGTGTGTGTGTGTGTGTGTGTGTGTGTGTGTGTCTACTTAGAAATTCAAGAAGCCAATAAAACATACCAAACTGTGATTATCTCAAGGTCATGGGTCCTGGATGTAGGACCTGCTTTCAATTTTTACTTTATATACTTCTGCACTACTTGCTTTATTTAATAAGTTTAAAAAGCCAATAAAGGGACAACTAGCAAACCTCTTACTGTGTGTTTGTTCTACTTATTAATATCTTTGGTTTTCAGGTGTCTCATCTACATTTGGGCCAAACAAGAATGGTCATATTCAAATGTTTCTTAGTCTCTTTTTTCCAATATAAATTTTTATTCCTGATTAAATGTTATGTGAAACCCCAACATATAAAATAGATAAAAGTAGGACTGCTGTATCAGTCAAGGGCTAGTCTAGAAAATAGGAACCACTCCAGGAATTTTAAACAAAGGGAGTTTAACACAAGCATCAAGGGAAAATGTCAACCCAGAGATTAACCAAACAAGAAGCTGCTGCCATCAGAGGGCCACCCAGAGGAAGCTGGAACCACAGTGAACTGGAGCCACAAAGTAGATGCAGCCTCTCCTGGAGATGCCACTGAGGCAGACAGGAGGTGAAAATGAGAAGTGGTGATGCAAGGCAGAGCAGGGCCAGGGTGAGGAAGGCTGTGAGAGCAAACAGTCACGTGGCCAGTGCAGATGCTCTCATCATGGCGGTGCCCCCTCATCCCATGCAGCATGTCTTAGAGCACAATTTCACAGCATTGGAAGATATGCATGATACCTACCATTCCATGGCTTACTTGCCCCTTTTGAGAATTGAATAGTGTCAGAATGATGCTTAGTGGTGCTTGTCCTTTTTCCAAATCAAATCTAAAGGCCATTGGAAAGTAGAAAAAGTGTTTCTAAAAAGTGTATGTTTCTTTCACTTTTACTTATGTGCCCCTCCCTGTCTTTTCTTTTTCCATTCCAGTTAGTACATCCTTCTTACCTTGAGTGCTCAGAGCTCCTCTCTCCAGTGCTCCACCAACACCAGACCAACCAAGCAGCCACCCTGTATGCTGAAAGGATCTCTTTCTTCACCCCCCCGCCACCCCACAATGCATTAAAATTCCATTTTCTAAGCAAGAGGTCTCCTCTGGCAATATGGAGCAGAGAGAGCCTGGCGTGGACATTGAGACCCCTAAACGAGGTGGTTCTGCCACTCTGCACCTGTGTGCCGAAGCTGACCTGGGACCTATCCTTCAATGCTGGCATGACTCTGCCCCACCTGTATGTCTGTCCATACTCTTGCCAGTGCATTGTCACCTCCACTCTTGGGCCTTGGCTCACCGGGTCCCTGGTAAGGGGATATTTCAGGAGATAGGACCCAGTGGCTCTGAGGACCCATCATTAAGTCAGCTTCTCTGTGTGTCATACTCTGACTTCATGCACCAACTAACTCACTCTTATGAGTCAATCTCCATCTTGTGCTTCCAGGAACTGAGGAGGTAGAAACAATTACTAAGCCCCGGTGTTGTCCCCTTGGGGCCAGTTTTTGCCTTGTCACTCTGTCTTGTGCCTTGTGCTGTTACTTTTCTCTTCTTCCCTCCTCCAAGACTGCACAGTGTCCTCAAATGGCTCTCAAGTCCCGAAAATGGAAAGATGAATATCTGAAACACCAGGTTAGTGCTGCTTAATGACATTAATGCTACACAAGAGTTTCTGTGCATTTCCACTCTGAAAGTTGGCCACACCGAGCTACTCAAAGTCCCCTGAACACAGATACAATCTCTTTGTCTATGACTTTGTGAGTTTGGTTCCTTCCACTCCCTATCAGTCCTTTCAGCCTCCACTTATATCTACCAGCCCATAAATCCCCCACTGTATAGTCAGAATCATATTTGTTGAAGGCATAGATGAATAATACCACAACTACTGGCCCTGGCCCTCTCCTTCCCTTTTATACAAGTTGAAACATACTTTTTAACTTTTAAGTTCAGGGGTACAAGTGCAAGTTTGTTATATAGGTAAACTTGTGTCATGGGGATTTGTTGTACAGATTATTTCATCAGCCAGGTATTAAGCCTAGTACTCATTAGTTATTTTCCTCATCCTCTCCCTACTCCCACTCTCAATCCTCTGTTAGGCCCCAGTGTCTGTTGTTCTTCTGTATGTATTCATGTGTTCTTATCATTTAGCTCCCACCTATAAGTGAGATACATGAGGTATTTGGTTTTCTGTTCTTGCGTTAGTTTGCTAAGAACAATGGACTCTAGCTCCATCCATGTTTCCGCAAAGGACGTGATCTTGTTTTTTTTTTTTTTTTTTTATGACTGTGTAGGATTCCATGGCGTATACACACCATATTTTCTTTATCCAATCTGCCATTGATGGACATTTAGGTTGATTCTATGTTGTTGCTATTCTGAATAGTGCTGCAATGACCATACATCTGCATATATCTTTACGATAGAATGATTTACATTATTTTGGGTATATACCCAGTAATGGGTTAGCAGGGTTGAATGGTAGTTCTGTTTTTGGTTCTTTGAGGAATTGCCACACTGCTTTCCACAATGGTTGAAATAATTTACACTCTCACCAATAGTGAATAAGCATTCCCTTTTCTCCGCAACCTTGCCAACGTTTTTTATTTTTTTGACTTTTTGTAATAGCCATTCTGACTGCTGTGAGATGGCATTTCATTGTGGTTTTGATTTGCATTTCTCTAATGATCCATGATGTTGAGCTTTTTTTCATATGCTTGTTGGTTGTATGTATATCTTCTTTTGAAAAGTGTCTGTTCATGTCCTTTGGCCACTTTTTAATGGGGTTGTTTTTTTCCTGTAAATTTAAGTTCCTTATAGATGCTGAATATTAGAACTTTGTCAGATGCAGAGTTTGCAAAAATTTTCTTCCATTCTGTAGGTTGTCTGTTTACAATTTTTTGCTGTGAAGAAACTGTTTATTTAATTAGATCCCTTTTGTCAATTTTCGCTTTTGTTGCAATTGCTTTTGGCATCTTTGTCATGAAATCTTTGCCCATTCCTAGGTTGAGAATGGTATTGCCTAGTTGTCTTCCAGCATTTCTATAGTTTTGAGTTTTACATTTAAGTCTTTAATCCACGTTGAGTTGATTTTTGTATATGGTGTAAGGAAGGGATCTAGTTTTAATCTTCTGAATATGGCTAGCCAGTCATCCCAGCACAATTTATCGAATGGGGAGTCCTTTCCTCATTACTTCTTTTTGTCAGTTTTGCCAGAGATCAGATGGTTGTAGGTGTGAGGCCTTATTTGTGGGCTCTCTATTCTGTTCCATTAGTCTATGTGTCTGTTTTCATACCAGTACTATGCAGTTTCCGTATAGCCCTTTAGCATAGTTTAAAGTCGGGTAGCATGATGTCTCCAGCTTTGTTCTTTTTGCTTAGGGTTGGCTTGGCTATTTGGGCTTTTTTTTGGCTCTATATGAATTTTAAAATAGCTTATTCTAGTTCTGTGAAAAATGTCATTGATGGTTTGATAGGAATAGCATTGAATCTATAAATTGCTTTAGGCAGTGAGGCCATTTTAATGATATTGCTTCTTCCTATCCATGAGCATGGAATGTTTTTCCATTTGTTGGTGTCATCTCTGATTCCTGTGAGCAGTGTTTTGTAATTCTCATTGTAGAGATCATTTGTCTCCTTGGTTAGCTATATTATTAGGTATTTTATTCTTTTTGTGGCAATTGTGAGTGGAATTGTGTTCAAGGCTTGAATGTTGGTGTATAGGAATGCTAGCAATTTTTTTACGTTGATTTTGTATTCTGAGACTTGCTGAGCTTGTTTATCAAAATCTGAAATTTACTTAAGGCAAGTGACAAGGGTAAAAGTTTAGGGAACATCAAAGCTTCGGATCCAGCTTTCTGTGGCCTCTTTGTCATCTCTGCCTGGGTTGGAAAATGAGGTCTGAAGAAGAGTTGGAAGTGAACACTTATCTTGTCCAGGCTTTAGGAAATCTCCAACATTTTTTAGTCATGTCTTATTTCAGTTACTGCCATTTCATTTGCTGCCTGTCTAGACAATCAGTTCTCTCCACCAGGGGATCCTTTAGGTTACAAGACCTGGAGCTCATATCTACAAGGATTTAAAGATGCAGATATTGGACAGGCCACATAAAAAGAGAAAACGGAAAGTGTTCAGCCCTGTGGAAATATGTAGGTGTCATTTATCCAGGATCTCTCTCATTTCTCCCCCTTTTCCCAAAGATAGTGTCCACTATTCTGGTTCCACAGATTCCACAGGCCTGGTCCAATTTCCCATTGCTGATTCATGGTGTGGCCTGTGTAGGAAGCCCCAGGGATGCTTGGTGGCTTGTGTTTCTTTCCTTCCTTTGGTTTCCCAGGCCATCTGGGAATGTGCCGGCAGAGCAGCATCTCAAAGGTCATGGAGTTAGATATCTTCCAAGCACCCCTACCCCTGAGTGTAGCTGTAGGAAAGCCAGGGGAAGCGGGCCTATCTTCTGGCTTGGGCTGTGCTTTTTGACACTAGTTGGTTAGAGAAATCTTAGGCTATTTGAAGACTAAAATAAAAACTATTATTTCAAAGACTGAAACTTACTGACTTATTCTTCCTCACTCTTGCTCTCGCAGATCCTTCATTCTCTGAGATGAATGGACAGAGGAGGCAGTCATGCCAACCTCCAAGAATCTTTTAAGAGTTGTTCACTAGAGATCGGGGCCCTGCTGTGAAGGATTGTTTATTCCACCTATGACTTGCTCCTCAGGTCCCCCTGCAAGGATGGCTTGTCGCCTTGGCATGCTGGGCTGCTCCACATACACCCATGGTTGGGCATCCTCCTCGCCTTCTAAGCCTTGCCATGTGCAGCACAGGGGGTTTGCAGGTGGGATCGGGATGGAGACAAGGTGCTTTCCTTCTTGATGCTCACGAGAGTACTGACAAATATTCCCTTCTAGTCCCTCCTGGTTCTTGGTTCTGAGGCCAGGGACAAGGCACTTAATTTCCCAGGCACTCATTTTTCCGATCCTTACAAGGGGTGTCCCAGGAGCACCCATCTTAAAGGGCATATGTGAGGACCAAAAAAGACACTTATAGGAAAATATAAACCATAGATTAGTGAACCTCAAAGTATGGTCTGTGGCCCGTAGGGGTTCCTGAAACATTTTGAAGTGTCTGAGAGATATTTGTTTGTTTGTTTGTTTGTTTGGAGACAGGGTCTCACTCTGTGGCCCAGGCTGGAGTGCAGTTGTGCAATCACCGCTCACTGCAGCCTTGATCTTCTGGGCTCAAGCGATCCTCCCACCTCACCTTCACAAGTAACTGGGACTACAGGCACATGCTACCATACCGGACTAGCTTTTTTTGTTTTGTAAAGATGGGGTCTCCTTATATTGCCCAGGCTAGTCTCAACCTTCTGTGCTCAAGCAATCCTCCCACCTCAGCCTCCCAAAGTGCCGATTACAGGTGTGAGCCACTGTGCCTGGCCAAAAGCAGTTATTGTAATAACCATAAGACTTCATTTACCTTTTTTCACTGGGATGATGTTTGCACTGATGATACAAAAGTAAGAGTAGGTGAAACTCCTGGTGCCTTAACATGAAGTGAGGCAGTGGTACCAAACTGTGCACATGGTCATTGTATTCTTCTCCTCCTTGAACTTGCAGGAAAAGGCTGCCAGTGGAAATTAAGGATATCTTTGATGAACCAGTAAAAATTATTGATTTTATTGAATCACAATTCCTGAGTATGTGTCTTTTAAGTACTTTATGTGATGAAATGGGAAGTACACATAAAACACTTATGCTGCATGCTGAGATGCAGTGCTCATCCTGAGGAAAAGCAATTGTGTGATTATTTTAGTTGTGAGATGAACTAGCCACTTTTTTTCATAGAACACAATATTTAATTAAATGAACCAATTACAGAGTTAGGTATTTGGCAGACATTTTCTCTCTAATTTAGCAAGTATGTCATTTTAAGGAAAGTAACTGACAATATTTGTTACCACTGATAACATTTAAGCTTTCAAGCAAAAATTAGAACTTTGGAAAATTTGTATTTGCCTTTCTGAGCTTGACAGTGTCCCGATGCTTAAATACTTTTCTCATGAAACTGGCAATGATATTAACACATGTGGTTTTTTTGATACTGCATATCAATCAACGCATACCAATGAAATGTTTCAACATTTGGAAAATCTGCATATCAAATTGAACCATTATTTTCCAAATGACCAATGCATGATGCTACAAAATTAACCCTGGATAAAAGAGTCATTTAAGATGGAAGATTTTAATGTAACAGTATATGATTTTAATGTTAGATTAATTCAATTTTTATGTGACAGAATATTTAAAAGTTCATTGATATAATTTTAGATTCCACATTGATTTGTTATAAACAATAAACAAACTATGATGTGTTGAGTTTTAGTATTATATCAAAGAATAGCTACTGTTTTCTGAAAAGGTTATTTTAATACTTCTGCCTTTTCCAATTACATTTCTACTTCAAATCAAACATTAAAGAGCTTTGCAAAAATGTAAAATAATGTCACTCTTCTCATTACATTCTTTTGTTTTCAAAAATATAGTCTTTTATTTATTTATTTTTTGTAAGGCAGAGATCTCACCATTTTGCCCAGGCTGGTCTTGAACTCCTGGGCTCAAGCAATCCTCCCACCTTGGCTTCCCAAAGTGCCAGGATTACAGGTACAAGCCACTGTGCCCAGTCCCCAAATGTAGCCTTTTTATAAAAATATTATTTTACATTAACATGGAATGGTTTTATTATTGCTATTTTAAAATAAACCAGTAAAATAAATATATTTTTAAAAGTTCTCAGCTTCAATTTCTAACATGGTAAATATCTGTGGATATAGCTGATATTAAGAACGCTCTTTAAAGATCTTAAGAAATGTTAAATGTAATGTTTCTGACACTGAAAGTCTGAGAACCACTGCCATGGGACACAGTATAAATTTCAGATTATTTTAAAAAATCACCATTTCTTCTCTTCTCCAAATGGGTTTCTAATGGGAGACAGCCTACAGCTCCTATTCTCAGAGACACTGTCTCAGAGCCCCAGCTTTACTTCGCTAGAGCAAGGCTGAGAAGAATTTCCCCTAAGATTTGAGGGTTCAAAAAATCCACCAAACCTTTCTTACAAAAGCATGTGGTCTTAAAGACATATTTCTTATATGTGCCAGAAAATATAGTCATGAAGATATATTCCTTAGATTTATTTAAAAATTGTTCTTAGATCATGGGATTTGCTCTGGTCCACCTACAAGCATAGGAGTCATTCCATTTTGTAGCACGTGAGTTTCCAAGCCATCATCATGGGCTCAGGGCTTATCTTCAAAAAGAATATGAATGTGAGTATGGCTGTTCTTCCCTATATCTTCATTATGCCCACACTGGGTAAATTGCTTGGCCTGCCCTTCCTCCACTCTGCTTTTCTGGGAGCCTCTCCTCACCTCTTTTCTTATGTGCATGGTTACTTATGGGAGCAACCAAATTTTTTTTTTTTTTTGAGACGGAGTCTCGCTCTGTTGCCCAGGCTGGAGTGCAGTGGCACGATCTTAGCTCACTGCAAGCTCTGCCTCCCGGTTTCACGCCATTCTCTTGTCTCAGCCTCCTGAGTAGCTGGGACTACAGGCTCCTGCCACCGCGCCCGGTTAATTTTTTTTTTTTTTTTTTTTTGTATTTTTAGTAGAGATGGGGTTTCACCGTGTTAGCCAGGATGGTCTCGATCTCCTGACCTCGTGATCCACTGGCCTTGGCCTCCCAAAGTGCTAGGATTACAGGTGTGAGCCACCACGCCCAGCCAGGAGCAGCCAATTTTTAACGCATGACCCTGCACTTTGCCACAGTTGATTGGCCAGAGCATGTCTGTGAATTTTGGCTGTAGGATCCAGAGAGTGAAATTAGTTTCATTCCACTTTTAGCTAAAACTACAGCACATAAAGCTTTAGAGGCTTTATTCTCCATGTTTTTTGTCACATTGACTGAGAAGTGAGGGAGGCCAGTCTGCACCAAAAGATGGGAATGAAGAAGATGTGCAGAAAAGCCAGCATGAGAGAAGAAAGAGTAGTGTTCTGCATCCCAGCCCTGGGTTGCAGTTTTTCCTGAAGCCCACCCATATCTCTACCTTTCCCATAGTTTGGTTACTCTATGCTTCCAAGCTTCTGTGCATCTTCCAATGTCCACTCCACCACTCTCCTAACCCACTTTCTGTTGTTTGTTTGCTTAAGCAAGTCTGAGTTTCTCACCAATACTAGAGACTTCTCTCTTAGTAGGCTCAGCATTACACATCATCAGGAAGTAAAGAAATTTCCCATGCCAAGCGGGTGACAGGTGACTTTGCATTTGATAGTGATGGTGAATCAATTATCCCAGGATCAAGTAGAACACATTAGTGTGTGAGTGTGTGAATGTGTGTATGTGTGTGTGTGTGTGTGCACAGGGGTGCTTAGGCTGATGCTACCTGACTCCACATGATAAAGCCTTTGGTGGCAGGAAAATGTAACTGTCCTAGAACTTTCAAAGGAGTCACATTGCTCCCTGTTGCTTATGAAATTCAGACTAATGAGTGGATAGATAAAGACTGGTTTTCCAGATAGCTTCTATCATCTCTTCATGCTTTCACACAAAGACTATTTTCAGAGCCTTTACTGAGTAATGCAAGACTATTCAATGGCAATACAACTGGGTAGTTCAGAGTTCTTAACCTGAGGTATAAGAATAGAATTCACAGAGTCTGTGAACATGCATGGGGAAGCATGGCCTCCTTATTTTCACTAATCTCTCACTGAAAATTAGCGTTTCCCTCAATATTTCATGTAGGTAGAAAACCACAGTTGTATAAGCAAGACCCACTTATAGAAATTACAGATACTTCCATATTAATTAAAGTGTTATGGATGTCTTCAAAAGTTATTTATGTTCACCATACTTTAAATTTATACTAGCTACTAAACCCACTACCAGATTCTGTTATTTCACACACATTCCTCTGTCAAAAATGTCAGTATTTTGGTAACTATTTCTACTTAATTGGTATTTTTTGTTTTATGTATTTAGAAACATTATTTTGACAATGTATTGATATAATTCATCCCGGAGTTCTTTTTCAAAAAACAATTTCAACTTGTATTTTAGATTCAGAGGGCACATGTGCATGTTTGTTACATTAGTATATTGCATGATGCTGAGGTTTGGGGTACCCGGTACCCAGGTAGTGAACATGGTACCCAATAGGTAGTTTCTCAGCCCTTTCCCTTCTCCCCAGTTTTGAAGTCCCCAGTGTCTATTGTTGCCATCTTTATGTCCATGAGTACCCAGTGTTTAGCTCCCACTTGTAAGTGAGAACATGGAGTCATGCAGTCTTTGGTTTTCTGTTCCTGCTTTAATTTGTTTAGGTTATGGATCTCCAGCTGCATCCATGTTGCAAAGGGCATGATTTCATTCTTTTTTATGGCTGCACAGTATTCCATGCTGTATATGTACTACATTTTCTCTTTATCCAGTCCACTGTTGATGGGCACCTACGCTGATTCCATGTCTTTGCTATTGTGAATAGTGCCGCAATGAACATACATGCGCATGTGTCTTTTTGGTAGAACAATTTAGCTTCCTCTTCCTCCAGGGGTTCTATGACACCAAAACAAACAAACAAACAAACAAACAAACAAACAAACAAACACAGCTAAGAACTCCCGGTTTACTGACCTTCTTGGAAGAAGAATTAATACACAAGAAGCAGAAATCTGGTAACAAATATTACAAATATGACTTCACTGCTCCATAGGACAAGTTTTAAAAATAATGTTCTTCTAGTTATGTATTGCTGGATAATAAGACAATCTGAGATATAGTGCCTTAAAACAACAAACATTATTTGCTTCAATTTAGGCAGGACTTGGGTGTCAATGACTTCTCTCTGCTCCTTGTGGTAGCAACTCAGGGAGCTTGACTGTGGCTGACAGACCCACTTCCAGATGACTCTCTCGCCTGGCTGGTGGGTTGGTGCTGGTGACTAACTGAGAACTCAGGGGAGCTGTCAGCTGGGAGCCTCCTGCCTCCCTAGCTGGCCCTCTCCACTGATCAGTGGGCTCCTAACTGTATGCTGTCTGGATTCCAAAGAGTATTTGAGGTATTGGGTACTGCCAGTCTCTTAAGACTTGAGCCTGGAAATTAGGGTAATGTCCCTTCCACAATATTTTCTTGTTTAAGCAGTCAAGGGGCACAAGGGAGAGTTATTTTTACTATTCTCTCTATTTTTCAGTATAATTGAAAGTTTCCATTAAAAAAATTATAACATCAATCTCATTTTGGTAACATCTCTAGGGTGACTGGTAGGAATATAAATACATTCTAGAAGAGCATGTGAGTAAGTCAGTCTTCACAAAGTTTTCACAAATGTCCACTGAAAATGAGCTCAAAATTCAAAATTACAAAATTCATAAGGAATCAAGATATCAAAGGTGAGTTAGTTGAAAAAACAAATAGCAGAATTGAATCCCCCAATTACTTTTAGATGATGGAATAATTAGATATAGAACACGAAGTATTTTAAAAATATTTTAAAAATTAAAGATGGAATAGAAAACATGAGAGAGGAATACTATGCTGTGAAAAAATCCTCTCATATTTGAGAAATTAAACAAATAGAATTTCTAGAAATTCAAGATGTTACCATTGAAATTAATTTCTCAGTAGATAGGGTAAATCAGAGATTAAACACAGCTAAAGAGAGAACTGATAAATTGGAAGACAGATAAGGCAAGAACACAATACTGAGAGACAAACAGATAGACAATATGAAAGAAATTAAGAGACACAAAACAGTCTAATATACAGTTAAGAGACACAGAAAATCTAATATACAACTCATGAGAAAGTCTAGTATACACCTACTTTTAATTCCAGAGAAAAGAAAGCTACCAGAGCAGAGAAAACACTCAAAGAGATAAAACAGGGAATTTTCCAAAGTTGGTGAAAGAAATAGACCCTAAGATTTAGGAAGTGCAATTACATAGGAAACTCTTAAAAATAGTCAATTCCAAAGATAAAACAAAAAATTTAAAATCAAGCAAAGGGAAAGAAGGGATTACCTACAAAGAATTACTATTAGATTGATCATAGATTCCTCACTAACAGCAGTAAGAACAAAAGATAATGAAATACTATCTTCAAAATGTTGAGAAAGAAATTATTAACATGGTCTTTTAAACTACCTTAACCTATCATAAAACACAGGGTGGAATAAAAACATTTATAAACTAACGGAAGCAGAGGAATTTATTTCCTAGAGAACTGAACTTAAGAAACATCTAAAGAATGTCATTTTTGTAAGAAAATTGAACAGAAGGGAGAACTAAGCTACAATGCAGAATTGTGCTTAAAGAGCTAGAAAACATAGGACTTCCAGGTGTGGTTGTACAGGTGTGCCCCATCTGGGGGTGCCAGTTGCTCCGTACAGAGTGTAGCTTCTATGTTTATTATGTATTCTGTTACTGTGCAGTGTATGTATAGTATTGAATGAATGTTACTTTCCACAGATGGAAATAAAGTGTTTTGAGAGAGAAAAACCTTTTTCTAATTTGCACAAAAATGCTATATGGGTTAGCAGCAACTCAGCAGAAACATGTGGGTAAAGCCAAACAAATATTGACTGTATAGTACAACAGCAATAGAGGTAATAATTCATAGTATAAAAGAGAGACAAGGAGGAAAAATGCTGGATAAAAATAACTTAAGAAGGGACAGGTTGTTAGATTAAAAACATTCTAAGGTCCTTCTGTTGTTCTGGAGTAGAGAGATTTGTAAAGGTTGTCTGTTTAAAAAATAGCAAACGTTTTTATATGAAGCATTTTAGAATAGGGCAGAAGCTCTAGTGTGCAGATTGCACATGCACTGTTAGGGCAGACACCTGCACTTGCTTACTTACCACTTAAAGGACACAGGATGAAGCATAGAGGTCTGCATCCAACTCCTGAGAAGGCAGGGAGACAGAGATGAGCTCTCCACCTGGAGCTGCATCTGCCAGGGCTCCCCACCCTCCCCCAAGGCCTCCCTGTTGCTGCTTTGAATCAGCCCCACTGAGCTTCTTTAGCTCCTGGAACAGTCTCCTCCAGTGGCTCCGGGGGCAGCTGCCCAGGAGCTCTGGTAACCTTAGGACCCAATTGGCTGCCCAGAGGGCCAACGGCTCAGTAACAGCAGCCCATCCCTGGTGAACTGCATCATGCCATTTAGGAGGTTCTGTGTGAACCAGAGCCACTCACAAAAAATGAAATGTTCTAAAAACCAGACTGTTTAGCACCAAAGTTACAGAAGTTTGCATACATATGTAATTTATTTGACATTTAAAAATATGGAAAACATTGCTATATATTGCTTATGGATATATCTACATGTGGAAAATTATAAAGACATACATGGAATTGATTAACATAATTTAGGATAGTGATTATTGCTAGAAATATGAGAGGAAAAGTGATTGAGAAGAAGTAAACACAGAACTTCAATTGTATTTGCAACATTTATCACTTAATACAGAGTGATGGGTGCAGGTATAGTCATTGGATTATTCTCTATGCTTTTTTGTCTACTTGAAATATTTCATAGTAAGTTAAGGTGGAGATGAGTCTTCAGATTGGAAAAGCTCATCACATACCAATCCATGCAGATAATAATATGTTGACGACTACACACACACATCATAACGGAGTGAAAGAGCATCAAAGATAGAAAACCCTAAACACTATAAGAGGGTAACTGAGAAAGAAAGAGGGAAGCAAAACCAAATAAACCAAATAATATTAGGCTAAAAGGGATAAAACCTTAGATGTAGAATTTTAAAAATATTTTGAGAATGAATAAATGTATTTATTCTAATAATTTTGTAAATTATCAGCAATTAAAAAGTATAAATAGATTCAAACAGGAATTAAAATATTTAGTAGACCAATGAAAAAAATTGAAATGGATAGCCTAAGATTCCTTGAAGGTTTCGAAAATGCATATGATACCTTTGGAAGTCGGGGGGGGGGGTTCGAGATTATAAATGACATTGATTCAAAGAGTATAACATTTATTTTACTAGCAGTATAACGCTGGTATGAAAAATAGTCAAAGATAATACAAAGAAATAAAATTATATCTCAAATTCACTTATAAACTCCCATGTAAAAATCCTAAGCAAAATATTAGTAAAGTCAATCCTCTAGATATTACAGTATCATGAGGCTCACCCTTCATTTACTGCCTCCCCAGTCTTACTCGTCTTGTTTGATGGCAGCTCCATCTTGCCACATTTTTTTAGGCCAAAGACCTTGGAATCATCCCTGACTCCTCTTTTTCTCTCATGCCCAATATCCTCTTCCTTTATTTTCCAGAAGAGATTGTGTTGAGTTGGTGTTAATTCTTCTTTAAATGTTTGGTAAAATTCTCCACTAAAACCACTGGAGATAATGGGCATGATGATTATTTTGGGAGAGCATTTAATTTGTGAATTCAAGGCCAGTTACAATGGCTTATGCCTGTAATCCCACCACTTTGGGAGGCCAAAGCAGGAGGATCACTTGAGCCCAGGAGTTTCAGACCAACCTGGGCAACATGATGAAGCCCCATCTCTACAAAAAAGTACAAAGAAATTAGCCGAGCATGGTGGCACATACCTGTAGTCCCAGCCACTAGAGAGGCTGAGGTGAGAAATTTGAGCCTTGGAGGTCAAGGCTGCAGTGAGCTGTGAGAATGCCATTGCACTCCAATCTTGGGTGACAGAGTGAGACCCTGTCTCAAAAAAAATTATAAATTCAAAATTCTAATGGTTTCACACAGGTTATTGTGGTTTTCAAAAAAGTCAGTTTCTTCCAAGTTGTCACATTTATTAGCATAAGTCTATTTATAATATTTGTATTACAAATACAAATATTGCAATGTAATATTTGTAATATTCCCTTATTGTATTCATCTGTTTTCACACTGCTATAAAAAACTACTTGAGACTGGATAAGTTATAAAGAAAAGTAGTTTAATTGACTCATAGTTTCAAATGGCTGGGGAGGCCTCAGGAAACTTACAATCATGGTGGAAGGCAAAGGGGAAGCAAAACATGACTTACATGGTGAAAGGAGGAAGTGGGGAAATACTACACACTTTTAAACCATCAGATTTTGTGAGAACTCCCTCTCTATCATGAGAACAGCATGGGGAAACCATCCCTATGACCCAATCATCACCTCCCACCATGTTGCTCCCTCAACACATGGGAATTACAATTTGAGATGAGATTTGGGTGGGTACACAGAGCCAAACCATATCGCTTATTTTTCATTTCTGCAGGATCTGTAGTGATAACTCTTGCTTTTTTCCTGGTGTTAGTAATCTGTGTCTTCTTTTTATTTTGCCAATCTTGCTAGATATTTTTTCAAAGAACCACCTATTAGTTTTACTGACTTTTCTCTATTGTTTTATCTCTTATACAGAGCACATGTATATCTTGTTTTTTAAAAAAAATCTCATTGGAGGTCTTTTATCTTTTGATACGTAATTATATCTTATTACATTTTCTTTATATGACAGAGGAGTTTGGATATATCACTGTGTGTCATGCTCTCTGTTTTTGTCATTCACTAAATTGTCCATAGTCTCTTCATTTTGCTCATGTGCATGTGTGTTTTCCTTTTAATAATTTGGGAAGTTTGGATTTAATCTACTTTTTAAAATTTTCCAATAGTGCTATGAAAACTACTTTGTAGTTTTATATGATAAGTTTATTTTTAAGAGATCTCTTCTAGGTAGGGTTTACTTATTTCCCAATATGACATATGAGTAATTGTCACACTTATACTTTTCTCTACCTTCCTTATAGTGGAGTCTGTCCACCACTAGAGTTGCATTAATTATATTATTATTTTTGGTTGTCTTACTTGTTTATTTTGTACAATTTAAATATTACACAGACACCTTTATTAGTTAGCTTGTTACATATAATGTGTTGATGGACTGTGCTCTGTGAAATTTGAAGAAATTGAGGTGCTTACACTATTGTGCACTACTGAATCTTAACCTCCACCTCTCAATTTTCATCAGTAATATTATTTCATAGTATCATGGTTTCTAATATTTATATTCTGTTATGTAATGATCATTTCCCTAGTTTAGCCTTAGTTCTATATGTAAATGGATTCAACACTTACAAGTCATCCTTTTACCATTACTTTTTCATTTGTCTCTTAAAAGGCTGATTTATTAAGCAAGGTATTATTCCCTAATTCTTGTATGTTTGACCATACTTTTATGTGACATTTACTCTTCAGTGACATCTTTGCTGGAATAAATTCGTGATTATATTTTCTTTCCTTAATGACTTTGTGAACATTTGTCCACTCTCTTCTAATATTGAATATTGTGTGGACAAGTGTAAGGCAAGCCTGATTCTCCTTCTACCCACTGACTCCACGAATATGTATGTATACACACACATAAATATCTCCTATAATATTTTATGTGTGTGTATGTGCGTTCTACGAACTAATAGGACCTTTCTTTACCTTTTAAGTCCAGTAAGATTATTAGAATATGTATTAAGACTGATCACACTTTACCATTTTCCATTTAGATACAATCAAAAAAGTGAAATTAAATCAGCAAAATGAAATAGAATAGAGTTGTGAAAAGACTCAAAATAAATGAAAGATATAGACAACAAAGAAGGACCAACACATACATAATTAATGTGCTTTTATTTATTTATTTTTTATTTATTTATTTATTTTGAGATGGAGTCTCACTCTGTTGCCTAGGCTGGAGGGCAGTGGCACGATCTCGGCTCACTGCAACCTCCACTTCCTGGGTTCAAGTGATTCTCCTGTCTCATTCTCCCAAGTAGCTGAAATTACAGGCGTACTCTACCACACCAGGTTAATTTTTGTATTTTTAGTAGAGACAGTGTTTCACCATGTTGGTCAGGCTAGTCTGAAACTCCAGACCTCATGATCTGCCCATCTTGGCCTCCCAAAGTGCTGGGATTACAGGCGTGAGCCACTGTGCCCAGCCAGTAATGTGCTTTTAAAAAGAGACTAGAAAAATATAACAAAATATTCAAAATTATAATAGGAGAAAACTTTACTGCATTGAAGGAACATTTGAATGTGGAGATTAAAAACCTTTGCTACACTCACTTATCCCTATGTTTCACAATAGTCCATCTTTTTCGTTTCTAATTTTATTTTTGTAACACTTGTTTTTTCTGAGATATGCTAGATGACTTTTCATCTTTTAATGTTGCCAAATCACTCCTTCTTTGTATGCATATTTTTCTTTTTTGAGCTTTTTAAAAAACTATAGGTTTATATATGTTTATTTTGCTTTGCATAGAGAAGTATTGATTCATAATTTTTTAATGCTTTGTTGCATGTTTTCAGGCATGAATTATTTATCTGCTTTTTTGTTTGTCATGTTTGTTTCATATTTTATTCTTGTGGCACCTTTAAATGGGTCCTGTGTTATTTCTTTTTATATTATTACTCTTTTGTTAATGAAGGCTAGCTGCTTAATGACATCTCAACAGGCCCCAGTTGCCCACAACAATGACCAATTCAGGAATACGTCTTTGTACTAGTTTCCCTTACTACCTATTTCCTCCTCCTCTGTTCCTTATGCCTATCCCCTGGACTGACTTCCCAAATGAAGCCACCTGAATGCAAAATTTTCTCTTAGGCTTTCATTTACCCATCAGCCCATTGTTGTAAGTGTTAGATAGTGTGTGGAGAGGGATCAGAGAAATAAGCTGGGTCAGAAGCCATCTTGGATTTGGATGGATGGTTTCTAAATACTTCCTCACCAACACTCTGCACAGGGTGAATGGATTTGCTTCAGGTTAGCCAGAAGTCCTCCTATCTCAGGTTGAAGGTCCACACATTTCTTGCAATGATCAACAGTTCTTATCTTTGCTTGATCGGCATAATCAAATTCAGGGCTGCTTTTTACTTTTCATCCTCTACCCTATCCCACTAAGAGCCTGCTTTTTGCAGAAGTAGCGTGTGTGTGAGTTAACACTTCATGGAGCAATATCTGACTAATGGAAACAGAAACTGATGGATAAAAGCTACCCTCTTCCATTCCTCAGGCACACCAATTCCAAAGCACATTCTATGTGACTCCTGAGAAAGTCTGAACAGGCCCCAGTTGCCCACAACAATGACCAATTCAGGAATATATCTTTGTACTAGTTTCCCTTCCTATCCATTTCTTCCTCCCCTGTGTCCTATGCCTGTCCCCTGGAGTAACTTCCCAAATTAAGCCACCTGAATACAAACTTTTCTCTTAGATTCCCCCCCCCCCCTTTTTTTTTTCCAGACAGCAGCTCTTCTTTAAAGAGTGTGGTTTGAGGTTTTGGCTGGTTTTTGTTTTCTTTCATCAAAAGTGTCATTTTCTTTTCTGTTCTCATTCTCCCTGTTGTTTGTATTTGGTGTAAGAGGGAGAAGCAGACATGCTGATGCTTCCATGTTTTAATTATTATTGCTTTAAAAATCTTGGCCAACTTGAAACTCTCTGAATTATCTATCTGTAAAGAAGCAAATCAAGTCCTGTGCTTTTTAGATTGACATGCCTTAAACCAACCTGCAATGTTTTCTTCCTCTTCTGTGGTGTCTTTATGAAGTCCCCGAGCATACAAAGGCAATATTCCTAAGCAATTTAGGTCATTGCTAAAACACCACATTTAGGAGTCATGTATTCCTTTCTCTGTATCTGTCTGTCTCATACACAAATGAAAATAGAGTGCACATTAGCACACTAACAGCAAATGGAAATGCAGTCACCCATTTTCGTTTGTAGCCTCCCCTTGAGTATCGCTCAAGGTCAAAGACATAGCTGTCTTGAAGGTGTTTTTTTTTTTTTTTTTTTTTTTTTATATTAAATCAGGCTTTGACCTTTCAAAACATTTGAATTATTTTCACCTAGACATTTGCATTGAGAGGCATAAATGGCTTTTCTATAGTCCAGAGCAGACTTGGCCCTAGTCATACTCTGGGACCTGTCAAAAGGACTTGTCTCTGGGAAGCATATTTTCTGGCCAGCTGCACCTAACTCTGGTACCTACTCTCACCATAGCATTTGTGAACCAACTCCTAGCCTAGGTTTCAGCCCCTCTAAGGGTAGAAAGCAAGGGTTGCGACTCTGTGAACATCCACTACCATGGGGTGAAGGGAAAAATCTTTGCCTCAGTGAGTTGGAAATGGCTTAGTTTGGGACTTCTTAGGCAAGGAGTGATCATGAGCTCTTCAGCCACCCAGCTTGGAAACCAGTGAACCCAGATCTCAGTTTAGAGATCCCAGGATACAAAGAGACAACTGTTTGGGTCTTTTGTTTTATGCTTCAAAAAGTGGGGAAGACTAAGGAGACCTGTCGTCATGAGCAGTGGTTGCTCTTGTCACACAGTGCACAGAAAACTCTTAGAAGAGATGATTTTCCACCTACATCTCATCAACTTTGTGCCTATCCTTGCCTCTTCTGCACCTCATGGAAAGCAGGGTGGATAAGAAGCTACAGCTGGGACCTTTTCTTCAGCCTTGTAGCCCCTTCCTGCATGTAGATTGAGGCCTGTATCAATACTTGGATTTTGCCCTGTGTGGGAATATATTCCTTAGTTCTCCAGCACACCTGAGATTCTCTACAAGGGTCAGGGATATGTATTTGGGTGTCACTGCCTCTATGGTGGTGAAATGCACACTCAACATCTTTGGGGCTGGTGGGCATGGTGATTAGGGGTGGGAGTCTGGATTGGACTGCCTGGGTTAGAATCTTGCCTCCACCACTTACTTCCTGTGCAGTGTGTAAATTACTTCCTCCCATGTCAGTTTCCTTTTCAGTAAGGTGAGAATAACATTAATAATGCCACCTCATAGGATTGTTGTAAGTTAAATGAGAATCTATGCATAAAGCACAATGACTGGCATATAGTAAGTGTTCCATAAATTTTAGTTGTTTTTATTATTGTTATCAATCATCATGATTATCTGAGTGTAGAGTAATTGTGTGTGTGTGTGTGAGAGAGAGAGAGAGAGAGCGAGAGAGAGAGAGAAACTGATTATTTGCAACTCAACACGGGGGCTAAGACGGCATTTCAAAGGCACCTTGTTGAGGCAGGATAGAGGCCAACGGAGGCTTTTGTAGAGAAATGAGGCTTGAGATGTTAGGAAATGTTGGAGAAGGAGAGAGATGCACACTCAGACCCATATGTTGCCAAAAACTTCAACATTGCCCACCAGTTTCTATGATTTGTAAGGAAAATGAAGTCTTTGTTTTCACTGCTATCTCCCCTACCTGCTCTACACACCTGCCTTTGCAGTCTGAGAGCTGTGTGTGTGCATGCATGTGTGTGCACACCTTTGAGGAGTGGGACTGGAAGCAGTGAACGGATGGTTGTGAACAACTCTATCAGATCTCCAACAGAGACTCTCCCCAAGGCTGGTGGACAGAGAACAAAAGGACAACAATAATGGGGAGTGGGGTGGAGGCAATTTATACTTGGACTTTGGTTTTGTGACCAGTTATAAACTGGAAACATCATAGACTTTATTCATTCCATCTCCCCAGCAGGAGCAGATTGAGGGTATTGGTCTCAGTCTGTTGCAGATGTCTCCTCAACATCTCAAATGGCAATGCGGTAGTTACCTGTGTAATTTTCTTTTTCTTTCTTTCTTTCTTTCTTTCTTTCTTTCTTTCTTTCTTTCTTTCTTTCTTTCTTTCCTTCTTTCTTTCTTTCTTTCTTTCCTTCTTTCCTTCCTTCCTTCCTTCCTTC
>NC_045435.1:92736848-92839644 GCF_002776525.5 Piliocolobus tephrosceles | reverse complement strand
TTCCTTCCTTCCTTCCTTCCTTCCTTCCTTCCTTCCTTCCTTCCTTCTTTCCTTCCTTCCTTCCTTCCTTCCTTCCTTTCTTTTTGACAGGGTCTTGCTCTGTTGTGATCATTACTTACTGCAGCCTCGACCTCCCAGCCCCAAGCAATCCTCCCACCTCAGCCTACTGAGTAGCTGAGATTACAGGTGTGCACCACTACACCTGGCTAATTTGGTTAATTTTTTGTAGAGATAAGGGTCTCACTATGTTGCCCAGGCTGGTCTTGAACTCCTGGGCTCAAGCAATCCTCCTGTCTCAGCTTCCCAAAGTGCTGGGATTACAGGCATGAGTCACCATGTTTGGCCTCACTTTCAAGCAGGAAATTTTTCCTGAGGAGAGAGTAAAAAGGTGGAGAAAGGGATTGCACCATCGTGGAGGAAGCTGGGCTGGTATTGAGTCTGAAGTATCAAATATTGGTCTCCACCTTGATCATCTTCACTTCCCTTGTCCAGGGCACTTGTCCCTGCCACTGTCCTCTGTGTAAGGTGCTGCCTTGCTGGGTTTTGGGGGACAAACTTCTACCCTCACTGTGACTGCTGGGTGTTAGGTGTCCTCAATAGATTGCCACAGAGGTGTGGCTGCCCCCACCTGACTAACATCCAACACTGAGGCCAATGGACTTCTCCTTGGATTGTTATCCACCTCCCACGTTTTCTCTTAATCAATTCTCACTCACTTATTGGGTCCAAGCCAAATAACCTTTTTAATTAAAGCTCTCCCTGCCCCCCAGACTACTGGATGCTTCTTTGGTATACACTCTCCTATCACTCTGCGTTCTCTTTCTTGACATTTATCTCAATTGTAATTAATCAATTATTTGCATCATGCATAGTCTGATTGCTCCATAGAGACATAAGTGCCATGAGGGTAGGGAC
Source organism: Piliocolobus tephrosceles (assembly GCF_002776525.5). Taxonomy (NCBI): domain Eukaryota; kingdom Metazoa; phylum Chordata; class Mammalia; order Primates; family Cercopithecidae; genus Piliocolobus; species Piliocolobus tephrosceles. The sequence goes on along the minus strand of NC_045435.1, from coordinate 92,838,729 downwards.
TGTGTTGACCCCTGAGGTGTCCTGAAGACCTAAACACAGTGCCTGGTTCATAACACCTGCTCAATGAATACATGTTCAGTAAATAACTGAAAGAACCCTTTTGGGATTATCCCCCAAAGCCGGGTTTTGATATGAGATATGAGGGTCTCACTATGTTGCCCAGGTTGGTCTTGAACTCCTGGGCTCAAGCAATCCTCCTGATGAGCAATCCTCATCCAGGAGTTGCAGTTTTAGGAACACACATGCACTGCTTTCATATACCTGTAAGACAAGCATGGAGGGGTGATTTTTAACTACTTAAATCACCAATTGATATTAATTGAATCTAATTAAATATCAGACTGATAGACCATATCAGCAATACACCCATCAACCAGCTCACCCATTATGCTTTAAAATTCTGCCTAAAACCTCCTAGGAATGATGGTTAAATGAAGTCACAATGACGCAAAAAGGAACCATGAAAACACACGGTTTTTATTAGCCACAACAGGGAGCATACAGATGAAAAATATTCCTGAGGCTGGAATTTAGTGTTTTCCAGACTTTCTTAGTCATCCTGCAAATTCCAGAAACACAGAAAAAGATGTATGTACTGTAGCCTCCCAGTTGGTGTTTCTGTCTTCATTCTCTTCCTCAATCATACTCATAGTCTTTCCTCATTAATTCCCCAGTTGTATTAATTTCCTACTGCTGCTGTAACAATTTACCACAAACCTGATGGCTCAAAGCAACAGATACTTATTATCTTATAGCTCTAAAAACCAAAAAGTTCAAAATCAGTTTCACTGAGCCAAAATCAATATATCAGAAAGGCTGTGCTCCTTCCAGAGGCTCTAGGAGAGAATCTATTTTCTTGCCTTTTCCAGTTTCTGGATGCTGCTCACATTCTTTGACTCATGGTGCCCTTCTATTTTCAAAGCCAGCAATGGTCAATCAAATCTTTCTCATGCTACATCACTATGACACTGGCTTTTCTGCTTCCCTCTTCCATATTTAAAGGAAACTTGTGATTACATTGGGATCAGCCAGATAACCAAAGATAATTTCCTTATTTTAAGGTAAATTAATTGGCAATCTGAATTCCATTTGCAACTCCAATTCCCCTTTGCCATATAACATAACATATCCATAGGTTTCATGGATCAGTACGTGGACATTTTTGGGTGACTATTATTTTGCCTACCACACCAACTTAACCCTCACTTATTCTGAAAATAAAAAATAAAATTACTAAACTTAAAATTTAAAAAAAATCCATGGATGTGTTATATGAAATATTAAACATAGTTGAAGCTAGAGTAAGTTAATTTGAAAACATATTTGAAGAAATTATATCTGCAAATCCTGGTTAAAGAAGTAAAAAATTTGTATACATCACATGAGGGTCAAGTAAAAAGTTGTAATGAATATCTAACAGGGGTTCCAGAAGGAGATAATAGAGTGAACTGGAGAGAGGTAATGTTCCCTGAGAGAACACTTCAGACTAACCCTTAAATTCAGGAAATCCAATGAATCCCAACCATAAATCAGAAGAATTCATCATCTAGACATATGAAAGCGTAGATAATCTGCTTTCTCTCTTTTAAGATATTTTTTTCTTTTTCCTTTTTTTGGTGTTCTATAAAATAGAGGAACAACAATTAGACTGACAACTAACTTCTCAGCAGCAACAATAGAAACCAGAAGAAAGTGGAAAGCTCCATGTATTCAGAAGGAAAATAACTGTCAATCTAGAACTATATACTCAGTAAAAAAACTGCCTTTCAATAATGAGAGATAAGTAGACATTTCTAGACAAGCATAAACTAAGAGAATATATTCTATCTCTTATTGAAAGAAGTTTGAAGAGATATTCTTAAGGAAGATTAGAATTGATTCCAGAAGGTAGGTCTGAGGTACGAGACAGAATGATGAGTAAATAAATTGATAAATGTGTAGGTAAATGTAAGTAATCATTGGTGTATGCAATAATAATAATATCTAATTTATTGAGTTAAAAAACAAAACAAGATAGAAATAAAATATTGGACAGTAGCAGAATTGAGGTGGGAAGAAGAGATCATCTATGGATGATAGTTAAATCATTTGTAAATTGCTTGAAAGATGAGGCAGCTCAAACCTGAAATTTCAGGTTCTCAGCTGCACCTGCTACTGTCTCTAGGCAGCACAGAAGCCCAACTCCTCCATTTCCCAGGCTGCCTTCACTCCTCACCTGGTCTCCTCAGCAACAGATGCTACTGACTTAGTTTCATGACCTCAGGCCTTGATAGTTTCTCCTCAGAGTCTGCTCAAAATACCATTCCCAAGAACAGAAAGCTGTTGGTTCTCTTTGCTTGGTAACTGTGAGGATAGAATTCTTATACCCTATGGGAAACTATGGATGTCAAACTTCAAGGCAGGTCAGGAATGAACTTTGCATGGTTAGAAAGAGTATATCAAGGAGGTTCCAAAGAATGGGCCACTTCCTTTCCGATGTTTGTATAACCAATAGCACCTGGTTTGTGAAGTAGCCAGTGAGCTCATACTCACTTTCAAACACTCACTGGCTTGATTGCTGGGCCCTATCCCTGTTCCTCTTCCCACCAAAGGGGCCTCTCCTGGACTCAAAGGCCATTTTCCTGGCCATGGTGCTGCTGTCACTACATTCTCCTTCTCATGATCTGCTCCCTCTGTGCACATCCACTGTCCTGACTGCTGCTGGAAGGAGTCTCTTGGCTGCCACCCAGTGTGAGACTCCTTGAGGGATAGATGGTCATTCTTCGAGCCACAGTTGCCTTTGTCCAACATTCCCATTGCCACATTCCCTAGGGGGACACATTTTACTTCCAGGTGGGCTCTCTGTTCTTGGGGGAGTAAAGGAGCTTGGTTCCTCCAAGCAGGCCAGATATTTTGTTCCACTTCTTGTCTCTGTGATAAGCTAGCATGGCCATCATTTTCTTTCTATTTTTCCTTTTCTCTGTTGGGCATTGATGTCAGTAGGTTGGGTTGGATCTGCTCCTTGGAGCTAGCCATTACAGATTTGATGAGGAGGAGGCAGGAGGTTTCTTTAAGCCCTGTGGCTGAACTCAATTTTACCAGGGAGCCCTGTGCTAATGAAGCCAGTAGCAGATTCTGGCCCTTATTAAAGTGATGCTACTTCCCATTTGTGTGTCAGATGCAGCATCCTAGAGGGAGGGGAGTAGAGGATGGCAGCATGGGGAGTAAATGCTACTGAACCCATTCAGAGTTCGGGCTTTGAAGTCAGAAATCCTGGCCCCTTCCCTGTGAGGTGTAGAGCTATGAGTAAGATGTTTAACTTCTCTAAGTGTCAGTTCCTCCTGACTTTGAAAGCAAACATTAGTGTTGTTGTAAGGGTTAAATGAGTTAGTGTGTAAAATGCTCAGTACTTTGTATGACTCATTATTGGGATTCCCAAAATCAGACTTCATACCATTTTAGCCAATATTTACAGCAATCAGTCTCCATGAATCAATCCACATGGGTTTAATCTTTTCTTCCAACTATGACTGAGAAAATTTAAGTTCTGAATCCAGAGGCACTGATGATAAGTAAAATAGGAGTTCAGAAAGTAATGGGGTGAGACTTTTACTAGATCCAGATACACTAGCAGAATTTCAAGGAGTAGGAAAAAGAAGAGGGGGTATTCCAGGCAGCAGAAACATTGTGTGCAAACACGTGGAAGCAGGAATGGCTGCTCGGTGCCATGAACAGACCTCTCTGGCTGAGGAGAAGGGCTAAGAGAGAGACAGGATTGGATGGCAAGCATGGGGCTGGCTTATGCAGAGGTCTGAAAACCAGGCAGCAGAGTGCAAGCCCTCTGCAAGGGCTACGCAACAAGCAATAGCAGGTTCCTTGGTGAGGAAAAGATGAAGAGCAGATGCTGCTGGTGCCTGGTCCATATCTCCTTGTCCTACTGGACTTCAAAGTTCTCTGGTTGCAGGAGTGTGCTGGCCCACAGATGTGCCAGAGAGCTAATACCCACACATGATTCTCAACTAGCGAGGGATGGGGTTTGGTGATAAACACCCCAGCTTCCTCACCCCATTGGAGGGACCATTTTGAGGCACATCTCAGAGTCTCTCTGGGGTCCCCAACAGAATGGAGACCTCATTGCCTACAGTTGTTACCTACTCTTTACCACTCCTATTGGCTTCTCTCCCTTCCCCATCTCCCTTCCCCACTTCTTTACTCACTTCCTGGAATCATCTCTCAAATGAACAGCTTGCATCCAAATGCTTGTCTTCAGTCTGCTTTGGGGGAACCCAAATTAAGACAATGAATGTGCATTTGGAAACAATTTGCCTGATGGTGTTTATAGGAGGGGCGGAAAGACCTGCTTGTATAGAATGGTTTGGATTTGTCCCAACAGATGGTCTCCTGTTGACTGTCCTCTTTGTCTCAAGAAAACCATGAAAAGTAAACTCCAAGTATTTATTTCATGAGGAAGTACAATAAGACAACAACAGAGTGGCTTCCAGTTCCAAACCAAGAAACACATGTGAGGTGTTTCTGGGAAGGCCCCAGAATCTCTCTCTCTCTGCCTTCCTTTCCTGTTCAGAGAAAATTAGTCCATCTGGCATTTATGCTATGCCATAAGCCCTGCACTGGGGCTCAGGGTATAAATCCTTGTCTCTAAGCGTTCATGATCCCACAGTCTAGACTGATGCCAGCAACTTACTCATGGCAAAAACTCTGCCAGGCCAGAAGTCACTGTAGACTCTTGAGGCCTTCAGCATTCTGACGTGAAAAGTCGTGGCACAGGCTTCTTAGGGCATCCTATTGTGGAGGGAAGAGAATGCAAATACACACAACAAAATTTACTTCATTTATCTTTGGTGGGATCAGCCTCCCGCCCCACTCCATCAGAGGCTCTTTCTGGTACCCAGAGAGTCCCTTGCTGAAGTGCTGGGGATGAGAGATGGCCCACAACATGCTGGCCAGATGGGTTCCTAAGCAGCCCAGCCAGAAGGTAGCAAGAAGGAGGGAGTCAGTGGAAATTTTCAGGAGGAGCAGAGGGAGTGGGGAAAGGGAAAGACAAAGTTTCCAAAAAAATTTGTACTTTGTATATCAAACTCCTCTTGTATTCTGGAGGTGTGAATCTCTCCTTGGCAGTCTCAGATGAGTGCTTGTTTTCACCTGTGAGAATGAGAATCTGTGATGTACACACGACACTTGTGCTTATCACATGGATTCCAGTTAGGAGGAAAGGTGTGCACTTCTCATGTCACTGCAAATGGGGGCTGCTTCTTCCTAAGTCTTCTAATTCCCTCTTCCCATTCTCAGTCTGTCCCAGGCCAGGGCAAGTGCTCTCCTTGTGCACCCAGGGCACATTGCATGTCCTTTCATTCCAGCTTTTTGTCACTCTATAACCGCCTGTCCATGCTCCCCACTCATCCAAGTCCCTCTGAAAGCAGAAACTGCACCAGTCAGCTATTGCTGCGATAATGCTGCATAACAAATCACCCCCTTGAAGTTCAGTGCTTAAAACAATCATTCTTTTTTTTTTTTTTTTGGTCTCAGTTTTGCAGGTCAGCTAGGCTTGGCTTCAAACTGTAGGTCAAATGCAGGTCTGCTCCACATGTCTCCCATCCTCCTCAGACCAGTGGCTACCTGGAGCATGTTCTTCTCATAGTGAATGGCAGGAGCTAAAGAGGAGCCCACCCATGCAGGCACTCCTGAAGCCTCTGCTCACATCACATCCACTCACATCCTGTTGACCAAGCAGGTCTCATGCCCATGCCCCAAATCAGGGAGTTAGTGAAGTACCTTATACCCAAGATAGAGGGAAGGGGAGTGAGGATGAGCTGAACAAAATCCGACCCCTCACAGGGGCCATGGAGTGTCTATTTTGGAAGCCCCAGTATTTCACATGAGGCCTGCTACGTGGTAGGTATTTAGTAAATAATGAATGAATGAGTGAATGAATGAAGACAAGCAAGAGTTGTGTTCTTTTTGCCACAGGTAATAAGGATGTGGTAGCTCACAGAATCCTCTCACAGAGAGATGGTATTAAATGAAAATAAGAGCTTAGTATAAAGAGTGGATTCCCATTCCTCCTATAGTGACTATGGCTTTGCCAAGCTATTTGAGCTTCATGGGAATAATACTTGTTTTATCAGGTTATTGTGAAAATTAAATGAGACCTCTATGTAAAACACTTAGCTCCATGTCTGGAATTTCATAAGCACTTGTAAATATTAGCTATTATTATTATTATTGTTGCTACTATCTTGTGTTCTGCCAGTGAAGGGAAAAAATAAACTAAGATACTGTCAATTAAATGGAGGAGCTGCTGGTCTGGGCATTAACAGCTCCAACCTAACTCAGGTTTAACAAGAGTCTTAATTGGCTCTTTAACAATCTGGACCTAGGAATTGTGGGAAGGGAAGAAGAATATGCGTAATAATGGATGATGTGCAAGGGCCTAGATTCTCTCTGTCCCATTTCTAGGTATGGAGGGGTGGGCAGCCAGAGAAGAGGTGTCTAAGGACATCATGGGCACACCCTCTGCCCCAACTCCTGGTACTAACCTGCAGGGGGCAACAGCATGGGTCTCTTGAGGCAGCTTGGTTAGATCCTTGGGGCAGCTTGGTTAGCTTCATCTCTGGAGTAGATGTGAAGACAGGATGATGGTCCTCATGGTGCGCCAGGTGTGAGTGAGCAGGATGATATTTCTGAGCCCCTGGCTGGGCTCCACCCATGTTTTCAAGTGGTGGGGACACCCTGTGCCTGTGGCAACTCCTGCTGGAAAGTTGTCATCCAGAAGAAGGTAAGGAACAAAGACTAGGGATGAGCTCCCTTCCTAGTATGGTAGAGTTAGGTAGGTCCTGGCCAGTAGCTAGGCAGGACAGACTGGGCTGCTGCTGTATCCATAGAAGACCATGCTCCTCAACCAGGTTGGTGTGGCATGTGTGGATAGAAGGTAAAGCCAGGTGAACTGGGGTGGAGGTAATGGGCAGGTGGCTTCCTTCTGCCATATCCCCAGGGATGCGGGGTAATGCAGGCAATGAACATGATTCTGCCTCTGCCTCTTATGAGCTATATGACAAGGGGCAATATTTTTTTCCTTTCCCTGGGTCCAGTGCTCTCATCTGTTAGCTGGGGAGCATGGGCCCCATTCTTTTACTCAACAACTATTACCTGAATACCCATCATGAGCCAGTTGCTATTCTAAGACCTTGGAGATACACCTATGAAGAGAACAAAAGTTATCAATAAATATTAGATTTGGCTCAATAGAACAGAAACCCCAAGGAACAGTGTCTTAAACAAGGTAGCGATTTATTTATTTTTATCACATACAGCAAGTCCGGAGACCTGCAGATCAGAGCTGGTATGTGACTCCACAGCCACCAGGGATCCAGGCATCTTTTATTTCTCTAGTATGATGTTCTTTTTAAAAAAATATAATTTCAACGTTTATTTTAGATTCTGGGGATATATGTGCAGGTTTGTTATATGGGTATATGGTGTGATGCTAAAGTTTGGGGTACAATTGAATCTGTCACCCAGGAAGCGAGCATAGTACCCAACAGATAGTTTTTGAATCCTTGGCCCCATTTTCCCTCCCCCATCTAGTATTCCCCAGTGTCTATTGTTGCCCTCTTTATGTCCATGAGTACCCAATGTTTAGCTCCCTTATAAATGAAAACTTGTAGTATTTGGTTTTTCATTCCTGCATTAATTCACTTAAGGATAATGGCCTCCAACTGCATCCATGCTGCTGCAAAGGACATGATTTCATTCTTTTTTATGGCTGCATAGCGTTCCACGTTGTATATGCACCATATTTTCTTTATCTAATCCACCCTTGATGGTCATCTAGTTGATTCCATGTCTTTGCCATTGTGAATAGTGCTGTGAATGAATGTATTAATGCATGTGTCTTTTTGGTAGAACGATTTATTTTCTTTTGGAGATATACCCAGTAATGAGATTGCTGATTCAAATGGTAGTTCTGAGTTCTTTGAAACATCTCCAAACTGCTTTCTACCACGGCTGAACTGATTACATTTCTACCAACAGTGTATAAGCATTCTCTTTTCTCCACAGCCTCACCAACATCTGTTGTTTTTTGACTTTCAAATAATAGCCATGCTGACTGGTGTGGGGTGGTATCTCATTGTGGTTTTGATTTGCATTTCTCTGATGATTAGTGATGTTGGGCATTTTTTCATATGTTTTTGGCCACTTCTACAACTTCTTTTCATAAGTTCATGTCCTTTGCCCACTTTTTAATGGAGTTATTTGTTCTTTGCTTGTTGAATTAAGTTCCTTATAGATTCTGCATATTAGACCTTTGTCAGATGCATAGCTTGTGAATATTTTCTCCCTTTCTGTGGGCTGTCTGTTTACTCTGTTGATAGTTTATTTTGCTGTGCAGAAGCTAATTAGTTTAATTAGGTCCCACTTGTCAATTATTGTTTTTGTTGCAATTGCATTTTAGGACTTAGTCATAAATTCTTTCCCAAGGCCAATGTCCAGAATGGTGCTTTTTAGGTTTTCTTCTAGGATTTTTATAGTTTGAGGTTTTACACTTAAATCTTTAATCCATTTTGAGTTGAATTTTGTTTTTTTAAATTCTTACTTTTATTTTTTATAGTTCAGCTGGTTTCATATCAATTGAGTTAAATTTTATATATGGTGAATGGTAGGGTTCCAGTTTCATTCTTCTGCATATGGCCAGTCAGTTACCCCAGCACCATTAATTGAATAGAGGGTCTTTTCTCCATTGCTTAGTTTTGTCAGCTTTGTCAGAGATCAGATAACTGTAGGTCTGTGGCTTTATTTCTGGGTTCTCTATTCTGTTCCACTGGTATATGTGTCTGTTTTTGTGCCAGCACCATGAGCATGATGACAGGATCAAGTTCACATGTAACAATACTAACCTTAAATGTAAATGGGCTAAATTCCTAAATTAAAAGACACAGACTGGCAAATTGGATAAGCAGTCAAGACCCATCCGTGTGCTGTATTCAGGAGACCCACCTTAAGTGGAAAGCAGAAAACAACAACAACAACAACAACAAAAACAAAAAACAAAAAACTAAAAAACAAGGGTTGCAATCCTAGCTTCTGACAAAACAGACTTTAAACCAACAAAGACTGAAAAAGGAAAAGAAGGGCATTACAAAATGGTAAAGGGAAGAATTCAACAAGAAGAGCTAACTATTCTAAATATATATACACCCTATACAGGAGCACCCAGATTCATAAAACAAGTTCTTAGAGACCTACAAAGAGACTTAGACTCCCACACAATAATAGAGGGAGACTTTAACACCCCACTATTAGTATTAGACAGATCAACGAGACAGAAAATTAACAAGGATATTCAGGACTTGAACTCAGCTCTGGATCAAGCATACTTAGTAGACATACCCAGAACTCTCTACTCCAAATTAACAGAATATACATTCTTCTCAGTGCCACATGGCACTTATTCTAAAGTCAACCACATAATTCGAAGTAAAACACTCCTCAGCAAATGCAAAAGAACTGAAACCATAACAAACAACCTCTCAGACTACAGTGCAACCAAATTAAAACTCGAGATTAAGAAACTCACTCAAAACCACACAATTTCATGGAAATTGAACAACCTGCTCCTGAATGACTACTGGGTAAATAATAAAATTAAGATGGAAATCAAGAAGTTCTTTGAAACCAATAAGAACAAAGAGAATGTCCCAGAATCTCCAGGATACAGCTAAAGCAGTGTTAAGAGAGACATTTATAGCACTAATTTCTCACATCAGAAAGCTAGAAAGATCTCATATTGATACCCTAACGTCATAATTAAAAGAGCTAGAAAGGCAAAAGCAAACTAATCCAAATGTTAGCAGAAGACAATAACTAAGATCAGAGAAAAATTGAAGGAGATAGAGACACAAAAAACCTTCCAAAAAATCAATGAATCTAGGAGCTATTTAAAAAAAAAAAATTAGCAAAATAGACTGCTAGCTAGACTAATGAAGAAAAGAGAGAAGAATCAAATCAAATAGACACAATAAAAAAGGGATATCAGCATGGACCTCACAGAAATACGAACTACCATCAGAGAATACTATAAGCACCTCTATGCAAATAAACTAGAAAATCTAGAAGAAATGGATAAATTCCTGGACACATACACCCTACCAAGACTAAACCAGCAAGAAGTTGAATCCCTGAATAGACCAATAACAAGCTCTAAAATTGAGACAGTAAGTAGTAGCCTACCAAACAAAAAAAAGCCCAGGACCAGACAGATTCACAGCTGAATTCTACCAGAAATACAAAGAGGAGCTGGTACCATTCCTTCTGAAACTATTCCAAACAATTGAAAAGGAGGAACTCCTCCCTAACTCATTTTATGAAGCCAGCATCATCCTGATACTAAAACCAGGAAGAGATACAAGAAAAAAAGAAAACTTCAGGCCAATATCCCTGATGAACATTGATGTGAAAATCCTCAGTAAAATATGGGCAAACCAAATCCAGCAGGACATCAAAAAACTTATCCATCACAAATAAGCTGGCTTCATCCCTAGGATGCAAGGCTGGTTCAACATATGCAAACCAATAAATGTAACCCATCACATAAACAGAACTAAAGACAAAAACCACATGATTATCTTAGTAGATGCAGAAAGGGCCTTTGATAAAATTCAACATTCCTTCATGTTAAAAACTCTCAATAAACTAGGTATTGATGGAACATATCTCAAAATAATAAGAGCCATTTATGACAAATGCACAGCCAATATCATATTGAATGGGCAAAAGCTAGAAGAATTCCCTCTGAAAACCAGTACAAGACAAGGATGGCCTCTCTTACCACTCCTATTCAATGTAGTATTGGAAGTTCTGGCCAGGGCAATTAGGCAAGAGAAAGAAATAAAGTATTCAAATGGGAAGCGAGGAAGTCAAGTTGTCTCTGTTTGCAGATGACATGATTTTATATTTAGAAAACCCCATCATGTCAGCTGCAAAACTTCTTGAACTGGTAAGTAACTTCAGCAAACTCTCAGGATGCAAAATCAACATGCGAAAATCACAAGAATTCCTTTACACCAACAATAGGCAAGCAGAGAGTCAAATCATAAATGAACTCCCATTCACAACTGCTACAAAGAGAATAAAATATATAGGAATACTGCTAACAAGGGATGTGAAGGACCTCTTCAAGGGGCACTACAAACCACTGCTCAAGGAAATAAGAGAGGACACAAACAAATGGAAAAACGTTCCATCCTCATGAATAGGCCTTCCTATTAATATTGTGAAAATGGCCATACTGCCCAAAGTAATTTATAGATTCAATGCTATTCCCATCAAACTCCAATTAACATTCTTCACAGAATTAGAAAAAACTGTTTTAAATTTCATGTGGAATCAAAAAAGACCCCATATAGACAGCACAATCCTAAGCAAAAAGAACAAAGCTGGTGGCATCACGCTACCTGACTTGAAACTATGCTACAAGGCTACAGTAACCAGAACAGCATGGTACTGGTGCCAAAACAGTCATATAGACCAATGGAGCAGAACAGAGACCTCAGAAATAACAACACACATCTACAGCTATCTGATATTTGACAAACCTGACAAAAACAAGCAATGGGGAAAGGATCTCCTATTCAGTAAATGGTGTTGGGAAAACTGGCTAGCCATATGCAAAAACCTGAAACTAGATCTCTTCTTTACACCTTATGCAAAAATTAACTCAAGATGCATTAAAGACTTACATGTAAAACCCAAAACCATAAAAACTCTAGAAGAAAACCTAGGCAGTACCATTCAGGACATAGACATGGGCAAAACTTCATGACAAAAATGCCAAAAGCAATTGCAACAAAAGCCAAAATTGACACATGGGATCTAATTAAACTAAAAAGCTTCTGCACGGTCAAAGAAACTATCATCAGAGTGAAGAGGCAACTCACAGAATGGGAGAAAAATTTTTGCAATCTGCCCATCTGACAAAGGTCTAATATCAAGAATTTACAAGGAACTTAAACATATTTGCAAGAAAAAAAAACCAAACAACTCCATCCAAAAGTGGGCAAAGGATATGAACAGACACTTCTCAAAAGAAGACATTTACATGGCCAATAAACATGAAAAAAAGCTCAACATCATCGATCATCAGAGAAATGCAAATCAAAACCACAATGAGATACCATCTCACACCAGTCAGAATGGTGATTATTAAAAAGTCAGGAAATGATAGATACTGGTGAAGTTCTGAAGAAATAGGAATGCTTTTACACCATTGGTGGGAATGTAAATTAGTTCAACCATTGTGGAAAACAGTATGGCAATTTCTCAAGGATCCTAAACCAGAAATACCATGTTCCCCACTATTCCCGTTGCTGAGTATATACCAAAAGGGATATAAATCATTCTATTATAAAGACACATGCACAGGTATATTTATTGCAGCACTATTTACAATAGCAAAGACATGGAACCAACCCAAATGCCCATCAATGATAGACTGGATAAAGAAAATGTGGTACATATACACCATGGAATACTATGCAGCCATAAAAAGGAATGAGATCATGTCCTTTGCGGGGACATGGATGAAACTGGAAGCCATTATCCTCAGCAAACTAACGCAGAAACAGAAAACCAAACACCGCATGTTCTCACTCATAAGTGGACATTGAACATTGTGAACACATGGACACAGGGGAACAACATACACAAGGGCCTGTTGTGGGGTTGGGGGTAAGGAGAGGGACTTACAGGATGGGTTTATAGGTACAGCAAACCACCATGGCACACATATGCCTATATAACAAACCTGCATGTTCTATACCCATATCCATTTTTTATTTTAGAAGAAATAAAGAAAAAGAAAGACGGCTGCAGTCATCCTAGCCATCATTCCATTATGACATTTAGATGGAGAAGAAAGACAGTCTCTTCCTGTGTGACTGCTGATCTTGCTTGAAGTTCACTGGTCCTTTCTTCTGCTATCTCAAATCTGTTATTGACGCTTTGTAGTGAAATTTTCATTTCTAATGTATCTTGTCATTTTTTTCTTTGACCAGTGGACAATTTAGAATTGTGTTGTTTAATTTCCACATACTTGGGGATTTCCCAGATATCTTTCTATTGTTAATTTTCAGTTTAATTCAAACTGGTCAGAAAACTTTCTCTGTATTAAGTGAATCCTTTTATATCCATTGAGATTTTTAATAGTCCAAAATATGGCCTATCTTGGAGAATGTTCTATGTGCACTTGAAAGGCATATTCTACTGTTGTAGGATGGTATGATCTACCAATAACAATTAAGTCATGTTGTTTGGTAGTATGCTTCAAGTCTTCCCTGGCCTCATGGATTCTGAGAGAAGAGTGTTTCCCAACATAATTGTGGGACTCTGAAGTGCAGTCTCCCAACATAATTGTGGATTTGTCTATTTCTCTTCTCATTTCTGTCTTATCTTGATTTACATATTTTGAAACTCTGTTATTAGATGGATATATATGTGGGACTTTCATGATTTCTTGATGATTCATCATGATTTCTTGATTTGAACCTTTTATAATTTCAAATTTTCCGAGTTTATCTCTGGTATTACTTTAATTGCTAGTACTGAATCCTACTCTGCCTGATATTAACATGGCTATCTAGCTTTCTTATCATTATTAGAGTTTGTATGATATCACATTTTCCATTCTTTAACTTTTAACCCATTGGTGCACGTGTTTTTAAATTCTTATAGGTAGCACATAGATAAGCTTTGTTTTTTAAATTCTGGTCTAACAATTTCTACCTTTTAACTGGAGCACTTAGCCAGTTTACATTCAATGTAATTATCCATATAGTTAGATTTAAGCTACCATCCTGCTATTGGTTTTCTATTTGTCCCATCTGTTCTTCCTTCTATTTTTTCTCTTTTTCTGACTTCTTATGGACTAAGTACTTTTTTACTGTTCTATTATGCTGTCACTATTGGCTTATTAGTTATACCTATTGGTTTTTGTGTTTTTAAAAAATTTGTTCGAGTTCACAAAATATACTTTTAATTTATTCCAGTGTATATTGAAATCCTATAAATCACTCTACGCATAGTGTGCAAGAACCTTACCACAGCATACCTCCATTTTCCCCATATATCTTTTGTGATATTATTGTCATATATCTTGTTTACACATATGCTATAAACCACACAATATATTATTAGCATTTTACTCTATACGGTCAATAAAAATGAGAAAAAAACTACTCATATTTATCCGTGTATTTACTATTTCTAACATTCTTTATTCCTTTGGGTAGAGGGATGGTATGAGTTTCCATCTCGTATCTTTTATTCCTGCCTAAAGAGCTGCCCCAACATACTTTTGTAATGCAAATTTGCTGGTGACAATTTAACTTCTTTGTTCTCTAAGAAAAAATGCTTTATTTTGCTTTCATTATTGAAAGATTGGGGCATGGGGTATAGAATTCAAGGTTGGTGGAGTTTTTTTCCCTTTCGATATTTTAACCATATTACTCTATTTTCTTTTGGTTTGCATAGCTTCGATACAGAAGTCTGTGAAGTTCATAGCTTTGTTCCTCTTGACATAATGTATTTTTCTTTTTTTTTAATATTATTATTATACTTTAAGTTCTAGGGTACATGTGCATAACATGCAGGTTTGTTACATATGTATACTTGTGCCATGTTGGTGTGCTGCACCCATCAACTCGTCAGCACCCATCAACTCGTCATTTACATCAGGTATAACTCCCAATGAAATCCCTCCCCCTTACCCCCTCCCCATAATAGGCCCCGGTGTGTGATGTTCCCCTTCCCGAGTCCAAGTGATCTCATTGTTCAGTTCCCACCTGAGTGAGAACATGCGGTGTTTAGTTTTCTGTTCTTGCGATAGTTTGCTGAGAATAATGGTTTCCAGCTGCATCCATGTCCCTACAAAGGACACAAACTTATCCTTTTTTATGGCTGCATAGTATTCCATGGTGTATATGTGCCACATTTTCTTAATCCAGTTTGTCACTGATGGACTTTTGGATTGATTCCAAGTCTTTGCTATTGTGAATAGTGCCGCAATAAACATACGTGTGCATGTGTCTTTATAGCAGCATGATTTATAATCCTTTGGATATATACCCAGTAATGGGATGGCTGGGTCATATGGTACTTCTAGTTCTAGATCCTTGAGGAATCACCATACTGTTTTCCATAATGGTTGAACTAGTTTACAATCCCACCAACAGTGTAAAAGTGTCCCTGTTTCTCCATATCCTCTCCAGCACCTGTTATTTCCTGACTTTTTAATGATTGCCATTCTAACTGGTGTGAGATGGTATCTCATTGTGGTTTTGATTTGCATTTCTCTGATGGCGAGTGATGAAGAGCATTTTTTCATGTGTCTGTTGGCTGTATGAATGTCTTCTTTTGAGAAATGTCTGTTCATATCCTTTGCCCACTTTTTGATGGGATTGTTTGTTTTTTTCTTGTAAATTTGTTTGAGTTCTTTGTAGGTTCTGGATATTAGCCCTTTGTTTGATGAGTAGATTGCAAAAATTTTCTCCCATTCTGTGGGTTGCCTGTTCACTCTGATGGTAGTCTCTTTTGCTGTGCAGAAGCTCTTTAATTAGATCCCATTTATCAATTGTGGCTTTTGTTGCCGTTGCTTTTGGTGTTTTAGACATGAAGTCCTTGCTCATGCCTATGTCCTGAATGGCATTACCTAGGTTTTCTTCTAGAGTTTTTATGGTATTAGGTCTAACATTTAAGTCTCTAATCCATCTTGAATGAATTTTCGTATAAGGAGTAAGGAAAGGATCCAGTTTCAGCTTTCTACTTATGGCTAGCCAATTTTTCCAGCACCATTTATTAAATAGGGAATCCTTTCCCCATTTCTTGTTTTTCTCAGGTTTATCAAAGATCAGGTGGCTGTAGATGTGTGGTATTATTTGCTGTTCCATTGGTCTATATCTGTTCTGTTCCATTGGTCTATATCTCTGTTTTGGTACCAGTACCATGCTGTTTTGGTTACTGTAGCCTTGTATTTTTCTATTCTGGTTGTTTTAAGGTTTTCTTTCAATCATGGGTTTTCAAAAGCTTGATTGTAATGTGTCTTGGTGTGGTTTTGATTTGTGTTTATTCTGCTTTGCATTCATTCAATTTCTTGGATCTATGGGTTTACAATTTTCATTAAATATGGAAAAATTTGGCTATTTCTTCAATTTTCTTCTGTCTATGCAATCTCCTTCTGGGATTACTGTATACATGTGTTAGATTGCTTGATATTGTTCCATAAGTTGCTATTTTACTCTTTATTTATTTTGGCTCTTTCTCCTTCTGTGCTTCATTTTGAATATCTTATATCACTATGTCTTCAAGGTCAGTAAATATTTTTTTCTTCAGTCTAATCTGCCACTAATCTCTTCCAGTAAATTTTTTATTTCGGATATTTTATTGTTTATCTCTAGAAATTTTATTTGATTTTTTGTATCTTCCATTTCAAACCTTATTGTGTTTCTGCCTTCCTTTGAATCCTTGAAAATCCTATTAAAGATCTGGTCTGCTAATCCCACAATCTCTATCTCCTCATGCCTGTTTCCACTGTCTGAATTTTCTCCAGGTTTTGGGCTAAATTGTTATGTTTTTTCATATATCTAATAAGTTTTGACTGGATGATGTATATTGTGAATTTTACATTATTGAGTGCTGGATTTTCTTGTGTACCATTAAGGGGTGTTCAACTTTTTATGGCATGCAGTTATTTGCAGATCAGCTTGATCCTTCTGAGGTTTGTTTTTAATCTTTTAAACTTTCTTAGGGTGGGTCATGAATAGCTTTAATTCTAAGTTAGTTTAGCCCATTGCTAATATGTGATTCACCTGAGGTCTCCACTGAAGGCCTGAGAGTCTGAGAGCTCTTTTACTCTAGCTGGTCAGAATTTGGTCATGTCTCAGTCACGTGCATGCTCTGCAAACTGTCCAGCTTACAGCTCCCTGGTCACTCTTTTCTCAGCTCTGTGGATCTTCACTCTATGCTTATATGATTTAGTGTTCAGTAACAGATTCAGAGGATCTTGTGCAATTTTCTGGAGCTATTTCTTTAAGCAGCTGCTTCCTCTCCAGTACTCTGCCTTGCAAATTCTAGCCCCTTCAGCATTTCTGAACTGCAATTTCATTTCATCAACTCAGAAAGAGCTATGCCCTACTTGAGATCACCTTTCCCGCAGAAAGCGCCTCCAGACAGAAAGGCAGGGTGGTAACAAGCTCATTTTGTTCTATCTTTTTCGGTGTTGCCCAATGTCTGACAACTCTTTTTTATTTTATTTATTTATTTATTTATTTATTTATTTTTGAGACGGAGTCTTGTTCTGTGGCCCGGGCTGGAGTCACTGCAAGCTCCGCCTCCCGGGTTCATGCCATTCTCCTGCCTCAGCCTCCCAAGTAGCTGGGACTACAGGCGCCCGCCACCTCGCCTGGCTAGCTTTTTGTATTTTTCAGTAGAGATGGGGTTTCACCATGTTAGCCAGGATGGTCTCGATCTCCTGACCTCGTGATCCGCCCGCCTTGGCCTTCCAAAGTGCTGAGATTACAGGCTTGAGCCACCGCGCCCGGCCGACAACTCTTACCTTACATATTAGGTTTGTTTTTTTAGTTAACAGTGAGAAGATAAGTCTAGTCCCAGTTACTCCATCATGGCTAGAAATCAAATCACCGAATAATCTTTTAATATCCATATCACTAGCATAATTCTAGTCATACAGTTAAAATATTTTTGAATAAAATATTAAACATTTCTTTGCTGAATTATTACTCATAAAATATTCATGCATTTGTGTTTTCATGACATTGTACTAAGCACCGTGGAAGTTTGCATTTTATGGAACAATCTCTTTCTAAAAATTTCATCTGATTAAAATGTAAGATAGATTAAAATGTATTCACAAGTAGCATAAAATAAGATTAACTGTGCATACAAGTGTGGTTTTAAATGCACTTAAGACAAGTCACACTTTCACAGCCATTTAAATTAGCCTGATGGGGTCTCATAGGAGGTGAGGGTAGGGAATATAAGCCAGCCATGTCACTGGCAGATGTGAAATGTAGTCAAGAATTGTTACTCATTTCCATAGATGGTCACTTATTGGATCTGGAAAAAGCAAAGCAAAACAAAACAAAACAAACAACAACAAAAAAAAAAAACTGCTCCAGAAGAATCAAGTATTAAGTATTTCTTCACAGATTCTGTGAGGGAATAGCTTTGTCTGTTCTGAGGGAACTAATGTAAATACAGCATCACACCATTCAAAAGGAAATTTGCTTACATATTCTTGGAACATTTGGAAGGTTTTTTGCTTTGTAAGAGTAAACAGACACTATGTGAATTTTTAAAAAAACCTTTTCAAAACCTAGCTGGGTGTGGTGGCACATGCCTGCAGTCCCAGATACTCAGGAGGGTGAGGTGGAGGACTACTGGAGCCCAGGAGTTTGAGGATGCAGTGAGCTATGATTGTGCCACTGCACTCCAGTCTTGGGGACGGAGTGAGACCCTGTCTCTAAAAGACAAAAGAAAACCTTTTCCAAAAACTCTTCTATTGAAGGCAATCAGGTGTAAAGTTTTCTTTCTCTGAAACTCTAAACAACTCCTTAATGTCACCTGGGCCTAACATATCTTCACCCTCAACTCTCCTTACTCTCCCTCTCACCCCTTACTTACCTCAGGGCTTTCGCACATGCTGGGGAAGCTCTTCCTCTCCCATCCTCCCCTCCCTTTCTTACCCTGATAGGTCCTTGTAATTTTTTATGTTTCAACTTAACTGCCTCAAAGAGGCCTCCCAGGATCACCCAATTTGATAATATTGTTCCTTTAATTTTCCTTCAAAAGACTATTATTTTCCTTCAGATAATGAATGCTTCCTGGCCTGTTTGCCCTCAGATCTATGGCCTCACCCTTTCCCTGGCCAGCTCTATACCTCTGGGGAGTGACCGATGTGATCAGACTTGCTTTCCCAGGCTACCTTGCTTTCTGACTTCTGCAGCGGCTAAACCTTTGGGAAGTACTGATGGACAGAAAAAAGGCAGAAAGAGGAGAGAAAGTGAAGTTTTTCTCCCTTCTCTTGTGATTTTTATTTTACCTGCCTGAAGGCTGAAGATCCCCTTGTGTATTCCACTCACACCAGGCACCCCCTTTTCCATGATCCCAGTCTCCCTTGGGCAGCTCCTGTCTTGGTTCCGGATCCCCTCAGATGGTACAGGGACCTGCACTCCAATAACGTCACCTCTTCTCTTTGTCCCTTTGTTGAAGGACTTCCTGCTGTGAACCTCTGGGTTCCTCAACTATCTCAGACTTCTTGGCACTTTCATCACCCAGATAAGTAACAAATTCCCTGCATTCAATTCCCTCTGCTCTACTTACTCAGTTTCTCCCTTTCTGGTTGAATCCTGACTGACACAGTATCAAACTGTAGATCATCGGCCACTGTTCCTTTCAATCTAATGTCTGAATACCTGCCCCTGCCCACACACACATTCCATGAGAACAAGAACAATATCTATTTTCTTCACCACAGAATCTCTAACACCCAGCACAGTGCTTGGCTTTGGGTTGTTGTCCAATTGATATTTATAGAAGAAATGCTTGAAAGGGAAGGTGGCAGGGATGAAATCAAATTTACCATCAGTCTCAGGTGACCTGAGTATGCTCGTCTCACCGCTTCTGTCCTGTGGATGGGCTGAGTGGATCACAGAGAGCAGTCCTTCATGGTTATGCAAAGAAGTTTTCCTGTGGGGAGACCAGAATGCTCAGCTTTGCTGCTATTATTATTTTCCCTTTTCTTTTTCTTTTTTTCATATTCAACTTTAGTGGAAAGAAAACTTTCTCATTTCCCATTTCAGCTCACTGAATTATTCATCAAAAACGTTCTGCTGGTATTTCCTCCTCTGTCAGAGTTCTGCTGTTCCAGAAACACTCTGCCCTGGAGTTGCAATCAGAGCAATTAGCAGCCCATTACGGGATGCGCCTGTCCATGCCCTCAGGTTCCCGACCTGGGGCTGTGCTGATGGAGAGCCAGCCCTACCATGGAGTCTGATGCGTGTAGGCTGGCCTGAGCTCCTAGCCCCATTAATTGATGGGGAGCCCAGCAGGATCCTCATCTTCCTTTGCCAGGATCAGCTAATCGAGTAACCACCATGCTAACAGCTCAGGACTTTAGCTAACACCACCCTCTTAGCTGACAAGCTGATTCCACTGGGCCTCAGTTTCCTTAGCTCTAGAAAGGGAAGGACAGCCCTTGACTGCCTGCCTCACAGCACCATTGTGGCTGTATAGGCCCACCTTGACTCTCAGCTCTGTCCACTGCTGGAGTTCCAAAAAGCTAAGCAAATTGGTCAAATGTGCCTGTAGAAATCGATTTGCCTCTAAGGATGATTTCTCTCTAGGGTGTTTCAGTTTTGTTACAAGCTTGTCCCTGTTACACAACTTCCATCCCTAGAAGGGAGGATCGATTTCTGTATTCCTCCTGGTGTCGCTCATCTGCGTCTGTCCTCAAACCCATCCTCAAGGACCCATGTCTGTGTCCTGCTTGGAGCACTGAAAGATGAAAGAGCTCCACAGCAGCTCTTTGGGTAAAATAAGAGAGAGCATCCTCCCTACTATCATAGGTCTCTCTGGCTTTGTTGCTTTGGGGCTCTGGGGTGCCACCTCGGCGTCTGGAGTGCTGGTATTAAGCTGTATCTCTGGGCTGTAACTCAGTCCTTCTTCTCTGGGTTCTGCCATGCTGGGCAGGACTCTGCAAACCAGGGGTCTCCTTTGCCAGTGGCTCCCAGACAGGCTCTGCCGTTAGGGGGTGCTGGAGAGAATGGAAGCTGGAGGAGGAAGCAGGGACCAGCTCCACCCTGTTTGCTTTTTGCTTCTGTGAGCAGCACCCAGCAAGGCTTCTTCTCTCTGGCAGCAGCAGCAGCTCCTTCCAAAAGCAGCTGGTGAATCCACATTGCAGTTTTTCCATTTTCCATTTTGCAGAATGAGATGCATCACCCACTCCCTGGCCAGAGACATCGCACAAGCCGCCCAGCATCCCCTCCTCAGAGCTCTGGGTCTCATGAGCTGGGAAACATGAACACCAGCTGACTGCCTCTCCAACCTCACCCCCAGTTATCTTCCGGGTCCCTCCTCAAAACTTCCAAATCTTTTAACAATTCTAACCTCTTCCCTTGGTGTCTCCAGCCCCAGAGATGCTGGCTGCTGCCTAGAGCTGCTGTCTTTGTTCTAACTTCAAGTACTCTTTTAAGTCTTTTCAATTTCACAGCTAACAATTCTTTGCATTAATTTCTCTCTGTTCAAATAACTAGTAGTTTCTGACTCCTCCCAGGTTCCTAACTGATTGGGAAATAAGAGCTTGGAACAGAGGCAGGGATGGAAGAGAGTAGGAAGTGATGGCAGCTGGCAGAGCCTGGGGACACAGAGGATGCGGGATTGAGTGTGAGAAGAGGAGCGTACTGTAGACCGACGGGTTTCGATGGCCACCTGGGCTGTGTGTGAGCCACAACTGAGTCACCTTCCAGGGACTGCCAGAAGCACCTGCAGGGATGGTGAATCAAGCTCTTGAAAGCACAGCATGAGTTTGGGAGCTCTGAGCTCAGAGGGCTGGGGATACTTGGCTAAAGAGGCTTAGTAGCCAGGAAGCCCTTCACACTGCAGCCTGTGTCTGAGCAAGTGAGGGGGCAACTGAATGGGTGTACCCATCACTCCAGATGGTAAATGGAGAGAGGAAGAGATGCTTTCTCTAAGGGGGTCCTGGCTGGACTCGTCTTCCCCACAACCCTCAACACAGACACTCTCCTGCCTGCCTCCTGTCCTAGGGTTTGGCAGGACAGACAGTCTAGGCGATCCCCTGTGACCAACCCCAAGCCCATGCCTCCTTCAAGGTCAAGTTTAGATGCTGCTGCATCTAGGATAACCCTCTCCCCACAACCATCTCTCCTCACACCACATTGACAGTAGTGACTATCAGTACCACTCACTGGGCCAGAGGAACTGTTCCCAGAGGGATAGACACTTTTCCTACCCTCAGTGGGGTGTCAGTAGGAAAGAAAGATAAAAACCCAGCAGTGACTTTCTATCTATCTACCACCTATCTATCTAGCTAAACTAATGGTACCTAGTAGGTGTTTGATAGGTAATTATTAAGTAAATAATGGATGAACGAATAGATGCATAGTAATGAATGGATGGACGAATGGATGGATAGACAGACACATATCTCCCCTAAGATGGAGAGGCAGGTAGTCTGGGGCACAGTCATCTGTCACTGAGTCGTCCTCGAGTTCTTGATACCAGCATACTGTCTGACATGTCTATCCTTGGATGAGTTCGTGACTGGAGTGGGACAATGAGCAAAGGTGTAGAGGAAGGAAAAGCTACAACGTATACATGATCTGGAGCCAATGAACTTTCCTGCCTCCTGCTGCCTGCTCCTGGTATCTGGAATTCACCCTGCAGATGTTTCCCTTGGTTCAACATTGCACACTTGGCCAATCCTCTTCTGGCCCAGCTTCACCAGGAGCTGTAACATCCAAGCGGGTCCTGGACCAAGCAGTTGATCCAGAGCTTTCTTTCCTAATGGGAGGAACCTTGAACCACAGAAGTCCTGGGTCTGTGAGACAGGCCCAGAGGAAGAGAAAGAGAGTCCACCGGGACAGATCTCCCTAATTTCACCCCACCACTTTGTATAGAAACCACTCTGTAGCAACAAAAGTAAAAAAGCTGTACAGTCTGGTGGCTTTGCTTTGAAGCTACACTCAGACAGGGGCCATGAGTCACGAGGAACAGACAGAGGCCAGAATTAGCCTATGGAACTTTTGCTAGGGCGTGCATGCTCTTGGGATCAATACCTGTGGAGAGGAGGAGAAGGAAGCAGGGCTGGGTAGAGGGAGCAGGTTTCTGGGGTTGGCGAGGGGGTTCTGAAGCTGGGTGGGCTTGCACAATGTTCTAACTTGCGGGATCTGCAGGACTTGTGTCTCCTGGTGTTGATCAGTCATTGGATGCGACTGTTCCTGAGGAGCAGTGTGGCCTTGGATGAGGCTGTGTTCTTCACCTCTTCACCTGAGGTGTCTCCAGGAGGGCTGGTGTCTCAAGGCAACTCCAGGCAGCACTCCCAGCAGGACAACGGGTGGAATAAGCCTTCATCTCTACAGGGATTCTGGGGGCACCTTGAAGAAATGTTCATTGAATCCTGGAGGATGCGGCCCATGCTCCTTCTTCTTCTTATCCAGCCTCAGTCGTCCTCCCCTGGCCTCTCTACTCCTCTCCTCCCCCACTCACCGCCCTGCCGCCTCCGCTGCCCCATGCCCTACAGCCGGGCATTGCATTATCGGCTGGCTGCTGCTGTCAGAGTCTCTGGGAAGATAATCTATCCGGAAAAGTGCGTGCGAATTACTAAATCAATAAACACTGCTAACCTCTTGATTCACTGCTTCTCTGCAGAGAGCCCCTCAGCCCTGCAGCATCTTGCTTTAATAGGAGGAAAGCGAATGTGCTTAGTGGGCACAACCCACAGGCTGGGAAGGGAGGGGCAGCCACACGCGCCTGGGCGCCCACGATTAGGAGGCACCCCTCCTCCACCTCTGTCTTCAAGTTTCAGTCTTCACAGAGGTAAGCAGCAAGAAAGCACGGGTCCTGCTGTGTGCTTGAACTCAGCTTCTAACCCTCAGCCGGATGTAGACATCACCTTAAAAGACCCACCCCAGATTCCATCCATGTAACATCTTGCCCTCACCAAGTCAGGGCAAAGGGTATAAACTCTGATTTGCTTAAGGTAGGAAGTATTGTCTGCTTATCCAAAGCAATTTTAAAGAAGAAGAAAACCTTACAACATGCAAATTCAAATTGTAAAAGGCTATTTTAATGATTAATAACAGCCACAGCTAAAACCTGCACAGTGCTCATTGCTTATTCCTTGTAGAACAACGTTTTAAGCTCTCTGCATAGATTAACTCACTTAATACACCATCTGAAGTGGTTATTATTATTACTGTTATCCCCATTTTACAGATTACATTTTGTTCTCTGTTTCAGAGACCCCAGAGAGGTTAAACAACCAGCTCAAGATCACACAGTTAGAACATGGAAGAGTCAGAATTTGAACCCAGGGCCCATGCTCGAATAGGTCAGTTCCATCCAACACACATTTGCAGCAGAATAACTTAGTGGTATTAATTTTTTCCTCCCTCCTCCCTTCAAGAAAGTAACAGAGTACTTTATATTTCCTCTCCTGAGAGATTTCCAGGGCAGAAAGGAGAAACTGCTCCAAGATCACCATTTCTTCTGCTTTTTGTGCAAGGTTGCACTATTCTGGAGATATGAAACCCAGGCTTCCTTACTGCCTACCTTGGCAAATGCTAAAACTTGGAAACAAAAGCTGGAGATGGGCATGTCCTTAAGTGTGGGGACTGCAGTGAGTTCCGCCCTGCAGGTAGCACTTGGTCTCTTTACCAGGGGGCTGCCCTTGGAACCCTGTGGTGCCAGTGCATACTGATAGCTAGAAGTGTCCCCTGAGCAACATTTGATCAAGGATTGATGAAGGAGTTCCTTGTCCCTGATGGGAACATGCTAAGGTGTGGCCTACACACCAGCCCTCCATGCCCTCACACCC
This sequence comes from Piliocolobus tephrosceles, assembly GCF_002776525.5. Lineage (NCBI taxonomy): Eukaryota > Metazoa > Chordata > Mammalia > Primates > Cercopithecidae > Piliocolobus > Piliocolobus tephrosceles. The sequence goes on along the minus strand of NC_045435.1, from coordinate 92,814,110 downwards.
TCACCTGACCTGCTTTTCCATGCCCCTCCTGGATTTTCCAGGGAACACTTGCTAATAAGGCATATTCGCACACATCTTCATCTCGCTCTCTCCTGGAGAACCCTGTATGAGACACCACACTCAGGGCTAATAGGCCAGAAAGGAAACAGCATCATGAGGGTCCAGTGGGAGTTGCAGCTTGGTGGAAAGGTAGCCACTGTCCGGGGGCAGCCCAGGGCAGGGAGGGAGAAGGGAGGAAGTACTCCAACCACTCTTCTGTGCACTGGTCTCCTGCCTGTGCCTCCGGTTGGCTGGGCCCTCAGCTCAGAACCGGCATTAGTTCACTTCTGCCACATTCTACTGGCCCAACAAAGTCACAGACCTGTCCAGATTCAAGGGATAGGAACATAGACTCCAGGGAGTGGTGCCAACTTAGGGCCATGTTTATAGTCTGCCACACTATCCATGCCAGTGTACCCCTTGAAGAGTTTTCTGCTCTCCAGTTTCAAAACTGCTGGCTTACCTAGCATGAGTGAACCAAGGGCACCCAGCTACTAAGTGGAATCTTGGGAAACGGAGCCCAGGCAGTCAGATTCCGCAGCCAGGGTTCTGAACCCATCACTCACTGCTGTGTTCCTGCATGAGCACAGGGCCTGGGGCATGGAGGCTACACAGTGGTTTTAAATTAGCCACCACAGATACGCAAGAAACATCTCATTTATTTTCTAAGAAATAAATGAAACTGGACTCTGAGCTCTTATGGAGTTGAAGGAGAATTCTATTCCTTTCTCCCCGAAGCCATGCCATGGTCCTGGTGTCTGGTGAGAACACAGCATTCTTTGAGAAGCCTTCCATCATCAGCTCCCTCTGTGATGTCTAGCAAACAAGCCTGCTGAGGCCACTGGAACGTGACCTGGTGGTGGGGCCTCTGGACCTTATAGACTGGACCTTGGGGGCTATAAGTGTACCCCACAATCGTTCCCCTCTGAGGTTGTGCGGTTTCCCTGGGGTAATGCTGGAGACCTGGGAAGTCCCCCATCCTTATGGGTCCACCGTCCTCTGATCCCTTTGCAGACTGTGGGCTTTCTCTCTTCCTTTGCAAAAGTTTTTCAAAATAGGAACTAAAAATCAATGGAATTTGCACATCTAGTTTTAGATACTCTCAACTGTCATGGTGTATTGGTTGTAATATTTTTCCTGATGTAGAGGCATTCACTAGGATATCATGGGGGAGGGCAGATATTAATATCTGGAGGGACAAGAGCATATGCCCCTCAATGCCATGCTAGTGGCCTTTCATATCATTTCCCAATGACCTGGAGGAAGGGTGGGTAAGAATAAACACGTCACCTGACTTGTAGGTCCATCTTACTTCCTGCTGTTCACTGGAGAATTGTCTAGCAGATACATGCCCCTTGTTTATAAGCTGGCTCTCTTTTATACATGACCTCAAGCTTCCACCAATCACGAGGGTGTTAACCCTTCTAGACTCTTCCATTGCTACCCAGAAAGTTAGCCAAATGCCACAAAGTCAGGGAGCATCTCCATAAGTTCCCTCACTGTGCCATCATTAATGGGCTGTACCAAGTAGATTCAGGTGTTGGGGAAGAGTTGCAGTGGAACTGCTTCATGGCGTCCATTGGACTGGGGAGAAGAAAAGGTCACCAGGCTATCTCAGTCTGACCTCAGCATCCCCCTTCCCCAGTGTTCTGAAAACAATGCAACTTCTAGCAGAGGTCTGCACCTTGACCCAATGGCTGGCCAACCAGTCTCAGTCTCCATTGCCTCCTGGGTCCTGTGACAAAGAAGTGATGGCGGTCCCACTGGCTCACCCTTCAGTAACCTCTGGGAACACAGTAAGAGGAAAAGGAATAAACTGAGAAGGTCAGAGGGCCATGAACATGCCTTGAATTTCTCCAGGGGACCCATTTCTCCATGATCCCCAATGCCACCAACTGCTGGATCATTAAAGGGAGGCATCATCTCTTTCTGGAATAGGTCATTCTCAACTTGCCCCCAGACCCATTCCTTGCCCTTCGTGGCCCTGTTCTTTGTCCTAGAGGCGGACTCCAGGCTCTCTTGCTGGACTTCTAGCTGGGTTTGACCCATGGGAGATGCGGGCAGGAGACTGGTGTAGTCTCCTTGGTTGCCTCCTACCTGCTCTGCTCCAATGCAGCCCCTCCTCTCATCAGGCTCTGATCACTCTCTTTCCTCCCCTTTGTCCTTTCAGCCCTAGGGGTGGAAATAGCTTCCTGATGGTGCTGGTCTCCGGGTGCTTCAACATCCCCATCTGTTCCCTTAACCCTGCCCACCCCTCTGGAAGTATCCCCTTCATTAAAGTTCCTTTATTTGAAACATCCAGGGTGAATCCATGTCCAGCCTGACTGGTACAATACGAGGTGCCTCCGTCCTCTGAAGAGGAAGCAGGCAAAGTCTGTGAGGGCCTGGGCTGCTGGCAACAGGTACACAAGGAGCGAGAGGGTCCACTTCTCTCCACAAGACCCACGATTACACTGGGCCTCTCTTGAGCTCCAGTACAGCCCCTCCTTTTTCCTCACCTGCAGTGATACAGGGCTTAATCTGGGCTTAAGACAAAGCGCTGCAGGCTGGGCATGGTAGCTCACACCTGTAATCCCAGCACTTTGGCAGGCTGAGGAGAAGGGAGGGTCACTTGAGTCCAGGAGTTCAAGATCAACCTAGGCAATCTTGGATAAAGATGTCCTGGGGTCAAGAGTTCTGCTTCTCCATCCTGCTGGCTGTGTGGCTTGGGACCAGTTCCACCACCCCCGTGAGCCTCTGTTTTCTTCCAAGGCTCTCCCAAGTATGCAGCAGGCAGGAGATATGACCTGGTGGGCTCGAAGGAGACAGGTCCAGGTGCCAAAGAGAAGGACTGCAGGCCTACAGAGGGGTGGGAACAAATTGATGGGCAGACCTGGAGGCCGGCAACTTATTCACAGCAGCCAGCCAGCACAATGGAGCACCTGGTGGATGCTGGGCATGTTGGCAGGGGTGAAGGGTCCTGAGGGCTCATAGTTCAGTCACAGGGAGCAGTGCCGTACCCCACCTCCCAAACAAATAAGAGTCACGGTGCATGATCCATGTGCTCAGTGCAGATGCAAAATGGTTGGGTGTCTCAGCGGAAGTGCCACAAAGGATTATGTTCAAGATGGGTTTTTCACTGGGATGAGAAGTTGGTGAGGACATTTCAGGCAGAGAGAACTGCGTTTGCAAAGCCCAGCTGGGATGAAGCAGCACAGTAGAGTAAACGTAGGCAGGCCATTCAGAGTGTCTGAAATGTTGGCGCCAGACAGTCTGGTGGGGGTCGGGGTAGACAGGAGACGCAATGTGGCCATTGCAGGGTCTCTCAGGTCAGGTTCCCCAGAAGTGAACCTGAGACAGGGATTCTTGTGCAGATGCCTGGTTGAGGGAGTGCTCACTGGAGAAGGCAGTGAGGGAGGAGGCTGGGGCAGGGGAATGAACAGAGCTAAGATGTGCTCTTGGGCAGGGTCTATCTATAGCCCCATCCCCACTGCAGGAGCTCTGGAGCAGGCATTAATCTGGGCTTAAGACAAAGGGCTTCAGGCTGCGCGTGGTAGCTCACACCTACAATCCCAACACTTTGGGAGGCTGAAGAGGAGGGAAGATCACTTGAGTCCAGGAGTTCAAGATCAGCCTTGGCAACATGGTAAGACCCTGTCTCTACAAAAATAAAATGAAAAAACTAGCTGGGCATGGTGGTACATGTCTGTAGTCCTGTCTACTCAGGAGGCTGAGGCGAGAGGATTGATTGAGCCCTAGGTCGAGGCTGCAGTGAGCCATGATCGAGCCACTGCACTCCAGCTTGGGAGACAGAGTGAGACCCTATCTAAAAAAAAAAAGGGGGGGTCTGTGTGTGTGCTGGGGGTCTGGGTTTGGGGCCTGTGGCTGCAGGGACTGGGGTGAGCGAGACTCCTAGGTTAGATGGTTCCTGTCTCCACACAGCTGTGGCAGCAGCCACACTCACTGCACCTAAGGTGCAGGGGCCTGCAAACAAGGGGATCTGGGCTAAACTTGGGAAGCCTTCACCATCTGCCTTCATATCCTGGCTCCCCCTGTGGACCTCCTGCTCTGGATCCCTCAGGAGGCAACAAAGCTGGCCTGATCTGCCAGTCAGCAGGGGGCTAAGCTCCTGAGGCCCATCAGCATCCCAGATAAACAGAGAAACCCTCTTCCCAGATTGGGGCATTTGGAAGTCATGAGCACGGCCACATAAGGAGAGAAGTCAGCGGAGGTGTCTGACCTCCTGAGAGCACTGAGGTCTGATGCAGGCTGGAAGAACATGCCCATCAGATGTATTTCTGGGTGACTTGGGGCCCTTGCCTGCCCTGGTGGGATGGAGGACTGCCTGCCCTCATGCTGCTCTATTCCATAAAGGCTGGAAGGGTACATGGGGGCCTCAGAGGGCATTACCCTGCAACTCTGTTGTGTGGCCTCTGGCTCAAGGTTACCTTGTAATTGCAGATGCTTGGGCCTAAAGTCAGCATACTCCACCTGCAAAAGAATCAGCAAGATCTTCCCACCTTACTCCCTGCCACCTCTACTCCCTCAGTCCCCATATCAGCCTGTCTCCCCGGATTCTGGCAGAGTATCAGGCTGATCAGGGAGATGATGCAGCCTATAGGAAAGAACTTGGATTCTGGAGTTGGAAGGGCTGGGACTCCAGGGCTGATTGTGCCCTTGGACATGGTGCTTTCCTCATGTACAGACTGAGTCTAAAGGACAGAGGAACCCTTTGTTGAGTGCTTGTCATGGCCCAAGCCCTTAACATGAATCCTCATGGAATCCACATGCACTACACAACAGATAAGAAGACTTGGCCCAGAGAGGGCGTGGCATGAAATAGGGGCCTGGTTTCTTGTCTCTCCCCTTCCAATGTTGCCTGGGCACCTTAGATCACTCTCTTGCTACAAACCTGCAACTATGACTACATAAAATTAGCACCCACGGATGCTGGCTCCTACCTATCTGTCTAGCATGATCTCTTGACATCCCTGCCCTCACTCTCTATTCTCTAGACCCAGAGGTGGTCTCTCAGACCTCCAGTCTTTTGTTACCCCTTGGAATGCCCCAATCCCTGCTTAACTAACTCCCAGTTGACATTCCGCTTCAGTTCCACTGAGCCTTCACCATCCAGCCCATCCCAGTCTGTGGCTCTGGGGAGGTCCCTCAGCATCCTGGGCTCACCTCTGCCACCTCCACAGTACACCGACCAGTCACAGTCCACTTGTCCAGCTTTCCTGAAGCTTCTTGAAGCTGTAGCTGCCCTTCATCCCTCTCTAGGTGCCATCCTTGGAACCCATACAGGGCCTGCCATCAGGGAGTGACCAACACACAGCAAGTCCCCACAAGCGACCCTGAAATGGAAAGAATGCTCCATTGTGGGATGGCCAGTTCTAGGGGCCATATCGCTGACTCAGACTCTACCAACTCCTTTAATGATACCTTCCCAAAGTTTTCGTTGTTGACATCTGAGCTTTGCAAAAGTGCTTTTTAAATAGTTGTGGTGTTTTCTTTCTTCTTCATCTTTTTTTCTGCTGCTCTTATTATTTTAGGTAATTTTGTCCCCAATCAGTGCACCTAGGGAGCTTTTGACAAGATTCTGCAAGAATAAAATTGTTTTGCAAAGAAAAAGATGGAAGAGGAGGAGGAGGAAGAGGAAAGAGAGGGAAGAGAGAAAGGAGAGAAGGAGGGAGAGAGGGAAGAGTCATGAGCTGCTGCATCTTTAAGGCTCTCAGATATTGTCCAGTCTAGTTTCCTCATTTGGCAAATGAAGAAACTGAGGCCCTCAAACAGGAAAAAAACAGCCAGTTTTTCTTGCCATCAGCTGATGACAGAGCCAGTGCCCAACCCAGCCATGATGCACAGGGCACTGCAGCAGCCGACAGATGCACCGAGTGCATTGATAGAGTGAGCTGGAGTCACTCAGTCCTCGAGTCCACCCCTCCCTCTGAAGCTTGCTGCTGGGGAGGATGGGAGGTGAGGTCACCATGTTCCCCCATAACCAGGTCAGGGTCTGCAGTCCCCCCATCTGCATGTAGCAGGAAGCTGACCCCTCCCCCTCTGTCCAGCCTTCCAGCACATGTACCCCATCGCCAAGAAGGGCCTGCCCTGTGGCACAAAGCCGAAGTATACCTGCTCTCAGAGGAAATAAATAAGTAAGGTTAAGAACAAAGGCCTCTCAAGTTTCAGCCAAGGTGTGGGCTGTAATGGGGGCTGTCTTGTGCCAGGAGGTAATGGCTGTAAATCAGACCACATTGGATGGAAATTCTGCTGTGTTTTGAAGTCCATTTGGTCTTACTGCTTGTTCAGCTTCTTAATGCATTAATGATAAAACATCAGAGTGAATATGTATTCCAAAAAAAAAATTGCAATTAATCAATACTGCACTTATTCCATTTGGCTGCGAGTAAGTGGTAAACAGGACTTAGGCCGGCTCCATGAGCACAGGCTCTTCTCTGTCTCAAGGCCTTTCCCGGCAGAGTGAAGATCTGAGGGGGTGTCAACTCCTAAGAAGGAAGCAGCTGGCCCAGAGGTCCTGTGGCCAGGTATCCAGGTACATGCTTATGCCTTCTAGGGAGAACCAGCCTTGTGGGCTGGTGCTACAAAAGACCAGGCAGTGCCTCATCTACACACCTGCTTACTCTCTGGCCCTAGGTTAATGTCTGCAATTTTCTCTCTCATCTGTGAAAATATGACATTAGCCCCACACCTTAGTGGAGCTGAGGATAGGAGGCACTTGATCAAAGTGGGTGCCATTGTAAGAATGCAGCAGGTTAACAAGTGTTCCATGCTCATGTAGATGCTGGTCATGCATTAGTTATTATCATTTCCATTCACTCTCACCTCTTAGCCTCTTGGGATCCCAAACGCATTGTCTTCAGCAAGTGCTGCCTGCCTGGTTTCAAGAAAAGCCCAGAGCAAAGGCTTCAAATCTGAGTCTTAGACCATGATTTTGCAGATAAGGAAATTGAAGCCCACAGAGATCAAGTCTGAAAGTCACCCAGCTGGCTAGAGGCAGAGTTTAGTCTTCCCATCCCTGAACTCTGACTTCTGACCATGCCTGACCTAAGTGATCTGGAATGGCAAAGAGTGAGGTCCCCATGCATAGGATATTCTGCAAATATTTGTTCAAGGTGGATTTAAGGGTGAGGCTGAGCTCTGTGGTAGGAATGAAGAAGATTGTTAACAATACTGGCATTCATCTCTTACTCAGCTAAACCAAAGCCCTCACTTGGGGGGACCTACACCCTGAGAGGCAGTTTAGAGAACCTCTGGTGTTTCCCAAGCATTTCTTCAGCAAATTCTTACTGAGTGACCACCTGTGTCAGCCACTAGGCGGTAGAGCATGTCCCTGGGGAACACAACTTTCCTCCCCACAGGCAATGTATCAGAAGATTCATTTCAAACACATGCTGCTTGGAATCTTTGCTCCTAAAAATTCTGGTAAATATAATTTGCTCCATTCTATTCCATCTCAAGCACCTCTTATTGCCTGGCTCCTATGATCTGCCGCTTTTCTTGCCTTAACCCCTGGACGACAGCTCCCCATCACATAAACAAGGGCATATGATACAACAGCATATTCACTGGTCCAACTTTTCTCAACTCACGAGTGTTCTGGAAAATACAGTGAGGTCAGCAGCCCAGGGGCATGCCAGTGAAAGGGGGAGCCACTGCAGAGGTGCTCAATAAAGCTTCTTGCTCAATGTCCTTCGAATGACTAAAGACTAGACTTATGTCCCCTTTGAGCCAGGCGCTCTCCATTCCTTCTTCTTTATGTCATGTGCTGTATTAGCTTAGCTCTCTCTTCAGCACTATTCTCAATGGGTCTCTCTCTCTCCAGCCAAGAGGCTTTCATCTCCACTCCCACTGCTGTCCACAATGGGCGGGTGGGTGGGGGCAGTGAGGGTGTCACAGGGTCAAATTCCCTAGTGCCACTAGCTGGGGGCAAAGTGGGGTGGGTGGGTGACTTGTCAGACTGGTAGGTGTTTCATACCAAGCCCTGCTGTGCCCGCTGAGTTGGCCACGGCCCCATGTGTTTGCTATGGCCCAGCTCCTCATCTGGCTGATGAGATGAACTCTTCCCATCGGCCTGATGAGAAGACTCAGTACTCAGTGTCTGGGTGCTGGCCTCAGGCCTCAGCAGCATTTCCTTTTCCCAGGTGTGGCCATCTTCCTACCAGGGTGAGCCACACAGCTCAGCAGCAGGGCTAAGTCTCACCATGCTGTGGGGCCCAGCTCACAGAGCCAAATCCATTTGCAAAGGAGAGGCTGTCAGAGCTGCTGTTTGTCTTCTCAAGGCTGTGCAGCATCCTGCATTAGAGTCTCGGCAGCCTTCCAGGGGAGTTTTGCTTTTAACTGTATTGTAGTGGTTGGGCAACTTGGGAAATCTGAATTCCACTGACACATTTACAATCCTCTTGCCTCTCAGATCATGAAGAAAATCCATCTTATAGACACAAAGTCTTTCTGAGCTCTGGACCTCTTAAAGGATAAAAACACTGTCTTATAGGATGGGAAAGTAGAGAATTTCTGGGCAAAATGGTACCCAATAATGAAGATTTGGGTTCCTTTTCCTCTTGGCTTTTCACTGAGAGAGTAACTGTCTGGTGTAGACAGTCTCTTGCAACTGCTCTTTGCTTACTTCAGTCACCACCATCAGAGTGATTTTCTCCACAGGGCCTATGAGCTTTTTAAGGGCTACAAAAATATCCCAAGGGCTAAGGAAAAGCATGTTGGCAACACAATGCTAAAATAAAACTTTTTTTGAAATTAATCTATCGATAATTAAACAGCTACAAAATTTAACATTTTGTTAGCTAGTCAACTGTAATTTAACTCATGTCCTATATTCACATGTAAATTCTATTTGCATAAAGGGTGGGCATGTTGTACATAATGTGAGATGAGTCCCTGAAAAGTCAGGAGGCTGTATTAGTCAATGTCCATCGAGGAAAACAGAATGGTCCAGGACAAGTAGTTGAGATGAGAGGATTTAATTAATATGGGAAGGGCAAAGGGTCAGAGGAGCTAGCTGCAAAGGAAACAGGAAAAGGTGAGGCAACTGAGAGTTTAGCTACAACTGGAAGCTGCCACCACCCCTCGGGCTGGAAGGGTCAAAGGAGGAGGGGATACTCCCAAACTTGTGTTGTAGGGGCCACCAGATAGGACTTGGAAGGGGAGGTCACAGTGGGAGGGCCTGTTGAGGGAAGGAGCTGGACCCATGGAGAACATACAGCCATTGCCAGAAACACTATCTGGAGCAGGGGTAGTGGGGAGAAGTACCTTGGCTCCTCCCTCTCTCTCCTCTCCCGATCTCTCCCCAGAGCCTTTTGATAGTCACACCTATCTGCAAGCCAGTGAGCAGGAGCTTCCAGGACACTCATTGGCAGGGCTCATCCCTCTATGATGCAGAGAAGAATGAGGAAAAAGGACATGGCAGGAATATGAGAGCAAACTGCCCACAGCTTAGGAGGGACATCAACAAGCAGAAATGTGCTCATAAGAGAGTGACAAAAGTTGTGAGGGACTTAGGTACCAATCTTATAAAGAAGAGGCGGGAATCATGAATTATTGGCTGAACACAGACCTTCGAAGTTCAACCTACGGAAGACGTCCTTTCAGAGTGTCCAGAGAAGAAGAGGGCTGCCTTAGGAGACAGGGAGAGATGAAGGCTGGGATGGGGAGCCGGGTCAGATGATCTCACAGACCCATCCATTCCCTGAGATTGTGATCCTGCACTCCACTACCATGATGCTGAGAGTCGGTTCATATGGCACTGGCTAGACTAGAATGCTAACACATATATTGATGAGAGGTTTACTGCAAAAATGACTCATAACAAACAGCCCTGATAGCTCAGTAGCTTACAGCAACGACTGATTTTGTATCCACCACGTACTGGTTGGCTGTGGTTTGGCTGGTCTTGGCTGGACTCATCCGAGTTTGGATGAGAGGGGCTGACCTGTGGCATCAGGTTGGGACCATGGCTGTCCCATGGGTGGAGTGAGCTGTCCCAGCTTTCCGCTGGGGCTCAAGCTGAGAGCCAATGGTTTCAGGAATGTGCTTTTCTTGTGGCAGAGAGTGGAAATGGCAAGAGGACTGGCAGGAACATTCTATGCTGCCTAGGGCCTCAGCTCAGAATGACACACTCTAATTTCCATCCTCTTTCCACTGGCCAAAGCAAGCCATACAGCCAAAACCAAAGTTAAGGGTAGAGGATCTGCCCACGGGAAAATCATACCAAGGGATAGGAGGGTAGCAACAATTTCAGACAAGTAATACAATCTACCATGCATAAAAATAATCTTTTAATAGTAATGTGGCAGTATAGCAGAGTGATTAAAGGGTTTGAGCAAACTGGCAAGGGTTTGAGCTCTGGCTCTGCTACTTCTGGACAAAATGGCCTCAGGCAAACTCTCTAGGCCTCCTTTTCCTCATCCAGAAAATGGGAAGCCTAGTATGCAGACATTCCAGTATGGCTGTGAGGCAGCGCTGGGCTGACAGATATGAAATGCTGAGTTGGGTGTCTGGCATCTAGGAAGAGCCTAATAGATGCTGGCTGGTACGTTGTTAGGAAGAATCTATTGAAAATTATGTCTTTTGGGGATAAGGCATGCAGCAAAGGTGAGGGGAGAAACATTTCAGGGAAATAATTTGAAAATCTCTGCATGGTAGGCTTATGAAAAAAGGAAATACCTCAGTAACTGAGTCATCCCCTGAGCTCTGGGAACAGAAAGCCTGCAGGCTGGCACTGTTCTCCACTGCAGAGTTGACAGCTTGTTGGAGGAGGAGTGGCACAAGTTGGGGAGGGGGGCAGATTTCCTCTCCCAACGACTTGCTCTGGTTCACCCACAGCCCCATGCACACAAAGGTCCAGTTTTTGGAAGCAGCCTTAGAAATTCTGTGGAATTTCTGGGTCCCAGGAACTGCCACTTTGCAATTTGAGAATTTAAATATATGTAGATGCTTAGTCTTTTCTTTTACAGAAAGATACAAATTCCTCCAAAAATACATCGTCCTCAATCATTTTTTATTCTTGTGCCTACCCAAATCAAGCCCTAAGCTGTTGAAAGAGAGAAAGTAAATAATAGGGAAAGAGACAAGCAAAAACCAGATTGAAGTCCCAAAAACCAGGTGAAAATTCCACCAGTTATCAGATGGCCTTGACTGGGGGGCTAGGAGGGCAGGCACGGGTTTCCCGGGTCTCTATGTGACACAGTGGTTAGAATATGTCCTTTGGAGTCAGATTGTCTCAGTTCAAACCCCATCTCTGCTGGCCCCCAGATATGTGACTGGGTAAACAAGCCCTTATGAATCAGAAGCCTCATCAGTTAAAATCAGATGATGTTAGCATCTTTCTCACAGGTAATTGCAAAGTTTGCAGGAGATACTCGTGGCTCTTGAAGCACTTGCTATGTGGTGGCCACATGCATTGCTTTTCTTTGTGAATGATCAACACAGTTGATAAGCACTCCATTAGCCAAGGTCAAGAATTTTATTTCCACATGGCAAACAGAGTGTTTGCTTTGAGAAGAGATCAGGAGGGCTGAGGGAGGCATGCCGAACAAAATACAACTGCTGGCCAAATTTAGCCCGCGGAACTAGTCTGCTGGTCCCCAGCTTTGGAGGCTCGGCAATTAGATTTGTTAACATAACTGTCTTAGTTTGAGTTCCCCAAAGCCAACCCTGAGATAAGGATTCATCTGGAAGCAATTCATTTGAAAATGATTTATTAGCAATTGTTCCCTGGAAAAACTGGTAGACAAGTGGGGAAGCAGGACCAAGAAGCAGGAGTGTGGCATCCCGCCTGGAGGGTAACTTTGGCTGTTTCCCCAAGGTGAGCTCTGGAGATAGGGCAGGTGGCACCTCAGAGTGTCTGGGGGTGGGAGAAGCTGGGGATCGATCAGTCATTGGTCACAGGTGGCCCCAGGAAGAGACACATCCCAGGCATTTCCAGCTCTCTATGCACTCAAAGTGGGTTTCAGCAGCCTGAGAGCTGTCCTCAGATGTTGGCCGTTAAGGAGAAAGCACAAGACGTGTCTATGGGCACAAAAATGGTGAAGGGGATCCAAGGAGCTTGGGCAGAGCATAGCAGCAACTGGTACAACACCAAAGGTCATAGGTGCCGGGACTGACTTGCAGGAAGCAGACTCCCAACAGATGGCCACATTTCCAGGGAGAGACAGAACTAGCCAGCACTTCCGGTTCCCATGTCCAAGGATCCTCAGCCCATGTTCTCCAGGAAAGAAAACTTCTGTTATAAATGAGGATTACAGGGTAATGAGGCACTCACCACCAGAAGCTTGGTTGGATTTCATAATGGCTGAGTCCTGGAGCTTTAGTGGTGATAAGAGAAGGACAGCACTATTTGTGAGTCAGGATTCCATGTTGCCCTGCCAGAGCTGGAAGCAACAGCATCACGGGCAGTCGTGTGGTGTAATAAGAGACATGCTGCACTTGGAAGTCAGGGGGAGCCACGTTCCAACCCCGTCTCTTTCATGTTTGAGCTGCGTAACCTTGGGCCTCTCTAAGCCTCATCATCTAAGATCTGTCTGGAATGCCTGTCACCCCAGCCCTGGTAGGGTCGATTCAGAATCAGTGTCTTATACCTCCTCCTTAAAGAGCCACAGGATTCCTGCTCTATTTGAGAGAGCTGTTGCTCAGAAAAGAGTACATGACAATTATTATTGCCTATGTCTTCCCCTTGGCTAGCCTCCCTGTATTTTGCTGCTCCTCTTTCCCTTTCTTTTTGAGAAAAGGGAGTTTGTCTCAAACTTCCCTGAATCCTGCCCCCTGTTTCTCCCCACCTGGGCTGCTACCCCCTCTTTTTGTCCTTCCCTCTCATGTAGCCATCACCCTCTGTCTTCATTCCCTCAAGCACTGCTAACAGGATGCTGCTGTGTGTCATGGAATCTGATTGAGGCTGGGGAGTAATGAAGGGGGGTATGACAAAGCCCAGAACAGGAAGCAGCTTTCTCTGCAGTCCTGGAGATGACTGTACTGGAAGGCTGCCGGGCTCTCCCCACCCCTAGGGAGTATCTACTCTTCCTTCGTCTCCCCAGGCCTCCCCTCCCTCAATGCTGCTGGACCCCTCTTGCATGACGGCCCTCTCTCCAGCACACCCTCCCCAAACCTCCCCCAGTGCTGGCTGCCCAAGGGCAGGTCTCAGTGCCTGTGACCCCATCAGATGGCCAGCACAGCTATTCATGGTCTTTACCCCCTTTCCCTCTGGTCCAGGCACAGGAACCTCATTTTTCTCAACCATAAATAAACAAAAGAAAAGAAAAACAGAAGGCTTCCCCAATTTTTTGTTTTGCTTATCTTTTTCTTTCTTTCTTTTTCTTTTCTTTTTTTTTAAACAAATATGCAGCAGAGTCTAAGAGGCTAAGAGGGACTTTGTATTTTTCCAAGACGTCTGGATCAAACGGCAGCTTGGTTTTCACAAGAGTGTCCCTTCCAGACGCTTATTGTTGCTCGCAACCCCACAAGCCTCTGGTTCCCTCTTCTCTTGTTCCCCCTGCGTTCCCCGCCCCCAACACACACTGCCTCTAGCTCTCGAATTCCTCCAATCACAGCAAGTCTGGGCTGCAGCCCTCCTGCCTCTTTAAGGTGACTTGGCATTTCTCTGTATGGATCCATTTTTGCATGCTTTATGGTTTAACTGGCAGAGGGATGTCTTATTTCCTGATCTCTGAGCTGTCTCAGGCAGTCTCTGCCCACACCCCGTGGCACACCATGGGTGCCCTCAGACCTTGTCCACAGCAATCAGCACCTACGCCCTCTCCCACTGCCTGGCTGCTTTCAGATGTCACCCTTAGGTTTTACCCCATCCATCACCTGCAAGGCTCTGGAATTCTTTAAAATATTTTAAAACATTTTTATTACAATGAAAATGCATGTTTATTGCAGAAGAGAAATTGAAAATGTGGGTAAGCAAATACAAACGTCAGTCTTAATCTACCATGTAGAAATAGTATCTTTTAATATTTTGATAAACTTTCTCCCAGATTTTATTTTCCATGAGTATGCATGCATATCAGTCAAGACTCTCTTGGTTACAGGTGATGGAAACTCAACTCAGATCCCTCAGTACAGGCTGAATTGTCCCTTCCCACCTCCCCTCCAATTCATATGTTGAAGTCCTAACTCCCAGTGCCTCAGAATGTGACTGTGTCTGGAGATGGGGGTCTGTAAAGAGGTAATTAAATTAAAATGAGGTCATCAGGGCGGGCCCTAATCCAGTGTGACTGGTGTCCGTATAAGAAGAGACTAGGACATAGATTTAGAAGAAGGAAGATTATGTGAAAAAAGAAGGAAAAGGCGGCTGTCTCCAAGACAAAGAGAGCGGCCTCACAGGACATCAACCCTGCTGACACCTTGAGCTTGGACTTCCAGCCTCCAGAACTGTGAGACAGTACATTTCTGTTGTTTAAGCCCCCCAGTCTGTGGTACTTTGTCATGACAGGCCTAGCATGCTAATATACTCCTCAAACTAGCCACAGCCCAAACAGGAATTTGTTTGATGGATCATACACTGCAGGAACAACTGGTGTGCAGTTGGGCCACATGGAACAACTGGAATCAGGGATTTGAAAGCCACTAGGAGCTCACCTCTATCTTCCATCTCTGCTTCTCTCTGACTTTGTCCTCCCAGAACCAGCTTCCTGTACATGGCAGGGAATGGCTCCCCAATTTGCAGCTTACAGCTTCATCACCTAGGAGGGAATGGCCTTTTGTCCCACTGCTAGTTTACAAAATCCTAAAGAAGGATTTTAATTGGCTGGCCTAAGTCATTGCCCAGCCCAAGACCAGTAATATACACAGCAGCTAATTTGTTCAGCAACTCCTCTGTGCTAAGCACTCCATTCATTCTACTAAATAATTTGCTAAACATGTGGGGTTATTATCATTATGATTACTCCTTTACTGATGAGGAAGCTGAGTCATGAAGTAGTCAGGGAACTTGTCCCAGGGCACACAGTGTGAGCAATATCCCTGAGTCCGATGTGGGGTGGCCAATGAGGGCAGCTAGCAGGTCCTGTTATTTGTTTGTTTGTTTGTTTTGAGACAGGGTCTCCTTCTGTCTCACCCAGGCTGGAAAGCAGTGGTGCAATCACGGTTCAACCTCCCAGGCTCAAGTGATCCTCCTACCTCAGTGTCCTGAGTAGCTGGTACTGTAGGCACTTGCCACCACACCTGCAAATTTTTTGTATTTTTAGGAGAGATGGAGTTCACCACATTGCCCAGACTGGTCTTGAACTCCTGGACTCAAGCGATCCTCCCACCTTGGCCTGCCCAGCCTAGCCTGTCCTTTCTTTTTGTTGTTGTTGTTGTTTTTTTGTTTGTGTTGTTTTGAGACAGAGTCTAGCTCTGTCGCCCAGGCTGGAGTGCAGTAGTGCAATCTCGGCTCACTGCAAGGTCTGCCTCCTGGGTTCATGCTACTCTCCTGCCTCAGCCTCCTGAGTAGCTGGGAATACAGGTGCCCGCCACCACGCCCGGCTAATTTTTTGTATTTTTAGTAGAGATGGGTTTTCACCGTGTTAGCCAGGACGGTCTCGATCTCCTGATCTAGTGATCCACCCGCCTCGGCCTTCCGAAGTGCTGGGACTACAGGCGTGAGCCACCGCGCCCAGCCAGTCTGCCCTTTCTAAACCAATGAGTCAGTGCCAGTCTCCTGTAGTCCCTGTAAATCTTGCCACACCCTTCAAGTATCATTCATATGCAGCCACCTTGTCGGACAAAGGGTGCCCTCTGAGATTGTGAGAAAAGGCCATGAGGACTTCTGGCTGGCAACTCCATCATGCCTTTTATTCAAAGGCTGCAGTGGCCAATACAAAGACAGGCCAGCAGGGTAGTAAACAAACCCTAAATTGAGAGCCTGGGAACTCAGAGAGCCAGACCAGCGTCCCACCCTAAGCAGGCCTGCCCTGTGCTCAAACTAATGGAATCTGAGTTCTCCTTGGGCTTTCCAAGCAGGAGAGGAACTTGGCAGGCAGTCTGTAGAGTGAGTGATTCTTTTGTTTTCTACCTCTGCTTTCTCCTCTCCTTCTTTCTCCTATAACTTGTGGACTGAGACACATGTCTGAAGGCAGGGGTCCACTCTCATCCAGCCCAAGAAGTAGGCACTCCCAGGGCCCCTCAGCCCACCCCACCAGGGATGGCACTTCCTCTTAGGCCACCCAGGCTTTCTCCTTGGGCTGGCTGGAGCAGGGAGCATGGTTACAACCTTGGGAAACTGTGCAGCGACCCAGCATCTCAGGGATTCACTGGGCCTTTTCATGGAGCTCACCCCACCCAGGATGCCACCTGTGTGAAGACTTGCTATATTCGTATTTTTTTTTAATAACACTTAGTTTTAGAAGAAGAAACAAGGCCCAATGAAGTTTAAGAGCTATTCGAGGTTGTACAGAATGGTAGGGCCATCTTTCCATCATGTCCATGCTGCTTTCTGGTACTGCCAGTTGAACTCTATCCCCATGGACATCATTCAGATCATGTAACTTGAGGACCCAGGTGGGGACTGTGTTGGGGCAAGAAAGGCATCACCTGGAGTGAAAAATGGAAGTGGACACCAAGAAACTCAGTAGTCAAGATAAATAACATTTTCATGCAATAGTTTAAAAAAAACATATTGGCCAACTATGGCCCATGGGCGGGCTGTCTGTTTCTATAAATGCAGTTTTATCAGGGCACCGTGGGCTCATCCATCCTGCAGCACTTTGCTGCTATAACAATAGAGTCTGCCAAAGACAGAGTGAGCTTCCCTGAGACATCTCTTACTTTGGTGCTGAATTAGTCAGGGTTCTCCAAAGAAACAGAACCAACAGGATGTGTGCATATATATATATAGAGAGATTTATTTTAAGGAATTGGCTCGTGTGATAGTGGAGGATTGGCAAGTCCAAAATCTGCAGGGTAGGCCAGCAGGCTGGAGACCCAGGGAAGAGTTGCAGTTCAAGTCCAAAGGCAGTCTGGTCTGCTGGCAGAATTCCCCTTCTGATGGGAGGCCAGTCTTTTTCTATTAAGGTCTTCAACTGATTGGATGAGGCCCACTCACATTATGGAGGGTAACCTGCTTCACTCAAAGTCTACTGATTTAAATGTTAATCTCATCTAAAAAAAAAATACCTTCACAGAACATATCGAATAACAAATATAGTTTAACAAAATATCTGGGTACTGTGGTCTTACCAAATAGGCACCTTCTATTATTATTGAATTTCGGATTGCCATCTTATTTTCTATATGCATACATTATTTTTCTTTACAGCAAGAGAAGAAAGCCCTGGATTTTGCAAGAAGCGACTGTATTTTACATGTCTTCCCATGCGCTTGTGTTTTCTAGTATAGTACTTAGCACAAAACAGACACTAAATGTTTGTTGTTTGATGGGAAACTATTAATTTGGCTACTTTTTTTGGCTTCTGAATTATTTATTTATTCGATCAGAAACTCATAGAAACTTGTGAGGAAACTTTGCTTACTTTTAAAAATCCAAGTACAAAATAGTTGAGGTACGAATATCAGAAAAACAGTCCTTTCAAGAATATTTTCTCTTGTTCTTCCAACTTGTGCCTTAAAAATCAGCCTCCAGCACTTGACCTTTGAGAGAGCTGTGTGTGTGAGGAGTCAAAAGCCCAGGCAGTCTTTCTCTATGGAATGCAGGAAGTATTCCTTTTGCAATTTCTTCCCTCTAAAACTTAATCCTAATAATAATAAAAGTGATTTATCAGATTAAGACACAAATTAATCCTGTCGGAACAACTTGATGTTATCATGTTTAATTTCAAATTTAATTATTTTGGTATTTCATTACAAAACAGTTAATTACTTTATTGTAATTATGTATCTTTTTAAAGTAGAAAGAGGCCAAAAAATCCCTGATAATGGCCTACCCTGAGGCATAGCCATTTTTCGTTTATCTCTGACATGTATCAGCCCTGTTTCTTGACTTTCCTGTAGCTTTAAGCTTCTCTCTGATGTACTTTTTAATTTCTCACTTCCTATTTGTCTTGGGTCTCTTCTTTACTCTCCTAGAATATCCAAAGCACATTTTTGTTGCTTACACTGATTTTTACTCCTAGGCCCTTCAAAGCCTTTTTGTTTGAAAATATCACCTTTAACAGCATCACTCTACCTACTTCCACCTTCTGAGAGCAAGGAGCTTGTGTGTGGTACTTTCAGTTGGGAGTTGCAAACTTCAGCGTTTTGAGTGTCATCCTGTCATCCTGGCAGTAGGCATCCTATGCCAGCCTGCGCCAGGACAGTAGTCAGCACGGGTGCTGGTCACAGTTCTGCACCACAGTCACTGGGTTTGCTAACTTTACCCCTTTGGGAATGAAGGTCCTAGGGAAGGTGCCAGTCTGGCTGATGGATGGGTTCTCCTGGGGTTCAGGGAGCTGGCTGTTTACTCGCAGGCATGGGACATCTCCACCACTGGTAAAACTTTACCAGAACACACTGCTTCAGCCTCATCCCTGCCCACAGGGACCAGGCAGGTTAGGAAAATGCATGAAGCAGGTAAGTGTTCCACGGGGGGTGGGGATGACAGGGAAAGGAGAATGTGCCCCACACCAAAAAAGTATTCTGGTGATGATCACAGCAGGACGTTTTTCCAAGAGAAAGCAAAATCCAGGCTTTTTAAATGAGAAAATTTCAGATTTTAAAATGTTTGAAGTCAACTCAAGTTTTTGTTCAAACACCTGTGGCTCAACTGGAATACAGCCAGGCGTGGAGCTGACCCTTGGGAGCCCCTTCCCCCAACTTTAAGCCAATGACTCTCCCTTCACCACTGGGGCTCTGTCCTCCCACCTTCTGTTTAAAAGTGAGGATGGGCTCTGGCTTCTGCTTAGGATGTAGAAAGCTGGGGAACATTACTCCCCTTACGATGAGAAAAAACTGACCATTGTGCAAATTCACAACTTTTCTTGTACCTATAGGAGAGCTGAGGCCACAGAGTAAACAACTCACTCAAAATCTAAAGAAACACAAGTACCTGCAAGGAAAGAGGGGATGTCAGCACTTGCTTACCTAGAACAGATGTCACCAGATGCCATACTAGTCAGTGAGAAGAGTTCACCTAAAATGCTTAATGACTTGCTAAAGGCTAAGTGGGGTTAGTGTGAAAATATGGAGCCCCTGGGTGCCACAGACACAGGTGCTGTGTTGAAACTCTAACCCCTAAGGTGATGATATTTGGAGATGGGATTTTGGGGAGGTACTTAGGTCATGAGGGCAGAGCCTCCATAAATGTGACTAGTGCCCTTATTAAAGGAAACCCAGAGAGACCTGGCTTCCCCTTCTGCCGCATAAGGACACAGTGAAAAGGCAGCGGTCTCCAAGGAAAGACAGCCTTCACCAGACAATGAATCTGCCAGCACCTTGATCTTGGACTTCCCAGCCCTCAGAACCATGAGAAATAAATTTCTGTTGTTTATAAGCCACGCAGTTTATGGTATTTTGTTATAGCGACCTAAAGAGACTGAGACACGAGGGAATTTGCACATACTAGCAGGCTTTTCTTCCCTGATCTCACCAAGCACTCATAAGAAAGGTTTGGAGCAGAGGAAGAGTCCTGAGAAAGTGTCTCTCATGGTGCAGCCCTTAGGCAGGGGAACAGCAGCAGCTGCTGCAGGAACAGTAAGAGGTCCATCCTCCCTGTGGAATGATGGTGAGCTGCTGGGAGAAGGGCAGCAGACTCCACAGCCTTTAGAGCACCCATTGCAGCTGGAGGAAAATAACAGAAAAAAAAACTCCTCCCCTGAGACAGGGGCAGAAATACATCCTGGGCCCAAACTAATAAAGGTCTCCTACAGCTGGGGGCAGTGCAGAGTCATTTAGAAGGCCTCATTCCTGAGACACCGGCATGGTGCCTGCCTGACAGGTTGAATCAGAACAAAGAATGCTCCTTCTCCCACCTACACACTGTGACTGGGTCAACAAGTGTCGGGTAACAAGGGACACCATCTATTGCTAGGACAGGGACAGGAGCATTGCTAGGAGAGACAGCCTCTTGGAGGTGCAGGTGTAATAATACCTGAAGCTAAGGTTGAAGCAGACACTGAGAAAAACCCTCTGGAAACAATTTGCATGTCCTACAACTGGGGAATAGATTAAGAAACTGTGGTCTATTGAACAACAGAATACAAAACAGCAAGATGATGGACTGAACTACTGATACACTCAATGACACAGATGAATCGTACATGTGCTGTGCTAAATCCTACATACTGTAGGATTCCACATACATGACATTCTTGCAAAGGCAGAACTATAAGGACAGAAAACAGATCACTGGTTGCCAGAAGCTGGGAGTGGGGCAAAGATTAAACACCAAAGGAGAACAGAGAAATCCTGGGGTGAAAGAATTGTTCTTTATCTTGACGGTGATAATGGTTCCAAGACTATGCTTTTCTCAAGACTTGCAGAACCATACACTAAAAAGGAAGAATTTTACTCTGGGTAAATTATACCCTAACAAAATAATTGGAAAAAAATGAGGGTCATGAAATTATCAGATCAACCATTAGTTCATATCTCTTGACCATTTTTTATTTTAAGTTGGTTTAGTTGTCCTAAGAGAAGTAGAAATCAATAGCAAAGGATAAGCACATGAATCGGTCAGGCTCCTTTTAACTGTAAACGACAGTAACTCAACTCTGTCTAGCTTAGGGCCAAGAGTAATTTGATGAGAGGACTGTCTATATCTCTCACAGACTGGCAGCCTAGGCACCTGGGACAGCGGGAAGCAGGAATCCATTTCTGGTCCTGTGTACATCACTCTCACTGCACACTGACTTCTTCTAAATGGAGGTGAACATGGCTCTCAGCAGCCCCCCAGCCTCACATTTCACAGCTTCACCAACAAAGAGGAACTGTCTCGTACTCTAATTCCAGTTCAAAAGATCCCAGGGAGCACTCTGATTGGCCAACTGAAGCCAATCAACAGTGGCCAAGAGGAAGTGATCCTGTGATTAACTTCCATTCCACACGGTTGGAGGGCTAAGGAGACAAAATATTAATTGTCTATTGCAGTTCAGCATGATTTTAATGCAAGAAATATTTTTTTCTTCTCCGAAAGATGCTGAAGTTCTCCTTCTGGCTTTAGGTCATTTTAGTTTTGTTTAACAAGCAACTATTGTGAATCTGCTCTGGGGTGAGAGGTGGAGGAACCAAGATGAGTAGGACAAGGTCTTTCCTTTCAAAAACCCACATCACAGTCAAATAGGGGAGACAGATACATAAGTAGCTCTTTGCAGTGTCCTGTGATAAGTGCTCTGAAAGCATAGTGGGAGAGGAACCACCTAACCAAGTCTGAGTCCCAGACAAGGTCTCCTGTAAGAACTGATTTGGGATAGTCTTGAAAGTTGAGTTAGACGGGGAAGGGCCTTTCAAACAGAAGTGTAAAATCCAAATGAGGACAGGGGCATTGCTCTCACAATTGATCAACTGACTGTAAATCCCTCCATGGGAGAGGTCAGGTGTTTATGATAAAGATACAAATACTTTACTCTTTTTTTTTTTTTTAGCACTTTATCATTTTCAGAACACTTATCTAACAGAAACATTACCACAAATAGGGAAATAAGAACAAAACAAACTTCTGAGAAAAAGATGAGTAGATTTTCTTCAACAGTGCTTAGCCCACGCACGACCCACTGCAGTCCCAGGAATAGGACTGGCCTGCAGGTAGGTTAATTGCTCCAAGATTGGGGCTTTGCAGGTGGGTGTGGTGGAATCTGAAAATGGCCAGGAACTTCCAAGTTGCTAAGCAATGCCTCATGGGGCCTAGACTGGGCAGGGAAAGTGGGTGTGGACCTGTGAGAAAAGGGAACATTAAGAAATTGGAGTTCTAATGAGGTTAAAGAACCAAACATGGGTATAAGGGCACAAGGAGTTGGAGGGAAAGAGGGTGAAGTCTGAGATGGAAAGATTTCTGAGATTGTGTAGTTCTAGCAGGTGGCATGCTCCACAGGACGTGGTCGTGCCAGTGGTTTGCTGAAGAGGTCATGGGGAAGATAGTTATTGGAGGTGAAGAGGTCAAGGACCTTTGAGACAAGACGTTGGATGTCATTGAGGTCATCGAGGTTTATGGATAAGCCTAGAGTGGAGAGCAAAGCCAAGAGGCAGGTGCCAAAGCCTTCAGGGAAGAAAGGAAATGACCAGGAGGCTATGAAAGATGGCCACTGGGAGGGGAGAAGGAGGTAGAGATGGATGACAAGAGCTTCAAGAAGGAGGCCTTTGCATGGGCATGGAAGAGCCAGGTCCGTGAGCAGCTGCAGAGTCGGTGGGAGATGGCCTTTGTTCCACTGGCAGGATGCTCCTAAGCAAGACAGAAGAGCTGGAGATAAATGAGCAGCCCACACTCAGGAAGTATGTGACACAGCATCGGCCAGCAGTGAAGGTGCCAGCATAGCAAATATTTACCGAACACCAGATTCTGCCTGAATGTAAAGATCAGTTCAGTGTTCATCAAAGTGTAGCACTGCATCACTTTTCATGAGTGAGATGGTCATTTTCTCAGTTTAAGACTAACAATCTAAGACTAACATCTTATTCTACTGTGTATTAGAAAAAATATATGCCACTTTGGGAGGCTGAGGCGGGTGGATCACCTGAGGTCAGGAGTTCGAGACCAGCCTGGCTGGCTAACATGGCAAAATCCCATCTCTCCTAAAAATCCAAAATTAGCCAGCCATCGTGGAGGGTGCCTGTAATCCCAGCTACTCGGAAGGCTGAGGCAGGAGAATCGCTTGAACCTAGGAGGCGGAGGTTGCAGTGAGCCGAGATCACACCATTGCACTCCAGCCTGGGCAACAGAGCAAGATTCCATCTCAAAAAAAACAAAAACAAAAACAAACAAACAAACAAACAAAAAAATATATATACACACACATATATGCAATCTGCATGTTTACCTGGAGAACTCATAGACATTATTGCTTAGAATGAGGCTAAGGTTTGAAATAGGGCCAATTTAAAGAAAAATATCAACTAAATAATAAGACATGGTACACAGGTAAGGAGGAAAGTGTGAAGGTGGTATGCAAATACCCAAAACGTGAGAAACACTGGGTTATTCCATTTACTTTTCACAACAACTTGGTGAGTTAGATATAGCTGTCATTCCCATCTGTGTATCAGGGTTTCAAGGCTTGGGGTGTGGAGTAACCTTCTTAACTACCAGGAAGCAGTGCAGCTAAGGAAGCTACATCCTTGCCTTACAGCCCCGAGTCTAACCACCACGATACACCGCACCTCCAATTCACACGAAGGAAGGAAGTCTCTGTGCTGCTGAGGCCTCCACCAGTCTTGGTCCCGGGTGTTCTGAAGATACACAGTCACCCATTGTATTTTTTGCTGAAGGATTTTAGATGTTGGTTCAGCCCAATTTCTTCTAGAAAATTTAAAACAAGAACAAAACATCCCCACAGCATCTGACCCTTCGTGCGCAACCTCGGGCTCTTTCCACAGTCGCCCCCATGCCCAGCCTGTGCCGTGATGGGCTCTGGGAAGCAGAGCCCCTGTGGAAGGCTCTGGCTGCTCTCCCAGCTCCCAGATTCACATGGTGAGCCATGCCGCCGGACACGGGGTCTGGCTTCCTAGAAGACAGGTAATGCAGCCCAGAAACACAAGAGAGTTGACTCCCTCACCCCTGTCCAGTGGGGGACAAGAGGTAGGAGAGAATCAGGGATAAATCCCCACTCCATTCCTCCATGATGGGCTGTTTCGAGGTATGGCATTTCTGTAAATCTGTTCAGAGACATCCCACACGGCAGAATGACCAGCTGGGCCTCTTCTGAAGCAGGGCCGGCTCAGCAAGGCAGCATCTTGCATTCCCCCCACCCTTTCCCTGTGTGCCTGCCTTCACTCTCACTCTTGCTGCCCTGGGATCATACCTTCCCCTTACACAGCGCCTCACGCTCTCTATTCAAGGTTTCCATCCCCCCACCCCCAGTCTCATCCATAGCAATTTTAAAAGCCAACTTCAGAAGTGCAGTGGGCTACTCTCTCATTTCACAGGACTTCCAGAGGAGTAAAGTGACCTGCAGGCAGGGGCTGGGAGGTGGAGCCTGCTTGAGTAGAGGGTGCCATAGCAGCCACTGTACCTCTGTAGGCCCCTCAGCATTCGGGTGGGGCATCCAGAGAGGCAGGCCACATCATCAAACGTGCAGAGATGGCAGGTGGACACGAGTGAACAGGGTGAGAACAGCAGCCATGAGGCTGTGCAGCCTCTCCCCCGCTGGGTGCTGGCTCTCCCTGCCCCTGCTTGCTGGGCCATGGGCTGGCATTAAGTCTCTGGGATATTCCCCTTAGGTGGAGGAGGGGAAGCACCTTGTGGAGAGAGACCTTTGAACCGGAGAGTGATCGAATTCCTGGATTAGACTAACATTTTTATTGGATTAGACTGGGCTTTGCTGGAGTGGACTGAATTTAGTGTTCCTGCTGCCAAGTGGGAATGAGAGCTCATTAAAGAAAGTACATGCAATTATTATTATTTTTAAATGCAGTTGGACTCTCGCAGGCCCCACTTTAATTTGGCCAGGAGCCCTGTCCTTGAGTGTGAACCCTGAAGAGAGCCAACCAGACTCTGGCACTTGGACAAATAGGGTTTGTGTTTCTGTGGCTGGAATCACAAGGCCTCGGGTGAACCAGGATGCAGTCCGGCGGTCTAGCGCAGAACCTGTGTACACAAGAGGCTCACCTGTGCACCCCCGACCACAGAGCTAATGGAAATAAAACATCAGCACTTCAAGAACGCTTTTAAAATTTGATTTGCTATTTGTATTCATTGCAAACATAGTTCCAATATCAGTTTGCTGCATTTTGTGTGAGCCGGGTGTATGTGTGTGCGTAATGGTTAAGAGCACAGGCTCTCTGATCAGATAGACCTGATTTGAGAACCAGCTCTGTCACCAGCAATGTAAGCTTGAGCAAGTTCTCAACCTTTCTAAGGCTCAGCTTATCATCTGAAAAGTGAGCTAAACCATACCGACCTCACTGGACCATCGTAAGAAGCCAGACACAGCCTCACACACCATCTCCACCATTCCTGCCACGCCCACAGCCCACCTCCTGCTGGCTACTGTCTGCTCCCACCCTGCCCCAACCTAGATCCAGTCTCTGCCCAGATCTGTAATCTTGGGAAGGTGGACCCTGTGGACTTCACTAGGCTCCTAGCCCACTCGTCTCCGGTTGGGTTTGGCCCATGGCAGGTGCTAGCAGGGCTGAGGCAGCGGGAGGAGGGAGACTGGAGAATCCCTCCCTGCTTCTCCTCGCTCTGGTGCCCTGACTGTGTCCATGGCTGTGCCCCTTTTGTGGCTCTGGCTGTCAGTGGACTCTGATTCCCCGCTTTGACTCTTCAGGTCAAAGGTGGCCTGGCATCCCCCTGAGGTTACTCTCTGGGGACTTCAGCATTCTTTAGGGGCCCCATTTTCCCTGTCCCAGAGATCTGCAAATGATCCCTTCATGCGTATCGCCATGGGGATCTTCAGGGAGAATTATTTCTCCTACCTAACCTGGGGTGATGCGCTCCTGGATTAGTATTTAACTGGTAACTTTCTTAAAGAAACTCGCATTTTAAGAATCTACACTAATTGTTTGACAGGAATTTCATCTCTCCATGTAATTATGGACTTATGCTGGTTTTAATCTTTCCTAATACACATTAAAATAAACAAATACCTTTTAAAGTAAAAGTGTTCACCACATTTCACCTAAAATCATCAGTGGTAGCCCCATGGCCAGTGACACCCCAGGAAAGGACTGAGTCACTGTATGTGAAGCTCTCAGCTCAGGGACACACGCTTTTTTGTCTGAATACTGTCCTTAAAATAAGGACCCAAGTTGTCACATGGCGGCAATCCAGACATATGGCAAACCCACACCACGGAGAAATGCGTTTCTTCTTAAACTACCTATACTTTTCACATAAAACACAACATATTCTCCTGTTGATAATAAAAGACGAGTGCCTCCTACTTCACCAGCACCGTCTTCTCTCCACTGCAGAAAGGTCAAGAAACGATCTACAATGGCCCAAAGCCTCGCCCCGTGCAAACATCAAGTCTTTCTGAAGTCCATCGTCAAATTACAAGCATTTTAAAAATAAACTTGGTGGAATCTTGCTGAGATTTTCAGACCAAGAGGCTGAATAGCTAAGACAGAACATACCACTCTTTGTTAAAAAAGAATATACCCAGAAAGCTGGGTTCAACTTCTTAACTAGGTTGAGTTGCATTCTCCTTCCTCCTGCCCCAGCCCCACCCTCCCCACACGCATGCACACTCAACACTCGCACCCGCATCCTCACACCCCACACACATTCATACCCACACACAGCCCCTGCCTGCCCCCCAGTCACAGGGGCAGGGTGGCAGGTTCATTTCTGTGCCCTCTAGCACCAGGGAACTTGCTGCTTTCTACACAAATTGCCTCCGGAACAAAGCAAGCTGGCCTGTGAGAGAATTTTGCCACATCTGCTGGAGCAGTGTTGCTTAGGATCATGCAAGACTGATGACAAAACTTATTTTTAAAAATTCTTCTTGCTATTTAAGTCACAGCAGACGATGAGCTGCACTGAGATGTGCAGGGGGGTGCCCCATTGGGTGGGGAGCAACTTTGGCTTGATTTTAGGAAAGGGGGAGGGAAAATGACTTTAAGAAAAGAAACACACTTTGGTCATCCAGAATCTTTATTTTTTTTCGTATCGTTTTTTAGTTTGAGGCAAACCTGTCTTCTGTACAAATACCAAATACCAGGACCTGCTAATCCCTGATGGGCTGAAGATAGCTATGTGGGTGTGATAATGCCGGGAAAACCTGGGCAACTCCTACAACCCTGAGGTCAGCTAGGCCTCTCTGGCCCTACCAGATCCAGCTAAGAGGACTGCAGACCCATAAGGCCACAATGAAGTTCAACTTCCATGCCCTCCACAGATTTCTGCAAATTCCCAGCCCTTAGCCTCCTCCTAGTCCCCTCTGCCCTGGGAATCCAGGGTGCTGCCCCCTTTACCCCCTCAGAAGCCCCGATATAAACTATCAACACTTTCACTGATTTCCACAAAAAAAAGAATCCACTCTACCCAGGCACAGCTCTTCCCTGACATAGCATTCTCAATTTACCTCCCACAGAAAGGGCATAAGGCAAAGGGGTGTTTTGCAAAAAAGGCCTCTGCCATTTATTTCACTTGGGAACATTTAATCCATTCCAGTACTCCAAAAGACAGTCCAATTTTTCACATAAATAAAATTCTTATAAGAAAAATCTCTAGTTATATATGAGGTGAAAAGTACAGGTTTCTTATTTTAAACACCAGTCAGTTATTTCAGTAACCGAAGCAGCACCAAAAACATTCTGAATCAAAGTTTCTCATGCACTGTGAGTTTCTCCAGCAAAGTCCAGCATTCAGGCACCTTCTCTTTAAAGGCAAAACACAGCAAAGGAACAAAAACTAAAAAACAACCACCACCACAGATGCTATTATGGGGCCTCTCCTGAGTGTAGAAGTGAAAGACGGAGTTACAAGGAATCACAACGGCCAACTTTTGTAACTTGCCTGTCAGGGTTTGCTGAGAAAAACCAAGAGGCAACATATAGGAATGGGAAGAACAACTTCCCCACGATGACTGGCGACTTACCTGGGCCAGGCATGGTGCTCAGCCTTGTTTTAAAATTTAATTCTATTTCTACCAAATTTAATACATATACATGTTTTAAAAAGTCAAACACGGCCGGGCGCGGTGGCTCAAGCCTGTAATCCCAGCACTTTGGGAGGCCGAGACGGGCGGATCACGAGGTCAGGAGATCGAGACCATCCTGGCTAACACAGTGAAACCCCGTCTCTACTAAAAAATACAAAAAACTAGCCGGGCGAGGTGGCGGGCGCCTGTAGTCCCAGCTACTCCCGAGGCTGAGGCAGGAGAATGGCGTAAACCCGGGAGGCGGGGCTTGCAGTGAGCTGAGATCCGGCCACTGCACTCCAGCCTGGGCGACAGAGCTAGACTCCGTCTCAAAAAAAAAAAAAAAAAAAAAAAAGTCAAACACTACTATGAGGCTAGTAAATAAACATAGTGTTCCTCTCCCCATACCTTCCCCACCCCAAGTCCCAACTGAGCAAATACTTTTCATATTTACCTCCACTTTTCTGAGTAAAAGACATACTATTGAATCTTGACTTTTCCATTTTAGACATAATCTCCTGCTTTCCCGCCATGGTTGCTGAGGGTTTTAGAAAGTATACCTTTACCTCATCTACTTTCTCTTCTACATCCTCCCCATGTAATCATGTCACAGGTTTTGTTAAATCATTATTCAATGAACATGTTATCCTTATTAGGTAAACATCGGTCAAGCTGCTCCAGAAAAGTGTTGCATTTCCTTTTGCATATGACTTTTTGTTTTCCCTGGGATTACTGACTTTGCTTCCACTTGTATAATTTATGTAGCCATCACTAATTCTCCCCACAAACTCTACGGAAGAGATGTAAAACTCCCCTGGATATATTGAAACATATCCATCCCGTCTGTACCTTGGAGATGTGCTTCCAGAAGCTGTCCTTCCTCCTCTTCCAATCAATCTGAGCTGGTGACCTGTCATCCTCGTTACCCAGTGGTCATCCAGGGGCTTCACTTACCAAACCCTGAATTCCCTTTGCCTCTCCTCTGTGTTGAATCCATTTTCTGGATCCTATGGCATTCTCTTTCTTTGTTAATTCCTTTATTTTGGGATATCTGTACTAGCTTCCAGAGATCACCCTTGGTTGCTTAGCTGGATATAGAGTTCTAGGCTGGAAATGCTTTCCTCAGCATTTTGAAAGTCTTGTTCCTTTACTTTCTATATTCTGATGCTGCTAAGATGATTAATGCCACTCTGAAATTCCTCAAAAGAAGACATGCAAATGGCAAACAGGTATACGAAAAGGTGTTCAATATCATTGATCATTGGAGAAATGCAAATAAAAACTACAATGAGATCTTATCTCACACCAGCTAAAATAGCTTTTATCCAAAAGTTAGGCAATAACAAATGATAGTGAGGATGTGGAAAAAAGGGAGTCCTCATACGTTGTTGGCAAGAATGTAAATTAGTGCAGCCACTACGGAGAAGCGTTTGGAGGTTCCTCAAAAAACTGAAAATAGAGCTACCATATGATCCAGCAATCTCACTCCTAGGTATATACCCAAAAGAAAGGAGATCAGTATATCAAAGAGCTATCTCTCTCATGTCTATTGCAGTAGTATTCACAATAGCCAATATTTGGAAGCAAACTAAGTGTCCATCAACAGATGAATGGATAAAGAAAATGTGGTACATATATATAGTGGAGTGCTATTCAGCCATTAAAAAAAAAAGAATGAGATCCTGTCATTTACAACAACATGGATGAAACTGGAGGTCATTATGTTAAGTGAAATAAACCAGGCACAGAAAGACAAACGTCTCATGTTGTTACTTATTTGTGGGAGCTAAAAATTAAAATAATCAAACTCAGCTTCTCTGATTGTCTGCTATTGGCTTAAATTCTCTATTGAGTCTCATGGTGAAAATTTGTTACACAGAAGTTTTTGAGAATGCGGAGTACTGCTATTGCAGGTGAGCTGTGATTCCCAGGCAGCAGACTTTGTGGCCAGGCCAGGCACCTCACAAGGTGTCTGAGCTTAGATATGACCTGAAGAGAGAGTAGAAGGATGGTTACCAGAGGCTGGGAAAGGTATGGGAGGGAGAGTGAGGATGGTTAAGGTGTATAAAAAATAGTTGGAAAGAATGAATAAGACCTAGTATGTGACAGTACAACAAGGTGACTACAGTCAAACATAATTTAATTGTACATTTTAAAATAACAAAGAGTATGAGTGGATTATTTGTAACACAAAGGAAAAATGCTTTAGGTGATGGATCCCCCATTCCCCATAATGAGATTATTATGCATTGCATACCTCTATCAAAATATCTCATGTGACCTATAAATATGTACACCTACTATGTACCCACAGAAATAAAAATAAAATAAAAAATAAAGATACAGGAAAAGAAGAAAACATTGATTATGCTGAGCACTTTTTGGGCCTGTTCACTCTGGTAAATCACATCCTTTTGTTCTGAAATATTTCAGAATATTGTTCTCTTTGATAATTTTTTTTCTCCTCCATTTTCTTTATTTTCTCTGGAGTACTGGGCCTCTAATATGAATCTAATGTTTTTTATCACACTTTCTGGTACTTTACCCACTTTAGCCCCATCCTTTTTATTGCATTTTATTTCTGTTTTTGTGGTTTTTTTTTTTTTCATTTTCAACATTTCTACTGTCCCCTGAATAGTCTTGTCTTATGGATGCAGGGCCTCTGCTCCCTTCAAGGGTGGGGCAACGTGATTTCTGTTTACTCTAAGTTCCTTTTCTCCTCTTGTTTTGATATTTGCTTTCTATGGTGAAGGTTTTCCTTGTAATCATTGGCTTTTCATTTATATTAGAAAGGTGGCATCCAAGGCTGGCTGGAAGCTCATTAAGTAGAATGAGCTTGCCAATGGGGTCTTTGCTGAGGATGATCAGGCAGGGGCCCTGCTGCTGTTCCTTTGGAAGATTCCGCCAAAATTCAGTATTTCTGCTCTTTCCTCTGGTTTCTGGGCTGGGGAATATAATTCATTCTGGGAGCCTACTGGGGAAATAGGACTGAAGTGGGGGTAAAGTTGTACAATTTCATTTAACCTTGTTTCCGTCCAGGGCCTCACCTCCACCCCAGCTGTGCCTGGCAACTCTGGGTTGGAAGCCAGCCTGGATCAGTTTCTTCGGAGGGTAAAACTTCAGGCTTCTGCTGGGACAAGGAAGGCCTTGAGCTCAGGTTGTGTCAGGCAGGGAGTTAACGACTCTTCACACAGATGTATCAAACCTTCTTCCCTTTAGCTCCTATTACCCCAACTTTCAGAGGTTTCTGGTCCTTCAATTCTTGAGTGTTTCTAAGTGTCTGCAGCATGAATGGACTTGTTTCTTGTTGCCATTCCCATCTGCAGGCTTCCAACAGCAGAGAAAGTTGAGTGTTAATTAGGTTTTATTTCTTCTCTTAGTCCTCAAGGTGCATACTTTCTTATTACTTGAATACAAGTCCTGGTAAGTAAGTTCCCTGCATTCTGTTGGACCTGTTCTCACAACCCTAGGATGTAGGTACTATTATTAACCCCAAGTAGAGAGGAGGAAATGGAGTTTCAGAGTGGTAAGTAATCTATGTTAGGGCACACTGCCATGGTTTGAACCCAGGGGGCTTGACCACCCTTTCTCTGACCACCATGTTAGGCAGTCTCATAGGGGGTGCAAAACCAGAAGATGGGGGTCAAGGTGCTAGAGAAGAGTGATCCTGGAAGCTCCTCTGATTGTCTGCTATTGGCTTACATCCTCTATTGAGTCTCATGGTAAAAATTTGTTACACAGAAGTTTTTGAGAACGTGGAGCACTGCTATTGCAGGCGAGCTGTGATTCCCAGGCAGCAGACTTTGTGGCCAGGCCAGGCACCTCACAAGGTGTCTGAGCTTAGACATGGCCTGAAGAAGAAAGCATTCTGAAATTAGGGGTTTTCAAATGTACCATATGTTACAATCGCCTGGGGAGGCTTTCACAATCCAGATGTTTGGGAGCCCTGCCTCCCCAAATCAATTAAATTAGAATCCTTAGGCATGGGACTTTGGAATCTATATTTTGTAAAGCTTCCCAAGTAATTCCAATGTGCAGCCAAGTTTAGAACCGAGGCTGTAGACCAGCAGTTTGCAAACTGTAATATGCACCTGAATTACCTGAGAATCTTGTTGCAATGCAGATTCTGATTCACTAGGTACTATGGTCTGAATGTTGGTGTCCTCCCAAAAGTCATATATTGAAACTGAATCTCCAAAGTAATGGTACTGAGAGGTGGGTCCTTCAGGAGGTGATTTGGTCAAGATGATAGGACCCTCATGAAATGGGATTAGTGCCCTTTTAAAAGAGGCTTGAGGGAGCCCTTTGCCTCTTCCACCACGTGAGGACACAGCAAGAAGGTACCGTCCATGAGGAATGGGCCCTCACTGAACCAGAAACTGAATTCGCCAGCACCTTGATCTTGGACTTCCTGGCCTCCAGGACTGTCAGCAATAAGTTTCTGTTGTTTATAAATTACCTAGTGTAAGGTATTTTGTTACAGCAGCCTGAACAGACTAAGTCACTAGGTCTATCCAGCTCCCAGGTGATGCTGCATGTCCAGGACCACACTGCAGATAAAACTGCAGGAAGTTATTTCCTAGGAGGCAGCATCTAAGGTTGGCATTGAGGTGTGAATTTCAAGTTAACAGTTAACTTTTTTTCCATAATTACTATAAAAATTCATGTATTACAAAATGAGATATAAATTCTATAACAGAGTTCTTCTAAAAAATGTAAGGAGAATATTCATTAGCAAAGGCTTTTATGCTTTTAAAAAGCAGATGTCACTGAAGATTTCATAAGAGAGGTGATGCTGGTTTCCACCTCACATTAAGTTTATAACCTAAACAACCAGCTGAGCACCCCAGGCATCCCCAGCCTCAGGACATCCAGGGGCCACTGCACCTCTCTGTGGCTTTATGTCCACTCAACTCTTCCAGCCACTTTTTCCTGCTGAATCCCCTTCAAGAGCAACACAAAACCCCTCCCCTTGAATAAAAAAGGAATAACCTACTCTCTCCCTTGGAAGCACCACCTTGATGTTCCAAACACAGATCAATGCCTGTTCTCAAACAAAAGCAGTACTGTTTCTTAAAGGAATTGTGGTAAGTTAAATACTCCTATGTCATTAGATCATGAGAAGAAATTTAGGTTTACAAAAATAATTATGTTTTTGTGCATTCCTATATGATGGCTAAAGAATTCTAGATGCACCCTAAGGAGTCCAAATATCCAGGGAATTTCTAGGGCTATAAAATGACCTTTATTTGTTTATCTCACCTTTCTCCCATCTCGCCTGTCTTCTCATATTCTCTTTGCTTTTCTCCACCAGCAGACACAGGTATCACATATCAGAGAGAAAGAATAGTTCCAGAGGAAATTTGTATTGTCCTTATTTCATAAATTGGGTTTAATAATTCATCTAAAAGAGAATTTTTAGCAACAAGGTTTGCATAGAAAAAGAGAACATGCCTTCCCTAAATAGACATCTGTTACTCTTGCTGCAATGCTGAGTGGGGAGAAAAAAGGCCAGTTGGGTCCAAGTGCATCTTTCAGATTCACTGAGGACATCATGGTCTCCAGTCCCTTAGGCAAAAGTGATTTTAGAGCAAGCTGTGCAAGGAAAGGAATTTAAACCACACCCGAAAAGTCTCCTCTTTGTCACTGCAGAAATCCACCTAGAGGTCATTGTGGCAAACATGCCTATTCCTAAAACATCTGCAGATTATATGTCCGTTCATTTCCTGGTCATAAAATGCCACCTGCCTAGACCCCCACTGTTGCCTCAAATACCAAACCAATTTTGTCTTGTGGGGCAGACGGTGGCAGGTTTGGGGTCTGCAGGTCTCCACATGCACACACAAAGCTGTTTAGAATGTCAAAAAAATCAGTCATTCAAATAGCTGTGCTGCTCATGCGTGACAGGCTGACTTTAAATATTTGTCACTCCAACTTGCTGACATAGGGGGAGGGGTAGCTGATAGAACGAAAGGGGAAGAAAATTAACAGAAACCCTAATTGCCCAGGTTTGCTGCCTTGAATATTTCTGCAGCAGCTCTGCGGCAAGCAGCACTATCAACATTTTCAGACCTGACAATGGGAAAGTTGCCAGGGAGCCAAAGACCCAGCCAAAGAGGCAATTAATACTTCCTTTTTTATTTTAGAGACAGCATCTATCTCTCTGCCTTGAAAAACAAAAAATGGCTTGAGAATTCTTTCCTAGTTCCTTTTTCCAAAGTGCCCCTATTTTACCATGGCCTTTGCTGGGTCTTGTGCAGTCCTGGGAGCATCTGAATAAACTGAATTTCCCAAATGTTTCAAGTATCTACAATCATACAAAGTTTTTCTCTTGATACTTGGCATAGTCTAATGAAATAACTGAAGTATTTTTTTTTTTCCTTGAAGGCTGTAATTTGTTTATTAAGAAAGATTGCCTGGGGCAATAGCACCCAGAATTGAGAAAGAAAACGGGCACACTTACTCTACCTGGAGGTAAGTGGACGGAGCCCATCTTTCCAGATAATAGTTTGACCCCTTTAAAAGTGTGATGATCTTTGACCTGAAAACCCCTTTCGTCCTAAGGAAATAGTCATAGTGTGTACAAAAAATTGTTGCATTCTGGTATCCATCATTTATAATAACAAAAATTGGGGAGCAACCTAAATGTCAAAAAATAAGGCTAGTGCTAAGTCATGGCAAATTTGTATAATGAAATATGGTGTAGTCATTAAAAACATTTGTAGTAGAATATTTGATATGGGGAAATGTTCGTGATGCATTATTAAATATAAAAATTATAAAACACTATGTACATTATGATACTGTTTTAAATTCCTTTTAATCAATTTTATGACAGCATATACTTAGAAAAAAATCATTAGATTTTCAACAACGTATAGTATTATGGGGTGGAGAGCTGAGATTAAAGGGAACTTTTAGTTTCTTCTTTGTCCTTTCCTGTATTTTCCTAATATAATGCATCACTTAAAGTCAGGGAAAAAAAATCAGAAGTGTTATCAAAGTTTATGTATTGTCACATTTAAAAGATGCTACGAATCAGTTTAACATGCCGGTGCCCTTTATTTGATAAAGTACCGTGTGTGAGATCCCACTTTGCCACGCCAAAGTCAATGACTCTGATGTTTTCCGTGCCGCTGAGTCACACGGTGGGCTACTTCTGGGTTTTCGATGAACTGCACTGATACTTCAGAAGGGAAGCGAAAAGGATTCATTATTCAATGCGTTTCAAACCGGAGTCCGGGCGGGGGGGGCCTGTGTTTAAAAAATAACGCATAATGGGGTTAAGATGCAGATTCTGGAGCCAGACTGTCTGAGTTCAAAGGCTCCTAATAGCTGGGCGCCTTAACCTCTCTGTGCCTCACTTCCTCGTCCGGAAATTGAAGCTAATAAGAGCACCGACTTCCCCGGGCGGCGGCTGAGGGCTACCTGTGTGGATCTGAGCACAGCGAAGAGCGGAGCCTTGACCGGGTGAGCACGCCGGGTGCGCGCTCTCCCGAGCAGCCCAGTATCTCCCGCCGGCCTCGCTGCCCGCTCCAACCCGACGCAGGGCGCCCAAGCCGCCGGGCAACGCCAGCGCGCTCCCAACCTCTGGAGACAGGAACAATGTGCGCGCGCACAAGGCCCACGTGCACGCGCGCACGCCCACGCGGCACACTAGCGCGTGCACAGCTCTGCGGCTCTGCTGGGGCCTCTCAGGCCCATCTTAGCCGTTCTCCAACTTACCAAACACCTGGCAGCCGGCAGAATGAAAAGGAAAATAAATCACCTGCGACGAAATAAAGCAGGCCTTTCCGCAGTCGGCCACCTCCAACAGCCAATTGGTTCCCAACGCTTTCTCGCTACCCGGCTTGGGCAAAGCCAGGGAAGAAGGGGATAGGATAGAGGGATGGCATAACAAAGCGGGAGCAACAGACCAAAGTAACCTCCTTTTAATTTGCCCCCCCACCCCCACCCCTCACCCCCTGGGGACACCGGCCTGGCTCCCGTGGGACCAGAATCGCCATCCCTGTTCCCTGTCCGAGACCCTCCGCTGGGCCGAGGGCCTGGCTTGGGTTTGGGAAGATGGGTGCCAGGGCCCGTGCTCAGCGACCTTCCAGAGCAACTGTATCAAATGATGGTGGCTTCTCAGCCAGTCCCCAGCCACACCCACAGGGGACAGCAATGGCAGCCTGGGACTGCATTTCCTGCTTACCCCTGGACAGCAAAGGCACCCGCAGGCGCCTTCACCTTGGCCCAGGTCTCACGCCGATGATTCAAGAAGGCCCTTTGGGAAAAAAAAATTGAATTCGCCATTGAGAACACACATAAGAAATCAATAATCATTCTTGGTTTTTATGATGGAAACAGGCACAAAAATCACAATTTTATATAGGTTCAAGACTGCTTCCTCTCAGCAACGCAGAACTCTTTAAAAATAAAAATAATCTTTAAGGTTTTTTTTCTTGTGTATCTTATGGAATGTATATTAAAGTCCTAAATGCTAAAACTCCATTGAAATTTTATTTGGTTGGTGCAAAAGTAATTGGGGGTTTGCCTTTTTTTTTTAAATTAAATTACTTTTGCACCAACCTAAGTAGTTTTCATTATCAAGTGAATTTCACCAATTGAACAGACTTTGAAAGAAACAAACACAAAAGGAAAATCAGCAAACACGAATATTAAAAGTCTACTATGTTGTAGCTACCAATCCTGTTTGAAATCAATTCCTCTCTTTTTCTTCATACTGTCTCCCGGCCTCCCATACACTAGAGTTTTATAGATAATGTGGTCTCCCTCTGGAGCTGATTTGACCCCACTCCCCTTTTGGCAAAACTTTTATTTGCATTTCCCTTGTGCTCCCAACAGGTCTGTATATTAACAACATGCCTCGTTTTTGGCACAACAGCCTCATTAATTATGTCAGCAGAGAGCTGGCACTAGGGCTCCTCAGTGCCTGGTAATTCCCATTTCCTCACTGCTGGCTTTGCTGCCTCTGAACCACCAACCATCAGCAGCCTTCATTTTCCCTCTGCCTTCCCAGCGCCCCTCCTCACTTTCATGCCCCACGCCCCACCTCCTCCTTGCCCACTTCCCAATACTGCAAAGAACAGAACATGAGGTCCCAGAAGAATGACACAGCAGAACTCTACTGGTTTTATTAATATGATTATTACTTGGCCTGAAAGTGGTAGATTTCCTGGATCCATATCCCAAGTCCTTCTGGCCCTCTTTGATAAGCTTTTAATGTTGATGATGATAACAATGGCTATCATTTATTGAGTCTTTACTATGCACAAGCCCCTGTGCTTAGAAAAAAAAAAAAAAAAAAAAGGATTACCTTATGTAATCCCTAAAACAACTCTAGAGGCAGCAATCATCATTAATACCATTTGACAGATTAGAATATTGAGGCTCAGAGACTTAAGGCCACAGGACCAGTACCAGAAGGGCTAAGGTTGGACTTAAATGTGTCTACTGTCACCACTGCATGTCAGGACATTAGGTGGCCTCTTCTCTCACAACATGAAGCAATGCTAGCAAAAAGTGGCTAGGCGCTCAGGAGGTGTGAAACTTGGAAGTTACTTTAAAATGTTAAATGGCAGATAGTGCAGTGGCCTTACAAAATATCAGAAAAGCCATCTTTAAGAGTGTCAGTTTGTCAAAATAAATTATTGTCAAAACAAGAACAACAACAAAAAACTGATTATGTTTCATTTTGCTTTGTTTTTAGTTTCTCAAACTTGCAGTAAAATGCTGAGATTCTGGTCAGTAATTTCACCTTCAGACCTAACCTGCCTTGCCCAATGACTAGGTAAGTAGGGCACAAGCAGTTGTATTCTCATATTACACCTAATTTTAGTATTATACCATTGGCCAGACTACCACATTCCCTTCCCAACTGCATTTGGTATCTGGGTCGACATCCCAGGGAAAGCCTTTTAAAGAACTCAGGGCTCACCTCCCACCCCCAAAGACCTGCAGCGGCTGCCGTATGGAAACAACTCCGTGGTCATTAGGAGTCCCTTGATTAATATGAGGTCTCAGCCATTTTTCAAAACATTTTAAAGTGTCAATTTTATATCAGGCACTGGGCCCAGGTACTGTGGATAAATAAGTATGGTCTCTATTCTAATTTTACTTAAAATTAATGTTTTAGAATAAATTGGAACAGCTGACTCATGGGGCAGACAGAAATCAGGGATGCAGGACAATTCATATTACATTTAAGAAAGCTAATAGCAGAAAGGATCCAAATGCATTCTGAAAAAAGAAGAGACGTTAAGGACTGGATTTTTTCATTGTTTAAAAAAGATGAAGAGACCTTCTCAGGAATGCACAGGACAGGTTTCTTGTTCATGCCACAGGGCAAGGCAAATGGTTTATCATAGCAGCGAAATTACATTATTTTCTAAAGTTGCCAAAAGAGTACATGCTTGATATGAAAAATTCAAGCCCTATAGAAATATTAAAAGGTAGTAGCCCTTTCACAGTATTAAAAGCAATAGCCCTTCACAGTCTCCCCAGCTACAATTTCACTCTAGGGATGACTACTGTGAACAGTTTAGTGTTGAATCAAAGGAGTCTAGGCTTCTTTCCTGAATATGACAGAAAAATATAATCCTAAGGAACATGACCCAGAGGAAAACTGAGACCACAGAACTTATGGAGTCTCAGCTACTGGGTTTCAAGATCCTTCCTAGTGGGGTAGCTTATCCATGCCTGATCCTTGACCTCTGTTACCTGCATCATAAAAAAAAAAAAAAAAAAAAAAGCCTAAGATGGATAACATTTCCTTGTGATTATCCAGGACTTGGTGACAGTCAACAGGGAAACTACCATTCCACACTCTGGCTAAGGCATTCCAGGTTCTGGTTAGAGGCCAAATGTGTTCATCTGGCTGCTGCCACAGTCAAGCCTTAGCCAACGTTATTGTCTTTATGTTAAATTAACTCATCACATTAATGATGTACAGAATCTTGGGTAATGGAACAGGTACAATTTAAGGTAAGAGGAAGAAAGTCAGGCTGATGAATTAATGCCTCGGGTGAGGCACTGGGATAGGGGCTCTGGGCAGCTGGCGTTCTGGAGGGAGTTTGAAAAGGAAAAAATGGGAACATGGCTCAAGAGATGGGCTAGGTTTAGACCATAACTTCACTCACTTTTCACTTTTCCTTGGAGCACATCAGTGTAATATGAAGTTAGATTTGGGTTAGTTTCCATCACTTTCCATCAGCACAGATTTAACAAAGGACTCCACACATTCTGCTCCAGAAAGTTGACCTTGAAGGCTAGGAGGAGGAGGAATAGCCACAGCTGCCACCAGGCCCCCCGATAACCATTCTGCCCTGCATGGTCCATCATAGAAGGAGACTACATGCCCCAGCCACCCTTGTTCAGTGTGGTCATGTAACCCTCGTCTATTGCAAGGTAATTCGTGCAAGGGATGTATGTGGTATCTCTGGAATGTCCTTTATTTTAGGCTGGCTTCCCCAGATAGAGATATTAACACAAAAACTTGAGTACAAGTTGTTTGTCTGGGAGGTGATTCCAGGAAGCATTAGTAGGAGAGTGGGGAAAATGTGTTAGTGTGAGTCTTCTGAGACATAGTTGCCAAGATGGGATTACACATGAAAGGATTTTATTAGGGTAACTGTCAATGTGAGGGAGAATGGGGAGGGAGCCACATGAGGCTGAGAGAACTGTCATACCTCCAGCCAAGTCTGACCCTGAGTGAAAGAGTGGGGGAAAGAATGTCTTAGACTGCCAGGCTATCTATGGAAGGGTCAGCAAAGCCATTATGGAACCCTGGAGCCAAAGCCAGGGTTAGAGGAGCCCCACATCTCTTAGGAACGACCTGCATTCCATTTGAGTGTCCCTGCTGTGCTCAGTCACTGACTGGGAGCAGCCCTTGGGAAGCATGTCCTTGGGCTTCCTAGTGCAGCAATTGCCGGGCTCTTGGTTACCAATACTCCCTCTAACTGAATGCAGGACTGCTAGGCACATTCTCATGGGCACTACAGGAAATGAGGTAGGAGAGGGAGGCAGGCATCTCAGCGCACTGGTGAGCAGGTGACCACTGCAGGCAGCTGAGGTGCTGTCCTGGTTGACCTCTAGGAGACTAGCATCTTCCCCACTTGAAGAGCACAGAAGGCGAGAAATAAACTCCCAATCTCTGGAAATCACAAATCACTGATTTGTTGGCCTTCCCTATTGCCGCTAGAGTCTTAATTAGCACTGGGGTTCAATACCAAGCGTGAATGTGTTAGAGATAACCTTTTTGTTTTGTTTTTGTTTTGTTTTGTTTTGAGACGGAGTTTCACTCCTTGTTGCCCAGGCTACAGTGCAGTGGCACAGTCTTGGCTCACTGCAACCTCTGTCTCCCGAGTTCAAATGATTCTCCTGCCTCAGTCTCCTGCGTAGCTGGGATTACAGGCAAGTGCCACCATGTCCTGCTAATTTTTGTGTTTTTAGTAGAAATGGGGTTTCACCATGTTGGCCAGGCTGGTCTTGAACTCCTGATCTCAGGTGGTCCACCTGCCTCGGCCTCCCAAAGTGCTGGGATTACAGGGTTGAGCCACCATGCCCGGCCTAGAGATACCTTTTAAACTTCATTTTGGTAAGGCATTTCCACTTGCTCTTCCCAGGAACCTTTTCACGAAAGCTACTAACAAACTGAATGTATAACTGATCTAAATTATGTTTCTTCTCTCTCCACACTCTTCTCCCACCTCCTGCTTTCTTACCTGCTACAGAATCAGAAAAGCATGATAGCCCACAACTATCATGTTGTGGAACACAGATGCAAGGGATTCTGGGTAAAACCATGCAGAAGAATCCATCCCCTCTCCTCCCCTCCATCCCATAAGAACATACTACTAAGTCTCTGATTATAACCATTTCTCTTTACAACTCTATATAAAAACTCACGTCCCTCCCCTCAAAAAAAAGGGGGGGGACTAGATGGAAATACACCAAAGCAATACCTGGTTTTAATAAGGTGTTTGAATTACAAATATTTTTCTTTTATTTCTTTTAATGATTTTCCATAATGAATGTGATTTTTACCTTTTAAATTTAAGTGTTTACATTATTTTTTTCCTACTTTATGCTTAAAATTTTTCATAATAAAAATTATGTTTTAGGCCAGGCGCGGTGGCTGAAGCCTGTAATCCCAGCACTTTGGGAGGCCGAGACAGGCGGATCACGAGGTCAGGAGATTGAGACCATCCTGGCGAACACGGTGAAACCCCATCTCTACTAAAAAAATACAAAAAACATAGCCGGGCGAGGTGGCGGGCGCCTGTAGTCCCAGCTACTCGGGAGGCTGAGGCAGGAGAATGGTGTAAACCCGGGAGGCGGAGCTTGCAGTGAGCTGAGATCCAGCCACTGCACTCCAGCCTGGGTGACAGAGCGAGACTTCATCTCAAAAAAAAAAAAAAAAAAAAAATTATGTTTTAAAATTTCAGAGCAATTGTACCTCTTATCCTTCTGTACTATTTCAGCTCAGACTGCTATAATAAAATGCCATAGATCAGATAGCTTTTAAGCCACGGAAATTTATTTCTCACAGCTCTGGAGGCTGGGAAGTCTAAGACAAAAGTGCCAGCAGACTTGGTGTCTGGTGAGGGCCTGCTTCCTGGTCCCCAGGTGGCCATGATCTAGCTGTAACTTCATGTGGCAACAGGTGTGAGGGAGTTCTCTGAAATTTCTTTTATAAGGGCACTAATCTCATTTATGAAGGCCTCATCCTTAAGACCTAATCACCTAACAAAGGCCCCACCTCCTAATACCATCATGTTGGGTGTTAGGATTTCAACATGTGAATTTGAGGAAGACACAAACATTCAGTCTATAACACCTTCCCACCTTTGCTACCTTCACATCCTCTGCTCTCTGGCCTTCCCTTTACTCCCTCATTCTTCCTGATGCCAAAACAAAAATCATACCATCTTCTCTAAATCCTTGGTGGTTGTTAGTTCACTTGTGATCTTGGGGCAGATGTCAAACCTTGGTCTTTCCTGGCTGAGCAGTTCATTGAATCTAAGGGGTGATGGTGGAAGGGTCTCTCCTAAGGGTATGCTGGCAAATGAAATCTGGTCTGAGTTTACATTCCTCTAATTATGTCACTTTCTGTAGCAGAAACTAACTAGCTGGTCATCAAATCTATCCTCTTTTCCCTGGGAATACCAGAGGACCACATTCCCCCAAGTTCCCTTGTAGTTCACCATGTCCATGTGACAATTACAGCCAACAGAATATGAGTGGAATGTTTGTGCCACTTTCAGAGTTCAAGATAAAGGGAGCAGGAGCATGGATCCCCAGTCACCATTTGGATGGAAGCTGACCACCCAGCAGGAATACCTAGTCTGGACTTTACTTGGCAGAGAAATGACCTTCAATTGTAGTAAGCCACAAAAATGCTGGGGCTTGTTTGTTACAGCAGTAAGCCTACACTAACCAATACACTGTTAATCTTTCATGTCTGCTAGACATGCTTCATAATGGTGCTCTGAATTCATGTAATTAGAAGTAAATTTGACTGCAGAGATCGGGAAGCTCTCCTTTTTGGAGGACTTGCAACCTGAGCAATTTTGTAATCATACTATAATAGGGAGGTATTGCCCTTGATATTCCCCATGAAATCTCATAGCATTTTTCAGATAACTGTATCTTTCCTCAACGGAAGCAGTTTTAGACAGGGAGCCTAGATTCTCTGCCCCTAATTATCAGCAGAATGATGCATGAATCAGCCAACCCCTACAAGCCTCAGAAATTATACAATCATTTTAGAGATGGACAATAACAACAGTTGTAACAACTAACTGTGGCTGAGTTACAGGTAGGGTTAATACATTAATAGACTAACTCATTTAATCTGCACAGGCACCAGTGATGTGGGTAATATCATCATTTCGAAAATAAGGGAAACTGAGGGACAGAGAGATTAAAACATTGCCCAAGGCCACAGCTAGTAAATATCATAATGAAATGTAATGGGCAATGTAACTCTAGGGTCAGAAACACAATTCTCTGGATTCTAAAATGCTGAGATTTGCACCAGGATGATTTTTTTCTGTGATTGTGATGTGCTTGGTGCTGGTTTTGTGATATGTCTGAACTTGGCCATTTTCTCATGCCATCACTGTGTTCCCATCCTGCTCTTGACATCCAACCTTCTCCCACTGATGGCTCTTGCTCTGGAAATATACAGCCTTGCAAGGGAAAAGATGATCTCCTCTTCCTTGATCTACTTAATCTGATTAGACACAAATTGTAATATGCCTTGATTCAGAGAACTTCCTTTTGCCAAATGAAGTCCCCTGGGATCTCTCACACACAAAACTTATTTATGAACAGAAGACTCTTGCAGTCCTCTGTGATTTTCTTTATTGAAACCATGCAATGCCAACTCTCAAGCAAAAGACAGCCAGTGGTGAAATCTTGGTTTCCTATGAATTCAGGGAATTCAGAGAACATCGAAGGTCGTATGTTTCAAATGCAGAGTAAATCACTTTGACTTTACTCACCGGAATAACAATTAGAAAAAATGACAACTGGATGAGCCCTGGGTTTTAATAGGACACCTGGCTTAGAATCGAAATACTAATCAAATTATTTGTTATGACTATTTTCAGTAATTTAGCATTTCACTTATAAAATGTCTCATCCACTCTGAATTTCTTCAATTGTAGTACGTGGTGCATCATCCTGGACCATGATGAAGATAAAAATATCTGCCACTTATTAAGCACTCACTATGTTCCCAACACTGTGCCAAACAAAGAAACTCTAATTACCTTTTCATCCCCATTCTGTAGATAAGGAAACTGATGTTTAGAGAGGTTAAGTTAGCCGGGCGCGGTGGCTCAAGCCTGTAATCCCAGCACTTTGGGAGGCTGAGACGGGCGGATCACAAGGTCAGGAGATCGAGACCATCCTGGCTAACACGATGAAACCCCGTCTCTACTAAAAAATGCAAAAAAACTAGCCAGGCGAGGTGGCGGGCGCCTGTAGTCCCAGCTACTCGGGAGGCTGAGGCAGGAGAATGGCGCAAACCTGGGAGGCGGAGCTTGCAATGAGCTGAGATCCGGCCACTGCACTCCAGCCTGGCCGGCAGAGCGAGACTCTATCTCAAAAAAAAAAAAAAAAAAAAAAAAATAGAGAGGTTTAGTTACCTGTCCAAGGTGTGGTAGGGAAAATAATGGCTCCCCAACCATGTCCATGTCCTAATCCCCAGAACCTGTGAATGTTACCCTGCAAAGCAAAAGGGGCATGGCAAATGTGATTAAGTTAAGAATCTTGAGGTGGGAAGATTATCTGGATTATCTAATGGACCCAATGTCAACACAAGGGTCTTTTTAAGAGAAGGAAGAAGGCAGGAGAGGCCTAGAAGATGTGACAATGCTCAGAGTGATTCAGTGCCACAAGTCAGGAAATATGGACAGCTTCTCTGAAGCGGGAAACGGAAAGGAAACGGATTCTACCCTAGAGCCTCCACAGGGAGCACAGCCCTGTCAAACCACTTTAGATTATGACTTCTGGAACTGTAAGATGTTATATTTGTGTTTTTAAGGCTGTGAAATTTGTCGTAATTTGTTACAGAAGCCATAGGAAACTGCTCCAAAATGTCCCATGGATGTTGAGTGGTAAAGGCAGGATGTGAACTCTGCTCCCTGTGTTGCAAAGACCATGCTCTTTATTTCTAGGTTAAATGGCCTTGGAGTTTAAATATTTGACTTAAAAACTGTGAGTTTTATATTATAGCAAACATATTATGAAGCAAAATACAAAACCTGAAATATGTGTAAAAGATATGAGATGTCAAAAAAAATACAAAGGGACAGAATAGAGGGCAGAGAACCAGGCTCTTCTCTACATGGTAAATTGATATAATGATGAAGGTGGTACTACAAAGCCATGGGGAAAGGATGGATTGCTTAGTTGACGGTGGTGGGAAATGGGAACACTATGTGTAAGAAAGTAGCCTTACTTACACCATGGGGCTAGAAGCCCTGCCTCACACCCTCTGCAGGAAAATTCAGGGTTGATTAAAGTCCTAACTGTGAAAGGGAATACAAGAAAAGAAAATATATGAGAACATCTTTGTAACCAGGAGATGGGCAGAAAAAGATAAAACCAAAATGTTTAGTGGATTCAACTATATTAAGTGAAAGCTTTTCTGTTCAACAGACAGATATGATCAACAAGTGTCAGCCTGGGGGAAACTGGTTGGAATGATTTAAAAAGATAAAGAAGCCATTTTTATACTTTGCAAAGA
Source organism: Piliocolobus tephrosceles (assembly GCF_002776525.5). Classification (NCBI taxonomy): domain Eukaryota; kingdom Metazoa; phylum Chordata; class Mammalia; order Primates; family Cercopithecidae; genus Piliocolobus; species Piliocolobus tephrosceles. The sequence continues at coordinate 92,769,149 of NC_045435.1, read as the reverse complement.
ACTCTTGCAAATTAACAAGAAAAAGACAGAAATCCCAAATAGAAACTAGGCAAAAGATATGTAGAGTCAATTCACAAATGAGATTCTCAGACTCACTAATAACCAGATAAACACAACAAAACAATGGACATAACATAGCTCACCCATAAGAAGAGAGGAAAAATCAAGAGATAATGAGCAGTAAGGGTTGATAAGGTTGTGGGGAGGTAGGTTTGCACACTACTGGTGAGGGGGGAATCTGGGACAGTCATTCAGGAAACCTATCTGGTATATGCCCCGGGACCAATGACCCCCCACCTCCTGGATAAATATCCTAAAGACCTGCTCACTCAGGTCTGTGAGGAGCATGTATAAAGGTGTTCACCTGTGTGTCGTTTGGGTGGTAGAGCATTAGAGGCCATCCAGGGGCCATGCCTGGGGCAGTGAATCAGTGTGGATGTACCCACAGCATGCTCTGCAGCAGTCAGCACCACACTGGGTGCACAGTGATGTGGATACATCTTAAACAGGATGTTGAGTGAAAAACTAAAGAAACTGAGCAAGGTCCCTTGCCCAATGCACAAGTTAAAACACAAAAAGGCACTACATAGTCCACAAGGAAATATACATTTAAGGACTTTTATCGGACCCATTGAAGTGGGTGTCTGTGGGAAGAGAATAAAAGGGATCAGGAATAAAAATAAATAAAGTGAACTGGAGCGATGATGCCTACAGAGCAATGATGCTAATACGATATATAACCTGAGCTCTTTCTGCACCTGAAATAATCGTTTAAAAAAGGGGTACCCATTTTTGCAAGAAGCCACACCAAACTACAGGAGCAGGTTCCCAAGGGTAGATACTTTACATTGTCATGTTGGGTAGAAAATATGAAACGTGAATGTCATTTGATTCTCTAAAATACTTTGAGAGTCAGCAAGAATAAAACAGGGTCACTTGTGCCTGGAAAAGATCTCTTAAAGTAAATCCACTTAAAATGAGGACCAAAATGTCATTTCAAGTAGTTAAAAAAAAAAAGAATGGAGTATGCTTAAGCTTGAAAAGTAAAGCTAAAAATTATGAAGATGGGTTTTATCTCATATTTTAGAAAGTTGTATTTTCAGTGTAACTCTGGTCTGCTGTATTTCTAGTGCTCAGAGCCAAAAATTGTGCAATAAATATTTGTTGAGTGAATAAATGAACAATGATGACCAGTTCTTAGAACCAAGGATGAATCAAGGGTTACTTTTGTCCCCATAACTTCCTATCCCATTTTTTTCCCAACTTTTAACTAGTTTAACTCCAGTTAATGCCACCACCCTCAGGTTAAAGTGACAAAAGAGAAGGTGAGGTTAGCAGAGCCTAGGGACTGGTGTCACCTGGGAATGCTGAAACCACAGCAGGCCTGACAAATAGGATCTGAAGTCACGGAGGAGATGCATTGGCTGCTGAATGCCCAGCTGAAGAATTTTACTTTTTGCTAACTTTGCATGTACTTTTGCAATTCTCCAACTTCACAATTGTTATCTTTATGAAATCCTGACTCTTTGTAAACACTGTGATTTCTCTTTACAAGAGGCACAGACAAGGGCATTTCAATGGGAACCAATTTTGTACATGATCATTCAGAGGTGACTATTTCATTATCTTTACTTCTGCTCACCGTGCTACCCTAATTCTCTGAGGACTCTAAGAATACTCAGATTACAAAAATGCTCTTGACTATCCCCACTTTCGGATAAGAAAACTGAGGCTCACAAAAGTTACATGGCTTGCCCAAAGTCCCATTGTTTGAAAGTGCCAAACTATGGAAAGCACATGGGAGGAAGATCAGGAGAGACAGGCCATATTCAAAGCCTGCAGAGGATATGAAGGGATGGATAAAGCTGGCAAGCAAGTGCTTTCTGTGTGCTCACTCTATTGTTAATAAGTTTGTGATAATATAATAATAGTTATGGCAAGTAAAGTGTAGCTTCTTAGTCATATATTGAGCCATCCTTTCTCTTGGGCCTTTTATCCTGTAGGTGCAAAGAAACCTAACTGTGTCAATAGGTGATATTTCAGTCCCTCTGAGTCCAAGCAGCCTCCTTTGAGTTTCCACTGCTCCTCCCTTCTCCGCTCCAAGAGGGCTGCTGGATGCATGAGGAGTTTACTGTGTGCAGGTGGCAGAGGGGGAGGCAGAGGGGGACCTGCCTATGTAGATCTAGCATCCCCTGTCCACCTGGCCACTGCCTGCCCTGCTGGCATCAGCCAAGGCTGTGGCTGCTGAGGCTTGGGATCTGCACTCTCTTGGTTTATTCCAAGGGCCTGGTGGTTCTCCTGCTGCTTTGCCAGGGCTGCAGCCCTGGGGCTCAGTTCCCAGCCCCAGTGTCCAGACTTCTAGCCCCCATGACGGTGATCCCTTCTAGAATAAACCTCAGCCTTCTAGGGCATGTAACACCACAAGGGCTCTGAGAAGCTAGGAGTTCTCTGAAAAGACCACATGGCACTACTACCTCCCTCAGTGGTATGTCCCACAAGGGTGCCGGGTAAGAAACATTCTCCTAGATCCCTGCTGTAGTCAATATTCAACCAGAAAACAGAAACTCCTTGGCGATCTAAAACAGAAGGGTTCTAGTACTGCTCAGTGGCAACACAGATGATGGAAGAGCCACAAGGCCAAGCAGGGTAGGGTAAGACACCCAGGATTAGCAGTGGCTGCCACCATCCTCAGGCTAGAGTGACAAAAGGAGAAAGTGAGATTAGCAGGGCCTGGGGACTGGTGTCACCTGGGAATGCTGAAACCACAGCAGACCTGACCAATAGGGCCTGAAGCCATGGAGGAGATGCATTGGCTGCTGAAGGCTCAGCTGAAGCAGAGAGGCAAGGGGAAACACCCCGGCCTGTTCCTTCCTCTGGTAGCCTGCCTTCCTCCAGGGCCTCCCATGAGCAGAACCTACCTGACACGGGAGACTGGGAAACAGAGCTGGCAGCAGACACCCAGATCCAGAGCTGGGCAGGGCAGGGGAGGGATGGGTCTGAGGGCAATGGGCCCAGGGCCAGCACAGCCCCCAGAGGGAAACAAAAGCCCCTCCTCTCGTTCTGCCCGCATAACATACCATCTTCCCACCAAGGTTTTTGCCTAGAGAAAAGAGAATAGGACCTCCGTACATCCCTATCTGCTCCCCACTCTGCCTCCTGCTTCCTGTAATCCACAGGCAGCTTCCCACTCCTCTGTGTCATACTCTGTTCCTAATACAGCCTTAGGGGAGTTATCTCCGAGGTCTTACTCTTGAGTGACCTAAAAGGAGTTAAAAGGTATTTTTTCTCCCTAATGCCCAGGTTTCAAGACAATTGTCTTAATATGAACAAGCTTGCTTTGAGTCTCAAGTTGATCAATGACAACTTTTTCTCTTTCCTTGGGGTCATAAACCTCTTGGTTCACTTCAGCCTTAGCAGTGGAAGGCTGCAAAGTACATGATACAGGAGGAAGTGAAAATACATCAGCTAATAGCCCCAGAAATAGTACACCCGTTACACTCCCACTTATGAAATGGTTCCTGTGTGACAGCAACTGTGCCAGGAGCCAGGATTGCTCTCACTCATCAAGCAACTTTATCATGGGGTTTCTAGCTTTGGTTCCATTTTATAGATTTGGTGCTATTGAGGCTCAGAGAGATTAATTGCCCATCCCGAATCTTAAGAAATAGAATGAGATTTGAATACAGATCAATTTTCAATCTTCATTTCCAACTGCTGCTGCTTCTCCCTCCTCCCTTGGTTTCCCAGTTCTTAATTCTTGTTCACAACCTCATTCCTACTCTCCTCCTTCTGCCATTCCCTCTTTAGGCTTTTGGAAAGTTTGATTCAAGAAATAGAGTGGTTGGTAATCATCTCTGATGATCAGTCCCAACTTGGCTTTTTCATTTGTAAGTATAAACATTATTATTACAAAGTCTTTATTGAGCATCAGTCAGCACATGTGTCTTCACCTGGGTCCTCCCCACCCCAAAAGCAGACTCTGAGGGGGAGATTTGAGTGCAGATGAGTTTACCTGGGAGGTGATTCCAGGGAGCCATAGTGAGGAAGAGTGAGACAGGGAGTGAGGGAAAGCCACTGGAAAATTGCCATATTGAGGTCATCACTAACAGCAGCTTGGGATAGACCTCTTGGGAACATAGAGGATGTGCCCAAGGCCAGAAGCTTCTCCCATAGCCAGAAGCATTCATCCATCAGCTCCCGCCCTCCATGGATTGAAACTCTCCTACACCTCCAGGCTGAGCATGTATAGTGGGTGCTGTAGATAACCCCAGACTCCCCAGCACAGATGAAGGTTTATTTCCACAGCTGCCCTTCCAGGGGTGCTGCCTGAGAATGCCCCGAGACGCCAGCCCTCCTGGAGATGCCTCTAGTGATGAACACTGCCTCATCCAAGGCCGTGCTTCCTTCCAGGGGGAAGCCCACACACTGCTCAACAATGGCAGCATAGAAACCTGGCCTGTCCCTCTAAGTCGGGTAACTGCAGGGCCTTCCCAGCTCCAGAGATCCTGAAGGGTCAGCTCAGGCCTTTATAGGGACTGCATCACAGCTCCACTTCTTCCTCTGCCCACTCCTGCCTCCATAACTGCCCTTCCTCAAGGTTGACACCCAGAGCACTTCCTAATAAGCACCCTGCATACTACTCTGCTTCCCAGAGAACCACACCAGCCACAGGTGTGGGGTCCACATACCTACCCTTGAGATAGGGGAAGTCCTGGAGAAGGAAGCAGAGAACATGTGACTGGCAGAGAGAGGCCAGGAGCAGCAAGTGGCATGAGGACTCAAGGCTCACCCAGGATGGTCCACCATACCTGTGTCTGCAACTCAGGGCTGGGAGGGTGTAAGGCAGTGGCCAAGAGGCAAATGATACAGCTTGAATCAAAACTGATTCCAAAACCACTGAACAAATCTAGATCTAACCCTATTGAAGCTGAATAGTAATAATTATACACTGTCATTATTTTTTAGCACCTCAATGTGCCCAGGTGAAATGATGTTAATGGGAAGGAAAAGGGAAGATTATGATTTTAAGAACAGTTATGATGAGAACGGACATATGCCAGTGAACAAAATCCTGTGCCTTTTGTGAGCCTGACAGCCGCCTTCAGTCCTGCTGGTCTGACCCCTGTAGTGACATCAGGAAGAGTCCAGAAAGCATCAGCATTCCACTCCCACTTTCCCAGTGCAGCCAGGAAAAGGCCTAGTCACCAAGGAGGGCCTGCTTCCAGTTCTTTTTTCCCAAGTCACTCACTGAGAGGAGCCGAGGCCCATAATCAGAGGAAGCAAAAACGCTTCTCCCCTTATTGCCAAGAGAATCCTGCCAGGGCATGCAGAGTGGCTCCAGGAGGAAAATTATGCTGAGCTGAGGCTTAGCCATGGAGGAAGGCCCAAGGGCATCATCTATGAACGGGTACGAAGTCACCTAGGGTTTTACATGTGTGCGATGCTCAGTGTTTTGTTTTTGTTAGAGGGTTTTATAATTACCCAAATTACCTTGTTTCAACCTATTTAGCAATTCATTTAAAGGAGCTCTCCTAATATGTGAAAGGCCAGAAAAGACAGCAGATTATAAATTCCAATAGGGGGCTGGGTATGGTGGCTCACACCTGTAATCCCAGCACTTTGGGAGGCCAAGGAGGGAGGATCACTTGAGGTCTGGAGTTCAAGACCAGCCTGGCCAACACACTGAAACCCCGTCTCTACTAAAAATACAAAAACATTAGCTGAGCGTGGTGGTGCACGCCTGTAGGCCTAGCCACTTGGGAGGCTGAGGTGGGAGAATCGCTTGAACCTGGAAGGCAGAGGCTGTAGTGAGCTGAGATCACGCCACTGCACTCCAGCCTGGGCGACAGAGCAAGACGCCATCTCAAAAAAAAAAAAAAAAAAAAAAAAAAAAAAAAAAAAAAAAAAAAGAAAAGAAAAGAGAGAGAAAAAAAAAATCTAATAGGGGACACAGGAATTTTCTTTTATTTGCCTAAGAACAAAAGACAAGGAAATATTATAATAATCAAAATAATCCCAGCAAAGGTAGTGGAAAAATGGACTGGACCAAGATGATACTGAAGGACCTTCCCAGTAACTGAACTGCGTTCAAGGTACTTAGTCTCTTGAATGTGGGCCAGTGGCCCCTCCCCGGTGAATATAAAGTCTGGGGGTGTGTGAATCCAGAGATGCTCCAGATTACATATGGGGAAAGAGAGAGTCGCTTAATAAAGCAACAAAGGTGAATAATTGTACAAAATATCTAGTGATATCTTACGTCATGGTCGTTTGGCATGGAGCCACGCAGAGTGGGATTTTCAACCTGTTTCTTCTCTTTTAAATGGAAATTTAGCTAACACTATTCAAGGGAAGAAATGGTCACAGACTCTGAGGATCTAACATGGCAAAAGTGAGACTCAGAATTTCCCACAGCCAAGTTCGTGGTAGTGGAAGCTTCTGGTAAAGTAGACCTTGCGTTTTACAAAGTCAGGTACCCCTCACTAGAGGAAAGCAACACTGGGAATTATCCAGATCATCCAGAAGACAAAGGCAAAACTATGTGGTTGTCACGTCACTGCTGATGACCTTTAATGGATTTTCCAATTTACCTACCTGGGAGAGGCTTTGCATGGATTAGTCAAGCCACACAATCACTACCTAACCCTCCTTCATGGAAGGAACTGAGCATCCCTTTAAATGATTGAGTTTCTGAAGGGCAAGGCTTGGGTCCCTTGCCTTCAGCACACAGCCCATGCTGAGTCTGTTAGTTGAAAGGATAAAGGGAAGTGGAGGCTGCCGGGAGTATTCAACCTCCCTCACTCTTCCTCTTGCCACCTTTCTTTCATCTTACTCCCTATTCAGAGACGACTCCAGGGCCTTGCTCCTCAAAACCATATTGCCTACCATTGGGATTTGGTTTGGGCCACAATTTTTCAGATAATCATATCCAAGAGATCTCCAAAGCAAAAGGTTATCTTTGCTTTGGATAGATAACCTTTGTTTGCTTTGGCAAACAAAGATGTGGAACAAATTGCACCCATATTCCAACAGAAGAACTCCAAATCCTAAGCAATTTGAATACAAATTCAGGAGGCGAAGCGGGGGACTGTGGAGCAGAGGGGGATCCATAATGCTGGTTTTGTAAAATTTAATAAAACGTATAATTGACCTTCATTAGATTTATTCACATTACCAAAAGAAAGCATTTGCTAATGAGAAAAGGCTTTATTTCCCAAATTTCAGCTCACGAATTCATTTTCCCTCTTCTTTGCTGGTTTGGCACATTTTTAAATGGCTTGGTTAAAACAATTATTAATCCTAAATTAAATATCAATGACGATTAATCCCCTCAGAGCCAAGAAAAGTTGCTCCTGCTTTCTACTTCATTTTCTCCCTGACCAAAGAGTTATTTTCTCTCCCCGATGCTGCTTGGGAGCTATATTAAAGCAGAAGAAATACGCTCTAGGTTAAAGGGACAAAAATAAATAAAAATAAAATGGAGACAGTGAAAACATTTGTTAACTGGGCCACAGGCATTTTTAGGTTTGCTCCTGTGGACTTTCTATTAAGGATTATATTTAAATATGAAAAAGCAAGTTTTATTATTAGCTGTGTAACTCATCTGTAAAATACGAAAAATAATTGTAGCTCATAAATTGTTTTGAGGTTTAAATTAGTTAACCTACATAAAGTGTATATGATAGTGCAGAGCTCCAAAGCCTGGTTCCCCATCAGCTGTTATCATTAATTCTGCCCACTAAGTTCTCACGAGGCACTTAAGCTACTATTTTGGCACTCCTTCAAATAACATTTTTAAAAAATATCTATTCAACATTCAGTTTGTAGAGTCTCTGATAAACTAATTTTCTATTAATAAACACATATTTTTCTATGTTTAAAATTAAAGTCACTATTCACATTGGTTATATGCAATTTTCTGGACCAGAAAAATTGGGCAGCATTGGACATGGTTTAAATATTTAGATAATAAACCATTCCTGCCACTATACATTTTTCTGTTTCCAAATTTCAGCAACAATAGCTGCTAAATTCACCCAGAGCAGCTGGCTAGACTTGCAGTTGGTGGTCCTGCTGCTAACATTCCACCTCTCACAAGCAAATGACAAAAATACACAACAGAGTACAGCCCGTCTTGGCAGTGTATTTCTTCTCAAGGTCCTGCCTTGCTTGGCAGGAATGGGGCTAACTACTTTTTGTCAACTGTAACAAACCTCAATAGAGTTGAGGGAGGGAGGGTATTTCATTTCGGCTTGAGAGCAATCTTCCTCCCCAGCTCTCCAACTCCCGCCCCAAAGTAAGCCCAATTTACATTTTACCAGTCACACCAGATGTCACTTTTGGAAACCTGGGTTAAGGGGCAGCATGTTTTCTGAGATATGTTTAAGTATTCCTTCCTGACTGGACATCTAATCAGTTGCCCTGGTGGTCCACTCTTTAACTTAGCTTTATGTGACCCCCAAACCAACTCCAACCTGATTAACACTCTTTGCAAATTCTCCATTTGATTGAGCCTTATTCTTTTTGCAGAACCTTCACGTTATTTCACGCAGGGCCAAAGCCACCAGTAGAAAGCAAAGAGAGGAAGGCAGAGGTTGATAGGGCCAGAGCACAGAAGCGCAGGATTTCTGGATGCAGATCTCACTCTGAGCTGGAAATGATTTGCCTTTTGGGTTCCAGTAAAATCTGTGCCATTTATCCGCCAACCTCTCAGAGGTTGCAAACTAGAGCATCTCCCTGCGGGTAGTCACCTTGACCGTGAAATGGGCAATTTCTATCCTTGTCTCATTTCGTCCTCATAGCCGCTTTGTTTCAGTTGCACCCACAACTGAGAGAAACCTAAGTAGAGTGATTTAACCAAAATAAGGGTTTTCTTTTCCTCACATGATGAAAAATTCTAGACACGTTGCAGCCCAGGGCTGGTACAGCTGCTTAGGAATCATCAGGAACCCAAGACTGTGCACCACCATCCCTGAGCAGGTGGCTCCCAATCTCCTTGTTGAAAGATGAATGCCCTCCCCCAAAACAGCATTTGTGCTCCAGGCAAGAAGAAAGAGAAGGGCAGAGAGTAAAAGGCCTGCGCCAGTTGGGTCTGTCTCTATTTATAAGAAGCCACACATTTATAAGAAGCAAGCTTCTGGTCATATCCCATTGGCAGGGGCTGATCATGCAATCACTGCTGGCAACAAAGGAGCCTGGGGAGCAGAGCATCTTAACTGGAACCACTGCCTTTCCAAACAAGGTCGGGATCTTGTGGATAAGAATGAAGGGAGAAAGGATGTAGAGGGGGAGCAGTGTCTACCATGGTACTATTATTCCTCTTTTACTGATGAGGAAACAGATTTGAAAAAGAGTTTCAAGACTTCTTCCAGGCATGCAACTGGTCAGTGGCAGAGCCAGACTTCCCATTCAGGAGCTCTGTCCATACACAGTGTAGTATGGGGTAATGCAGTGAATAGAAGAAAAACAAAGCAAAACAAAAACAAAAAAAAACAAAAAACCCTTGGTGTTTTTCCTTTAACATGATATAGACACAGCCTAAAAGCAAATGAGAGGAAAGACTGACCTTGTATGGCCCTGAGTAACCTCTTACAGTTATTTGCCAGCGAAGTGGATATATTTCTGCTTTCAGCTGTTTTACCAATGGAAAAAATTTCAAGTGACTTACTCCAGCTATTAGTCAGTGGTGGCCCCAGAAGCAGCACCAGACTTTTGATGAGTTGAAGAGAGACAGGCACTTCTTGGAGACATGACCCTGCTCCATGAAATATACTGATACTATTTGGTGCTGTGTTCCCACCCAAATCTCATACCAAATTGTAATTCTCAATGTTCGGGGAGGGACCCGGTGAGAGGTGATTGGCTCATGGGGGTAGATTTCCTCCTTGCTATTCTCATGATAGTGAGTTCTCACATATCTGGTTGTTTAAAAGTGTGTAGCACTTCCCCGTTCACTCTCTGTCTCTCTTACCACCATGTGAAGATGTGCTTGCTTCCCCTTCGCCCTTCAGGCATGACTGCAAGTTTCCTGAGGCATTCCCAGCCATGCCTCCTGTACACCCTGTAGAACTGTGAGTCAATTAAACCTCTTTTCTTCCATAAATTACCCAGTCTCACATAGTTCTTTCTAGCAGTGCGAGAATGGACTAATACAGATACCCTAGAAAAATCAAAGAAGTAGAAAGCCTCTGGAGTCAATAAATATCTTCATTATTTTTCTTAAATGAGATTGAAACAAGAATTGAAAATTACTTCCAGGGGCTGCTGGACTTAGGTCTATGACCTTCAAAGAGGTAGGAGGTGCCCTGGCAGAATAGACTAGAGAGCTATTTGGTTCCTTTTTCAGCAGCGCTAGGATGCCACAAGTATCTGTCTACTTTTACAGCCACATGAGCTGCACAGTGACTAAATCAGCCCCAGCACAAACCTCAGCCCTGAATTTTCTTTTTTTTTTTTTTCTTTTTGTGACAGAGTCTCACTCCATCGCCCAGGTTGGAGTGCAGTGGTGCAATCACGGCTCACTGCAACCTCAAACTCCTGGATTCAAGCGATCCTCTAGCCTCAGTATCCTGAGTAGCTGGGACTTCAGGCATGCAACACCACACCCAGTATTTTTTTTTTCAAATAGTAGATTCGGAGTCTCACTATATTTCCCAAGCTGATCTCAAACTCCTGGCCTCAAGTGATCCTCTTGCCTTGGCCTCCCAAAGTGCTGTAATTACAGGCCTGAGCCACTACACCCAGCCAGCCCTGAATTTCTAATTTGGTTCTGTCTTCTGATCCAGCTTTACTCTCCTTCTTGGCCATCTAGGCTCACCGGTCCATTGCTAAGTCTCCCGTTTGTCTTGTACTGTATATATGGATAGCACAGTTCCGGTCAGCAGAGTCACGCATTCCAAACACAGCTCTCCAAAGGTTATGAGCTCATAAAGTTAGATCCATGACCAAAACTACTGCACTCCTCTGATGTAGCTACTCCCATTCCATAGCTCTTGTCCATGAGTGTCCCAGCTACCTTCAAGCCCTTGCCTAGGTGAGGCCATCTGCTAAACCTGACATTTCTTCTTACTATAGTCTCCACCAGATGAATTCCTTCTCATCCTTCAGTCTCCACTTAGCTATCCCTGGCTCTCTAGAAGGGAGTTAGGATCCCCTCCAAAGGAATCTTATAGTGCCCAGTTCTGTCCAAAGTCAGAACCAACCACACTGTGATTAGTGGATTTCTGGTGTAATCATGTCATTTTTCATCCAAACTAGAACGCTTGAGAAAGAAATGTGCTATTTTTCATCCTAACTGGAACACATGGACAATGAGCATAAACAAAAACATGTGCTCAACCCCACTGATAGCAGAGATGTTAAAATATGAAGAAGAAAGAGTGTATCTTAGAATCAGTAAAATATGGCATTTAACTTTTCAGTATTCTGTTTGGAGAAATGAAACCATGCTTTTACATGGCCTTTGTGAGTATTCTGTGGTTATTGTTTATTTATTTTGTTTTTTTTAATGACATGACCTAGAATCAGTGAGATTTGGAGAAGCAACCACTTTGGTGAACTGCCTTGTAGGAGTAGAAATTGGTTCGGTGCATCTGGATGATATTGGACACTGTGCATCAAAAGCCTTAAAATCATTCATGTCCTTTGACTCAACAATTCTCTCTGGACTATTCCACAATCCTTTGGAAATAATAAAAGTCCTGCAAAAAGAATTGTTCATGTTCATCATAGCATTAGTAAAAAACCAGTAAATACTTTAAATATTCAACCTATAAAGCTGGTTACATTATGGTACAACTCTCTCTCTCTCTTTTTTTTTTTCCAGACAGAGTCTTGCTCTGTTGCCCAGGCTGGAGTGCAGTGGTATGATCTTGGCTCAATGCAACGTCTACCTCCCAAGTTTAAGTGATTCTTAAGCCTTGGCCTCCTGCTAGCTAGGACTATAGGCATGCATCAGCATGCCTGGCTAATTTTTGTATTTTTGGTAGAGATGGGGTTTCGCCATGTTGGCCAGGCTGCTCTTGATCTCCTGACCTCAATTGATCCTCCTGCCTCAGCCTCCCAAAGTGCTGACATTACAAGCATAAGCCACTGTGCTCAGCCCAGTACAACTCTTTTGATATAAGGAGCTATTCAAAAATTATGTCATGAAAGTTGGTTTAATGGCATGTTGTCAAGTAGGAAAAGATTTAAAAAATAATTTATACATAATTCACTTTAATTTTTAAACTGTGAAAGCAAAACTATAGATTTTTTTCTCTGTATGTTGGAAAAAAGTAGAGGGATATATACATCACAATGTTTATAATAATTTTTTCCTTTATGCTTTTCAACATTTCCCAGTGGTAAACATAAATAACTTAAAATGACAAAACAATTCTAATATGTACTTTTAAGTAGAAAAAAAACCATTTTGGATGGTGTTTCTGTGTTTCTATAATTCATCTGACTCTCAGAAAAGAGAGGTATTTTTGAAACACAATCCCTCATAGGCTGGGCACTGATTTGGGGTAACAAAGCCTATAGTGTCTTGTCTTGCCAAACATTCTCTTTCTGTCATACAAAGAGCCAATGTTTTATGTAAGATCATATTTTTATAGTTTTCTAAAGAAAATTTTAAGAGAAAAAATATGTTTTCATTTTGTCTTTTTTTAATGGAGCTGTACAAAATTGGCTTCAGAGCCACCTTTCATAAACATGTAGTGTTATGGGCTGAATACTTGTGTCTCCCCAAACTTCCTTTGTTGACATTCTAACCCCAAAGTTGATGGTATTAGGAGACAGGGCCTTTAGGAGCTAATTAGTCATAAGGATGGAGCCCTCCTGAATGGGATTAGTGCCCTTATGAAAAAGAGCCAGAAGAGCTCTCACACTTCTTTCCACCATGTGAAGATACAAGAACTCGCAGTCTGCAACCCAGAAGAAGGCCTTCACCAGAACCTGCCATGCTTGCCTCCTGATCTCAGATTCCAGCCTCTAGGACTATGATAAATAAATTCCTGTTGTTTATAAGTCACTCAGCTTTAGTATTCTATTATAGCAGCCCAATTGACTAAGGCACACAGAAAACTTGTATGTGTCTTCCAGCAGAAAAGCTGAGTCCCTGTAGGCCTTAGGGCCCAAGATTCCAGCTGCCCTGAAGGATGATGCTGTCATATCATGGTTAGTTGTAGCAATGAGAGGAGCTTTTCCAGTGCAGATCCCAATGACTTAGCATCAAGCTTCCTGAACATCAGAGGATCTGTGCTAAGCAACAGATCAAAATTTAGGATGGGTGTTTCCCTGTGCAGGTTATTTCTGTTGTCTTTCACCCCCACCCTTCTATATGCTGCTCTGTAAGTTCAGGGCTGGAAGACTGTAAACTATATTCCCAGAATCCCTGCTGGCAGGCTCTCTGTTAGGCTCGGCCAATGGAGACATTGGCTGAAGATCAATGGGAGAAGAGAAGCCATCTGCTTCTGGCTCCCATACTGTGACAGTAGCTGGTGGTGCTATGGTGGCAATAGGATTCCAGATTCAGCAGTGGAGTCAAGGCAGTCCTTTTCCATAGTTCCAGGCTTGGTCTAAGAATAATCTTCTGCGTCAGCATCTTCCCAGCACAGCAGCAGGTGCGGGCTCATGGGCATAACCCATACTGATCTTTGTGTAGCATTCCTTCTCGTTATTGCTCTTCCAGCCCTTCCAGGGCCTTTGTATCCAATTTTCTGTACTAAATTCTGTCTGTTTAATATACCTAGATGGTTTTCTATTTTCCTGATTGGACCGTGAGTGATATACCATTAGCAGCTTGGATGACCAAATTCAAGGTATTTATATTTTAACATTCTGGAAATTGATACTTAACCTCCAATACCCTTCCAAGAAGTTGGAAACCCCAGTTGGAGAATCTTCAACCTCCTCCAAGTTTCAAATGCTCTTTGCCTTTGGGATGGGAGCAAAGTAATGCTATGGCAACTGCTGGGTGCGTAAGGGCCTGGGGGCCATAGAGGGTCTGAATGACTGTTTCCAGGTTGTAGCCATCCATAGTGAGGATTCCACCTCCCCACACCCAAGACTCAGAAAAAGGACTGGACAGGAGAAACACCATTGATAGCCAATCAAAATATGCCTGAGCGATAGCTGGCGGCTGCCACTGGAACTTTCTTTATATTGGGCTTGGGAGAATGGCATGTCCTGGAGGAATGGGAGAGGAAAGTCTTACAGAGAAAAATGTAGAAGCTGAGAGGGTTTGAGTAGTTGGAATTGAAAATGGGGGAATAGTTACATGGAATACTGTGAAAGCCTGGTCCCCCTAACAAGGAAAGTTAGCTAAACAAATCCTCTGAGTCTGTATGATTTGGGGTCTCAGACTGGAATTCTTTCTATAGGCATTGTTTAAAACACCATCAAAGGCCATTTTATATCTAAGATACAGAAAACTAGCAAAGCATATTTAAAAGGGATAAATACCCATTTCTCATACACACACACACACACACACACACACACACACACACACACCACTCTGCTGTCTTCTGTTGGACTCTATCCTCCCTTCTCTCAGATTAACAGAAGAAACCCCAAGCTGGAGAGACTGGCGCATTCCCTTCATTTTTCCTCCTGCCCAGAAGACAGTGTGGGGCTCCCCCAGTATGTGGGGCAGAAAAGAGGAGACTGGGAAAAGAGTTATGATCCAATATTGGGATAACTGAGGGCCAGTTTCAGGTCCCAGTCATTTCTATAACCCAGCAGAATAGCATGTAGTCAGCACCCAATAAATGTTTATTGAATCAAATTCGGTCTGCGCTTCCGTGCATCTTCTCTCCAAGTCTACCAACTGGAAAGCACTTTGCAATTTTGTTTCTGAGCCAATATACACACCATCATTTCTTTTAGCAACCTTCTGGGACTTGGATTAGCTTTGAGAAATCCACTAGCATTAGGGAGTCCTATGAAAGGGTGTGAGGATAAAGAAAGACAGTGATCGATATATTTTTGCTGACTGATGTGCAGCTCGGATGTTGATGAGCAGTACCAAGTGGGCAGGTCTCATCAGACATACAACGGCAACGAAGTGGCTCACTTCTTGGGCGAGACTAACTTGAAATTGCTCTAGAAGAAAGAGGGTAGGAGATGAGCTTCCCCTTCCGAGAAGTAAATTGGCAGGGCTGACTAATTAAAGTTAAAAGCAAATGTCTGAGTCACACTTCCTGGCTTTCTGGCTCCCTCCTTTTGGTCTCCCACTTATTTCTGAAACATGTGCTACTCCACTGGAAAACACTGCGGATAACACATTTGACACTAATGTAGACACTAATGATTTTAAGTTTCTCCAACCAAATCTGAGGATTTGTCTGTGATACAAATAAATATGTGCTTTGGGCTGTGATTTTGGAGTTCCACACATTTGTTTTCTCCTTTTTTCTCTAAAGCACAAAGGTTTTCATAAATGCAGGGTGTGTGTATTGGGAGAGAGGACAATGTGGGAACTTACTGAGCCCTGAGTTATTAACATCCTGTGGGAATGTGAATGTCATTGTCACTTTCCTCACAGGTAAATGGAATGGAAACTTTCAATTCTTGGTCTCACAGCACACATTTCAGAGGGAGCCTCCTTATGGTTTTGTAATTGATTTTCAAATTGTTTTTTAAGTAAAATAATGCTACAAGTCTGGCAGTAAAAATCATCGGTTTTTTCCCTCTGCATTCCCAACCCCCATGTCCACTCCCCAGAGACAACCACTTAGTTCAGTGTTTATCCCGAGTACTCACCCCGTTATTTCTAACTAACATGCTTATGCTTCAGTTTCTTGGTTTATAAGTGTTAGAAATGATCTATTGACTTTCTATTAGGTTATACGAGAATTTAGCCCTCTTAGAGATTACTGCCCCCCTCCGCCCTGCCACCACCCTGCCATTTTACCTGTTCTTCTAACATACTATCTCAGAAATTAAATAAGTAGCCAGTGGTTATATTATTTATGACTATGTAAATATCAATCACTGCTGAGGCAGGGAGGTACTTTCATCTTTTCATTGCTTGTACAAGTTTTTATTTTTCCTGGAGCTAATCATTGCCTTGGTCTTTTCCATTTACTTCATTTTTTATGTACTTATTTTTATTTTTTTCTCATATCTTTCAGTGGATCTGTAAAGCCTATGAACAACATTTTCTAAATGGCCAAGTATGTCAGATGCTTTATCAATTCTGTTGACTTCCTAGCGACCTCTCTTGTATAGCTCTCCGTCCTTCTCCTTTATTCTGGACTGGTTATGGACTACATTCCTGGTTTCCCACTATGATTCTTTTGGACTGTTTCTCTGGCTTGTTGGATCTATTTTCTTCCTCTTTTTTTTTTTTTTTTTTTTCCTGTTTTCTCTCCTCTTTTGCTTAAGCACATCTTCCAGTAGCTTCCCAATAATCACTTGCTTGAGAAGCAAAAATTTTCAGCTTGTACCCATCTAAAAATATTTGCTTTCAAATTTGATTGATAGGTTAGAAATATTAGTTCCTTGATTCAAAATTATTTCTCCTCATTTTTTAAAATGCATTGTTCCATTGTCATAGGCTCCCATTGTGCTCTTGAGAAGTTTCATGGCATTATGCATCCCAATCCTTCATGTGGAACCATTTTTTGTCCCTCCCTGGAGGCTTTTAGAATATTTTTTAAAATCCTGATGTGCCTTGATGTGGATCTTTTTCCCATTTCCTGAATTGGATGATTATTGTGTCTAAAGTCTGGAAATTTTTTATGTGATGTTTCTTTAATAGTTCCTTTCCTGCTCTTGTCTCTCATTTCCCTTTATGGAATTCTGGATTGATCATCTCATTTTCTTATCTCCTCTGCCCTTTCATCCCTATTTTTGGCTTTTTGTTCTATTCTCTAGGAGAGTTCTTATACGTTATCTTCTAATTCTGCTATGTAACTTTTGAAAATTTTAGTTACATTTTTAATTTTCAAGGCTGCTTTTCTATTTTCTGTTGCTCCTTTTCAGTGACATTCTGTCCTTGCGTTTTTTTGGCTGAGATACATCTTCTTTTCTCTCTGAGGTGATTAACTTAATGCATATGCACATTTGTGCGGTGGGGGGCCAGGTCTAGGGGTATCTCTCCACTCTGAGTATGCGCAGAGCTTGGGAACTAGTCAGCCTCAGCAGGGGTGATCGGACTGCATGCAAGCCTAGTCTCCAGCCCAGTGCCAGGATCAGAAAACTTTCTTCTAAGGTTATGCAGGTTCTTCAGGGGAACCGTCCCATCTCCTAGCTTTCTGCCTGGAGTAGAGGTGCCCAGATCCCCATACTTAGGAACAAGGTAAGGAAACAACAGAGGACCCTGCTCAGGGCGCAGACTTTCTTGTCACCTGCCTGCTGTGCACTCCACATCTTTGAATTGGAAATGTCTGAAGGGAAAGAAATCTCTCATTTCCTGTGGATGGTGGGTGGGACCTAGGGTTCATCCACTGTGTATGTAAATAAAGCTAATGTTTTACCCTTTGTTTTCCCTACAACTTCTGCAGTTTTGGTGTTTTAAGGCCCTAGACTTTTCCAGAATTCTCTAGGGTGAACTGTCTCATTCTTTCTCCACACTAGAACTGAGACTGTCCCTATGTGCAAAGTCAGAGACCACACCCCCAAATACTATTTCCAAAGATTTTTAGAAATCTCTCATCTGTGTCTTTTTGCTTCTTGTCCTCAATGTCAGAATGAATCTAATTTTATTATTTTGCTGTCATTTTAGGAGAGTTTCAGGAGGGAGCAAAGATAAAGATTTATTTAAAATATTTGCAAAACATATCTGATAAAGGTCTAGTATCCAGAATACATAAAGAACTCTTACAACTCAACTTTAAAAAGACAACCCAATTAAGAAGTTGGCAAACGATTTGAATAGGTATTTATTCAGAGAAGATATACAAATGGCCTATAAACACATGAGAAGATGCACAATATCATTAGTCACCAGGGAAATGCAAATCAAAGCCACAATGGGATACTACTTCACACCCATTGGGATGGAAATAAGTATAAGTATACACACACACACATATATATATTTGAGTAACAAGTGTTGACAAGGATGTGGAAAAATTGGAACCTTCATATATCACTGGTGGAAATGTAAAACGGTGCAGCATTTCCCCCAGCAGGAAAAGAGAATCTAGGCTATTAACCACCCATCCATCTATCCAGTCATGCCTTCACTTTTCAAAAGGTGTTTATTGAGCACCTACTATTTGCCTTACTACTACAAGGGATTCAGTTAGGAAAAAAAAAAAACAGACCCCATCCCTGTCCTCATATAGTTTTCAGCTAAGATGGGGAGATGAACACTAATCCAATAGGTGTACAAATATAGAATTATAGCCATGATAAGTGCTGCAAAGGAAAAGCTCTGGGTTTCTACAAGACAGTGTAATAGCAGGGCTCGATTGGGCTTTGTGGGGACTGGGAAGGCTTCCCTGAGAAAGTGACCTTTGAACTAAATTGTGAAATGCAAGGGGGAGCTCATAGAGGTGATAAGAATGTGGTAGGCAGAGGAGAACATTCTAGATGAGAACAAAGACCTCAAGAAAATAGTGCACGTATCAGCCTGGGCAACATGGCAAAACCTGTCTCTACAAAAAATACAAACAACTAGCTGGGCGTGGTGGCACACGCCTGTAGTCCCAGCTACCCAGGAGGCTAAAGTGCGGGGATTGTCTGAGTTTGGGAAGTTGAGGCTGCAGTGAGCTTTGATTGTGCCAGTGCACTCCAGCCTGGGTGACAGAAGGAGATCCTATCTTAAAAAAAAAAGAAAAGAAAAAAAAAGAGAGAAAGAAAGAAAATAATGCATGCGGCGTGTTTGAGGAACTCACAGCAGACATGGTAGCCAGCATAGCTCAGGAAAGAGTGAGCTGAGGCTGAATCAGTGACCCAGGGCCAGAAGGGTCCTCGAGGCCACAGCCTCGAGTTTGATCTTTTTCTGGAAGGTAATAACAGGTCATGGAATTGTTTTAAGCAAAGGAGAGAGAGGATCCAATTTTTTGTTTAGAAAACTACTTGGGCTTCTGAATGCAGGAAAGATTGTAGGGAGAAAGCATCAATGAGAAGCAACTGTTAGAGTGGCCCACGTGAGCAAAGCCAGGGCTGGGCAGAAGCCTGGGTGGAGTTGCAGAGAAGTGATATTTAGGACGTAAGTGTTAATAGGTTTTGGCAGTGGCTCTGACGTGAGCGGGGAGGGCGAGGGAGGTGTCCAGAGTAAGTGTTGGTGCCATTTGGGCAATCTGTGGAGGGAGGTTTGTGGAGGAGGGTGGGGAGAGCATGCCAACAGTTGGCATTTGCTTCCTGTGCAGCTGTCACATGTCTTAACAAGGGCCAGGTAATGCTGGCTTAAACAAGAAATTAAAAGACAGGCAGAGACCTCAACCAAAATCTACTCACCACAAATGAAGTCAGTAAACAGGCTGACAGCTCACCGCGTGCCAGGCTCCATGCTGGAGGCTGAGAGGGAGTTAAGGAGTGGGGCTGGACACTCCAGCTGAACCAACAGAGGAAACCCGAATAAGAACAGAACAGACCGCCATGAGCTGCCATAAATCAGCACAAAGAGACTCCCCAGCGAGGAGTAGGAAGCACCAGCCTCCTGGGTTTCTGACTGGCTGTGGAAATGAGAATACCTCAGCAGATGTGCACCTTCTTGCCTCATCCAGAGCCCTGTGGGCATGCTTCCATCACTGCCCCTCGGCTGTACAAAGCAGCCAAGGCCAGTCTTTCTCCTGTCCCCACACCCCACAGACAG
Organism: Piliocolobus tephrosceles; assembly: GCF_002776525.5. NCBI lineage: Eukaryota > Metazoa > Chordata > Mammalia > Primates > Cercopithecidae > Piliocolobus > Piliocolobus tephrosceles. The sequence goes on along the minus strand of NC_045435.1, from coordinate 92,749,396 downwards.
CTGGCTTCTCCCCTTCCTGCAGGCCACTCGCCCTTACTCCCTTCCTCTCTCATTCTCTCTTTCCTCATCATCAGTCATTTAGAAGCAGAGGTCTTCATTCCTGTGTCTAAGGGGCACAAGGACTCAGTAAATGTGAAACTCAAAGCACACCTGAAAAGTAACTATTCCAGCAGCTGTTTACAGAGGAGAAGAGCCCCAGGGTGGGTAATGAAGCCCTGCCTCAGCATGCCCAGACAACCCAACCCCCAGCATCCACCCCGGGGCCTTTGCTCTAAGGTCACCAAAGACCTCATGACCACCTCACAGTTCCCGCTGGCTTCTTGACCGTCCTGCCTCCCTGTCTACTCCTCTGTTACATGAAAGACAAACCTTCAGGTCAATAACCGACTTCTGCTGGCCTTGGCCCCTTCTCTCTTCCCTTATGCACTTTCCCTGGGCAATATGCTAGAGAGAGCAGAGCTCAACCCTTCTAGTCCAGTGACCCTCTCCTTAGGCACAGTCTCCATTCCTTACCTGAGCTCATTGGGTTGGACTGAGGATTAAATAAGATAGCATGTGTTAAAGCACATGGCAAGTACTCAAAAAAGTGATGACAATTTTAACATCTCTTAAACTAAACTAGTTATCTTTTCTCCACCTCCAGATATAAATGGAACTAACAAACTTCAGTGATTTCAGACTTCGTTTCCCTTGGAAATAACTCCCAAAGTTATGCCTCTATCTGTTCGGAATGCTTTCAGACTATGTAATAGAAAACCCAATTTACAGGGGATTTATTAGATACTGTGCTGTTTTTACTCGCAGCACTTCTGACACCAAATGTGTGGGTTTTTCCCTATACCAAACAATTCTCCAACTCTCTGGGCATCAGCTGGGTGTTCCTACAATTCACCTCTGACTGTACCCAGAGTCAGCATCAGACTCCAGGTTTAAGTGCTCAGTCACACAAGACTACCCTTATTTCAGATGCCATTCACAAGTATTGGGTCCTCAGGGTACCCATACTCTCTCCAACTTGGCTACAAGCTGAGGATTACCGAACCACCCCCTCAGGTTTGATAAATTGTTAGAATGACTCACAAAATTCAGGCAAACACCTTGTTTACCATTATTGGTTTATTACGAAGGCTACAACCCAAGAACAGCCAAATGGAAGCGATGCATGGGCAAAGTGTGGGAGGAACACAGAGCTTCCAAGCTCTCTCTGGGAGTGCCACCCTCCTAGCACCCCAGTGTGTTCACCAACCTGGAAGCTTCCCAAACCCCACTGTTAGGATTTTTTAATGGAAGTTTCATTACATAGGCATAATTGATTAAATCATTGACCATTACTGATTAACTCAATCTCCAGCCCTCCCTGGAGATGGCAGTTGGGGGATGGAGGGAACAGAAAGTCCCAACCCTCTAATGATGTCTTGCTCTTTCTGGTGACTAGTTTCATCCTGAAGTTATCTAAGAGCCCCCAGCCACCAGTTCTCTCATTAGCATACTAAAGACTTATCACTCCAGACAGTCCAGTGGTTTCAGGAGCTATGTGCCAGGAAGCAGGGCAAAGACAAAATATATGTTATTTAGGAGGCCACAAATGCATTAATTTTTTTCCAGTATAACAAGATCTGAGGGAAGTGATTGTAATAATCAGTTCAATTACTCAACAGGGTCACAGTGGGCCCAGGTTCTGTCCTTCTGTTCTGCTGTTCTTAGCAGGTTTGCCTTTCTCCGTTGGTTGGAAAATGGTTCCCCTCATGGGCATAATATGGCTGCCATAGCTCCAGGCCTCATATCTGTATCCAAAGAAAGGTAAACAAAGGAAGGGATAGTGCAAATGGCATCTGTCCTTTCAGTAGGAAAATCAATATCCCCCTTCCCCCCCATGCCTTCCTGTGTCTCTATAATACACAGAAAGGGTCAGACGATCATATGTATAAGTAAGTGATAGATCATTCAATCAATTGATAGGTAGATGCACACATATCATGTATACAAAAAATATATGTATTTATCTTTACATGAATATATATGTATATACACACACTCATAAGGTCAGATGAGTTGGCACTTCCACTTCATTTTTTAAGAAAAAAGAAAATTTTATTCTAAGAGAAAAGAAACAAGTACTTTTATTTTTAAGAAAAAAAGAAATAATATTTTTGTTTTGCTGAGAGCCTTTCTATTCCAAGATTTTATGAGCACTACCTTGAATCCTGACGAACTACCAATATAAACTTTTTATTGTCCCACTTCAGAGCTAGGGGGCTGGGCCATAAATCTTTCTGATTTCAAAGGCAGAAGAATGCAGACTGGGGACAAGGATTCCCCAGAGCAGAATATGTAACCCTGGGAAAAGCCCCTGAAACTCCACTGAGAACTCATGCCACCCAGGGGAAGGGAAATGCAAATTGTAGGGCTGCTGATGGGGACCCAGAACAAGAATCTTCCTTCCCAGTGTTTCTGGGTTGGCCTCTCTAAGGCTTCTCCAGAGTCAGCCAAAACTCTTGGAGTTTTTTAAGTTCTCTGTCATAGAGTATGTCTCATTTCAGGCACAACGGAAGCTTTTTTCTCTGGCAGGAGCTAACTGCTCCCCTGCCAACCAGAACCATTAAGCTAAGACCTGAGTCCACTCTAAGTACCACATAACCCATGTACTACTGACAGAGAGGCTCTAAGCTTGACATCAGAGTGCTCGGTGTGATGCTGAGTTGGATCTTGGACTGGGGAAAATAAATGTTGCTGTAAAGGATGATATTGAGGCAATTAGCAAAATCTCAATATGGGCTATATGTGAAATAAGAGAGTTGGAGAAATGTTAAATTTCTCAAATTTTATCCTTGAATTGTGGTTAAGAGAATATCCTTTTTCCTAGGAGATGCACATGAAGTATTAGATACTTAGGGTCTTGGTCTCTACAATTTACTCTCAAATGTATAGCAAAAATAAAAATAGGAATAAGTATGAATAATAATGATAAATATGAAAAATTAATAAGTATGCATAGTAAAAAATACATACATATGAAACATAAAAATAAGAATAATAATGTTCATATTTTATATGGCTCAACCTTACATACTGAAAGACAGACAGAAAGAGCATGCATGTATGCGTGCGCACACACACACACAGCCCGCCTCCCACAGCAAAATGTAAGCAATAGGTGGCTCCATGTGAAAGATATGTTGGAGTCCAGTGAAATATTCTTGCAACTTTTCAGTAGGTCTAAGCTTTTTTTTTAATACAGTAAAAGAGTTAATTTATTTTAAAAGGCCATAGGTAGAATGTACATGCTGTTTTGATGTAGTAGGCATACTGAAATATGGAGTACAAATAGGAGAAAGTGGTAGCAATAATTTTCAAGCTCTGCATTGGTGTTGCCTCCCCTTCTCCACAAAGCATATCTCTGAACAGATGCTTTGATCCTGCCCAGATAATTTCAATATCACTCACAAACTTCCTAAAACCTGCAAGTCTCAGTAGTATTGCTAATGGGCTCATCTGCTAGAAGCTACATTTCTAGGTTCTTGACATTTAGCTTATGACTTTGCCTCTTTCTCAGTTTGCTTTGAAAGACTCTAAATGGTTTTCCAAATTTTGCAGAGTCCAATCGGCCTTTCAAGGCAGAGTCTAACATAAAGCTCCATGGGCTCGCACTTTGCATCTGCAAGTTCCATTATGTTTGCCCAAACTTCATTCCTAAGGGTTGCTCCACCTACTACTACCATTAATATTAAATGGACTGGCAAAGGACCTTGGAATAAGTGCTTCTAGAAATTGGCACATCAGGTAGATCTTCCCTTAGGTCCTTCTCAAGAGCTCATCTTCCTGAGCCTGCTGAACCCATGACACCCAGAAGGAGTTCACTTCTGAAAGATATATTGGAGTCCAGTGAAATATTCTTGCAATTTTTCAGTAGTTCTGAGTCTTTTTTTAAAATACAGCAAAAGAGTTAATTTTTGAAAGGCCCTAAAGTGTAGTGTGCATGCTATTTTGATGTAGTAGGCAAACTGAAATATGCAGTACAAATAAGATAAAGTGGTAGCAATAATTTCAGAGCTCTAAGACCCATCAGCCCACTTGAAAGGGAAGCCACGGTTCCTAGGAGCTGTAGCCACCTCTCTGCATGGAACAGCTCAGGGCGGGTTAGGTCACCAGAACCCCCCCCCCCCCAAAAAAGAGTCATTTAGAGCAAGCTGTTTTGAGAGCAAGCTTCTGGAAGGGTCAAAGCCAGCCAGGGGTACCCTCACTGAGAGATAGCCAGGGAATCAAAGCCCTGACTTTACACACCTCCCACTCTTTCGTCTCCAGCAAAGTCTCTTCTGCTCAACCCAACTAGAAGCCAGAGGGTCTAGAACTCATGGGGGCAATGACACACTGGCCAGCCCCCAATAGCAGAGTGTGTGGGCAAGGCTGGAGTGTGAGTCTGGAAGAGCAACTGGAACATATTGGGCATATTCCATTTCCTTATCTGTAAAACAGAAATAATAAAAATAATACCTACCTCACAGGATTGTTAGGATTAAATGAGACAAAGTTAAGTGGGCTGGCCCAATTCAGTGACTGTTGTTTTTATTATATTCCAGGAAGGAAGCCTTTAGGGGAGGGCTCTGCCAGGAGGGATCTCGGTGCCTTTGCTTGGCTTCTCCAGTAAGGAGAGAGTGAAGAGCCCAATCGTGCTGCCAGTTGGAAGACTCCTACTTCTTCATTTCAAAACTTTCTACAAAGCTACAGTAATCAAGACAGTGTAGTATTGGCAGAAGGACAGACATAGCTCAGTGAAATAGAATTAAGAGTTGAGAAATAAACCCTTACAATTTGGTCAAATGATTTTGGACAAAGATGTAACGTTATTCAAAGGGGAAAAGAAAAATCTTTTCAACAAATGGTGCTGGGACAATTTGATGTCCACATGTAAATAATGAATTGGGCTCTTACGTCATAGACAAAAATTAATTGCAAATGAATCTATGAGCTAAAATTATAAACTCTAAGCAGAAAACATGAGTGTAAATCTTCATGACCTTGGATTAGGCAAAGATTTATTAGATATAACACCCAAAACACAAATTGACTTGAGAAAAAATAGACTAATTTGACTCTATCAAAATTAAAAGCTTTTGTACTTCAAAGTACACCATCAAGGACCTGAGAAGACAACTCCAGAATGAGAGACTATTTTCACAAATTATATATCAAATAGGCAACTTGTATCCAGAATTTACAAAGAATTCTTATAACTCAACAATCAAATGACAAACAATCCACTTTAAAAGTGGGCAAAAGATTTGAACAGACGTTTCTCCAAGTAAGAGATACACATAGCCAATTTTAAAAGCACATGAAAATATGCTCAACATCTTTCAGTTATCAAGGAAATGCAAATCAAAACCACAATGAGCTACCACTTCATGCCTTATAGGATGATTATAACAAAAAAGATGGACAATGTCAAGTGTTGGCCATGATGTGGAGAAGCTGGAACCCTTGTATACTGCTGGTGGGAATGTAAAATGGTGCAACCTCTGTGGAAAACAGTTTGGCAATTCCTCGCAAAGTTTAATAAAGAGTTGACCCATCAATTCCACTCCTGGATATACACCCAAGAGAACTGAAAACATATGTTCACACAAAGACTTGTACACAAACGTTTATGGCATCATTATTCACAATAGCCAAAAAGTATAGACAGCCCAAATGTCCATCAACTGACAAGTTAATAAACAAAATGTGGTGTATTCATACAGTGGAATATTATTTGGCCATAAAAAAGAACAAAGTATTAACACATGGTACAACATGGATGAACCCTGAAAACATTATGCTAAGGGAAAGAGGTCAAACACAAAAGGCCACATATTGTGTTATTTCCTTTATATGAAATGCCAAGAAAAGGGAAATTTATAGAGATGGAAAGTAGACTAGTGGTTGCCACAGGATGGAGGAGGAGCAAATGGGGAGTGACTACTAATGGGTACAGGGTTTTTTTTGGGGGGGGGTGATGAAAATGTTCTACAATTAGTGGTGATAATTGTGCAACCTTATAAATATATTGAAAATCATTGAAATTCACCAACATTTTGGTGAATTTTATGATATGTAAATTATATCTCAATGAAAATATATTTCAAAAACTCAATGGACAAGTTGTTCTACGGGAAGAAATAATTAATAGATAGACAGATAAAGCTGACATAATCACCCAGAAATTGCACAGAGAGATAAAGAGATGAAAAATATGAAAGAAAATTAAGAGATATGAACAAAAGAGTGAGAAGAACCAATGTATTTTCCAGAAGGAGAATGCAAGAGAGACTAGGGAAGAATTATATTCAAAGAGATAAGAAATTAGAGGGCCGGGCGTGGTGGCTCACTTCTGTAATCCTAGCACTTTGGGAGGCTGAGGCGGGCGGATCACAAGGTCAGGAGATTGAGACAATCCTGGCTAACAATGGTGAAATCCCGTATCTACTAAAAATACAAAAAAATTAGCCGGACATGGCAGCGGGCGCCTGTAGTCCCAGCTACTCAGGAGGCTGAGGCAGGAGAATGGCGTGAACCCGGGAGGCGGAGCTTGCAGTGAGCCGAGATAGTGCCACTGTACTCCAACCTGGACGACAGAGCGAGACTCCGTTTCAAAAAAAAAAGAAAAAAGAAAAGAAATTAGAGAACATGAGTTCTTAGATTGAAGGATAACTTTAAATCTCAAATAGATTAAATAAAAACAAATGCACATCTTGTTACAAGGTGATGAAACAAGTACATTAAATACAAATAGAGTATCTTAAAGGCTACTGGAGATAAAAGGAAGATTACTATCAATGTGATGGCTATTCTTTTGGAAGTAGACTTCTTAGGAGCAAGTACAGATGCCCAAAGACACAGAAATACTTTCCAAATGCTGACGGAAAATAACTCTTCAACCACAATTCTATCCCAGCTAAACTATTACTCAAGTGCCAGCAAAACCACAGATGCATGCTGACAAGACAATGAAAGCATATACTTTCAGCAGGGAAAAAAAATGAATCTGAAATAGTAGAATAGAAGAACAATTGAGGAGCAAAGAAATTGACTAAATGTTGGTAAATATAGACAAGTGTTTCTAAACTTGATCTGTTTGTGATCCCTTTGGGGTAATGGGCTGCTCCACTCAACTCACACTTGTAATAAAAATTTGGGTGTCATTTTCGTTGATTTTATTTGTGGCCCATATCTGTTATGAGACCTACACTTTTGCAAAGGACATTAGTTTCTTTCTTCCTAATTCCTGGGCAGTGTCTCCTCAGCAGACCCTACATGCCATGGAGATGGAAATTGTGACACCTTACTCACCTCTGCATCCTCTATCCCAGGACCTGGAACTTGGTACCTGCTCCATACGTTTTGCTGAATGAACAGATGAACTCGATCAATATGTAAAACCCTGAGTTTATTTGTTTTTTACATCAACGGTTGTCTTCTTTATGTTTCTTGTTTTGCCACTGAGTGGACACTCTCCTCAGTTTAGATGGGCTCTGACATCTCATACCAGGCTGCCCTTCTGGGGGAATGCCTTTCTCACTTTGCCCAAGCTCTGACTCCCCAAGCCTGGCTGCCCCTCTCTGTGGGCATCATCCCAATCCAGGTCTCCCCATCTGCCTGGGCTTTGATGCTCCTCTTTGGACTGTCATGGCCTTCCCTGGAATGAATGTCTACCTTGCTCTCTGCCTCAGCTAATGGGTTAGGACTGAACTGTTTGGGAAGGGAAGGGAAAAATAGGAAAACAGGAAACAAATGGGGAAAGTGAAAGAAGAAGAGGACAGGCTGGGTTTTCTTTTTCTAGGCAATCTTGTTTCCTTCACGAAAACTTTCTCTTTTTTGCTTGAATCACAATGTATTGTATTCATGCAGTTCCCTCTATTTGGTATCGCCTCTGCCTTTGTTTTTTGAAATTCAACTCATTCTTCAACACAGAGGACAAGTGTCTCTCTGTGGAGCCTTTTCTGATCTCTCTCTCTGTCTCTCTGTCTCACACACACACACACTCACATATACATTCATGCACACACTTGCACCAATATACACATGCACCCAAACAGAAAACCATTCACTAGTTCTCCTGGGTTCCTGCATCACTATGGACAAGTTTCTCTTATAACACTTAAGAAATTGCATTATGGGACTGGGTGCGGTGGCTCATGTCTGTAATCCCAGCATTTTGGGAGGCTGAGGCGGGCGGATCACGAGGTCAGGAGATTAAGACCATTCTGGCTATCACGGTGAAACCCCGTCTCTACTAAAAAATATAAAAAATTAGCCAGGCGTGGTGGTGGGCACCTGTAGTACCAGCTACTTGGGAGGCTGAGGCAGGAGAATGGCGTGAACCCGGGAGACAGAGCTTGCAGTGAGCTGAGATCACACCACTGTGCTCCAGCCTGGGCGACAGAGCGAGACTCTGTCTCAAAAAAAAAAAAAAAAAATTGCATTATGGTTGATTGCTTATAGTCTGTTGGCCTTCATTAATGTAAGTTTTTAAAGACTGGAGTCTTCCTTTGCTAACACCTAGCACAAAGAGAGCACATAGTGAACCCTCAAAAAATGTGTGCCAAATAAACTACCCAGTTGATTTGGCATTTATGGTCAATCTTAGTGTCAGAGAGTTGGTGGGGTTTTCTGTACTCCTTGGGGGTAGTGTTCTGTGTTTAGCAATTTAAACTTATCTGGGTGGTTTATTTCTGGTTTATATAGGACAGTGGGGGGCTGATGTAGCCCCATCTCATGGCGACTACTGACACCACCAGAAACTCACCCACAGCATTCTCAATGTGAACTCCAGCACTCAGCAGCAAGCTAATTACTGTGCTCATCAGTTAAAAGAAAAAAAGAAAAGAAAAAAAAAACAAACACTGCATTTTCGGCCTCTGTTAGCTTATAAATAAATTAACATGACAAGATTTTCAATTCAGAAAACAATGCCAAAATATAAAGAACTGCATTTAAAAAAAAACAACTCAAGTGCAATTAAAGAGGAAGAATCCAATACATCCTACAGGAATCTTTCTAACCCTGAATTCTCATGGTAGGAAAGACTCCCCAGTATTCAACACTGGAGCTAATTTAAACCTTTATCCTGTAATTTTAAATTCAGAAACTTGGGTTGCCCTGGCATTCATTGTTTACCAGGCACAGTGAACTTGGTATCTACCAACATGTGTATTTAGTTTCACAGTTAAATGTACACATCAGAAGCAACCACCCACCCCTTGCATTCCCATTTCTCTCTCCTTTCTTTTCCTTTCCCTCTCCCTTTCTCAGACTGCACTGAGTTGGGTGGATCTGGCTCTGTCCCAAGTTCCACTGAACATCTGGAACAATTTTTCTATTGTTCTTGATCTGAGTTTGAAAAACCACAAATAACTTTGCTAAGCACCATTTCTCCTTCATTTTTAATACCTAGATTTTAGGCAGGACACGGTGGCTCATGTCTGTAATTCCAGCACTTTGGGAAGCCGAGGTTGGTGGATCACTTGAGGTCAGGAGTTTGAGACCAGCCCGGCCAACATGGTGAAACCCCATCTCTACTAAAAATACAAAAATTACCCGGGCATGGTAGCGCATGCCTGTAATAACAGCTTGTCAGGAGGCTGAGGCCTAAGAATGGCTTGAACCCGGAAGGCGGAGGCTGCAGTGAGCTGAGATTGTGCCACTGCACTCCAGCCTGGGTGACAGAGCAGGACTCCGTCTCAAAACAAAACAAAACAAAACAAAACAAAACAAAACAAAAGAAAAAGAAAACACCTACCTAGATTTCAGATGTATTTATTTCTCATGCTTCTGACTCATCTATACCTTGCTCATCAAAGTTGTATTTTTTTTTTCAATTTTTTAATGAGCCATTTCCTACCTGAAATTACTAGGCAATCTTTGCAGTCACTGTCAGCATCTTCCAATGTTCTTTTCTTCCAGGAACGCAGATCATGGACAGAATAAAGGACTAGGCCTCAGGAACCCACAGCACCCCAACCTCCCCAAAATGCGTACCCAAGAAAAGTTGATTGTCAGTTCAAAATCCAGAAGCCACACGGTCACTAAACCTTCAGCTTAGCGGAGTGGCCCTCCTGGACATGAAGCAGAGGACTATTAACATTTTTTCGCAATGTATGCAGAGAAACTAGCATGATTAAAGAAAAGCATTTTTGTAAATGAAATGAAAGCGTACATCACAAACATTCTCACTAAATTACTGTTTTAAAAAATGTTTTTTGATGTGGGACATATCCATAAAACAAAACTTCCATTTTAAACATTTTCAAGTGCACAACTCAGTGGCATTAAAAGCATTCACATTGCTGTGCAGCCATCACCACCATCCATCTCCAGAACTTTTTCATCTTTCCAAACTGGAACTCTATACCCATTAAACAATAACTCCCTATTACCTCCTCCCGACCCACGGTAACCACCAATCTACTTTCTCTGTCTGTGAATTTGACTATTCTAAGTACTTCTATGAGTGGAATCATACCATATTTGTCTTTTTGTGTCTGGCTTATTTCACTTAGCAAAATACTTTCAAGATTCATCCATGTTTTAGATCAGAACTTTATTCCTTTTTAAGGTAGAATAATATTCCACTGTTTGTATTTATCACTTTATTATTATTATTATACTTTAAGTTCTGGGATACATGTGTAGAGCATGCAGGTTTGTTACATAGATATACACATGCCACGGTGGTTTGCTGCACCATCAACCAATCATCTACATTAGGTATTTCTCCTAATGCTATACCTCTCCTAGCCCCCGACCCTGCAACAGGCCCCAGTGTATGATGTTCCCCTCCCTGTGTCCATGTGTTCTCACTGTTCAGCTCCCACTTATGAGTGAGAACATGCGGTGTTTGGTTTTCTGTTCCTGTGTTAGTTTGCTGAGAATGATGGTTTCCAGGTTCATCTATGTCCCTGCAGAGGACATGAACTCATCCTTTCTATAGCTACATAGTATTTCATGGTGTATATGTGCCACATTTTCTTTATCCAGTCTACCATTGATGGACATTTGGGTTGGTTCCAAGTCTTTGCTATTGTGAATAGTGCTGCAATAAATATATGTGTGCCTGAGTCTTTATAGTAGAATGATTTATAATCCTTTGGGTATATACCCAGTAATGGAATTGCTGGGTCAAATGGTATTTCTAGTTCTGGATCCTTGAGGAATCGCCACACTGTCTTCCACAATGGTTGAATTAATTTACATCCCCACCAACAGTATAAGCATTCCTATTTCTCTCCATCCTCTCCAGCATCTGTTGCTTCCTGACTTTTTAATAATCGTCATTCTAACTGGCGTGAGATGGTATCTCATTGTGGTTTTGATTTGCATTTCTCTAATGACCAGTGATGATGAGCTTTTTTCCATATGTTTGTTGGCTGCATAAATGTCTTCTTTTGAGAAGTGTCTGTTCATATACTTTGCCCACTTTTTGATGGGGTTGTTTGTTTTTCTCTTGAACATTTGTTTAAGTTCTTTGTAGATTCTAGATATTAGCCCTTTGTCAGATGGGTAGATTGCAAAAATTTTCTCCCATTCTGTAGGTTGCCTCTTCACTCTAATGGTAGTTTCTTGTGCTGTGCAGAAGCTCTTTAGTTTAATTAGATCCCATATGTCAATTTTGGCTTTCGTTGCAATTGCTTTTGGTGTTTTAGTCATGAAGTCCTTGCCCAAGCCAATGTCCCGAATGGCATTGCCTAGGTTTTCTTCTAGGGTTGTTATTGATTTGTTTTTCTAAGACCACCAGAGTGGGCACAAAAGAACCAGCGAGTAGGCAAGGCTAAAAGCAAAACTGCAAATTTATTCTTTGGTCATCTAGCTTCAGGGACCGGAGCTGGGCGGGGGGGGTGGAGTTTCTAATACAGTCCCAACAAGAGTGGGGGCTGAGAAAGCCCACCCCGGGTTGCATCAGCTGGGAGCGACTTTTCTAGGAGTGGAAGGGCAATAGGCGGGGCACGGGCATGTCGGGGGAGGAGGGGCGCTCCGCAGGTGCCACCAGGTAAATCTTGGTCTCTTCGGATTGACATCACCTGGTGCATGCCTGATTAATCTGCACCTTCCTGGGCGTCAGCCGCATTCTCGCACACACGGGAAGAGTTGGTGGTGAAGAAGAACCCGGAAGCGCACCATCCTGCCTCCGTTCGTCCAAGCAGTCCAACCTTTTATTGATAATAGTGATAAAGGGGCGCCCTGGTCTTTCTGGCTACTTCCTGCTGTTAAGGGGCGTCGCTAAGGTCGGGGCCCATGGTTGGTATTTGGTGATTTGTTTTTCTAAGACCACCAGAGTGGGCACAAAAGAACCAGCGAGTAGGCAAGGCTAAAAGCAAAACTGCAAATTTATTCTTTGGTCATCTAGCTTCAGGGACAGGAGCTGGGGGTGGGGGGGAGGGTGGAGTTTCTAATACAGTCCCGACAAGAGTGGGGGCTGAGAAAGCCCACCCCCGGTGCATCTGCTGGGAGCGACTTTTCTAGGAGTGGAAGGGCAATAGGCGGGGCACGGGCATGTCGGGGGAGGAGGGGCGCTC
>NC_045435.1:92487469-92736838 GCF_002776525.5 Piliocolobus tephrosceles | reverse complement strand
TTCGGATTGACATCACCTGGTGCATGCCTGATTAATCTGCACCTTCCCGGGCGTCAGCTGCATTCTTGCACACACAGGAGGAGTTGGTGTTGAAGAAGAACCTGGAAGTGCACCATCCTGCCTCCGTTCGTCCAAACAGTTATGCTTTTAGGTCTTACATTTAAGTCTTGAGTTAATTCATCTCGAGTTAATTTTTGTATAAGGTATAAGGAAGGGATCCAGTTTCAGCTTTCTACATGTGGCTAGCCAGTTTTCCCAGCACCATTAATTAAATAGGGAATCCTTTCTCCGTTTCTTGTTTTTGTCAGATTTGCCAAAGATCAGATGGTTGTAGATGTGTGGCGTTATTTCTGAGGCCTCTGTTCTGTTCTATTGGTCTATATATCTGTTTTGGTACCAGTACCATGCTATTTTGGTTACTGCAGCCTTGTAGTATAGTTTGAAGTCAGCTAGCGTGATACCTCCAGCTTTGTTCTTTTTGCTTAGGATTGTCTTCGCTCTATGGGCTCTTTTTTGGTTCCATATGAAATTTATAGTTTTTTTCTAATTCTGTGAAGAAAGTCAGTGGTAGCTTGATGGGATAGCATTGAATCTATAAATTACTTTGAACAGTATGGCCATTTTCATGATATTGATTCTTCCTATCCCATGAGCATGGAATGTTTTTCCATTTGTTTGTGTCCTCTCTTATTTCCTTGGGCAGTGGTTTGTAGTTCTTCTTAGGAGGTCCTTCATATCCCTTGTGTGTTGTATTCCTAGGTATTTTATTCTCTTTGTAGCAATTGTGAATGGGTGTTCACTCATGATTTGGCTCTCTGTATGTCTATTATTGCTGTGTAGGAATGCTTGTGAATTTTCCACATTGATTTTGTGTCCCGAGCCTTTGCTGAAGTTGCTTATCAGCTTGTGGAGATTTGGGGCTGAGACGATGGGGTTTTCTTTTCTTTTCTTTTGAGATGGAGTCTTGCTCTGTCACCCAGGTTGGAGGGCAGTAGCGCGATCTCGGCTCACTGCAACCTCCGCCTCCCAGGTTCACGCCATTCTCCTGCCTCAGCCTCCCGAGTAGCTGGGACTACAGGTGCCCACCACCACGCCCGACTAATTTTTTTGTATTTTTAGTGGAGATGGGGTTTCACTGTGTTAGCCAGGATGGTCTTGATCTCCTGACGTCGTGATCCGCCCTCCTCGGCCTCCCAAAGTGCTGGGATTACAGGTGTGAGCCACCACGCCGGCAGGGGTTTTCTCAATATACAATCACATCATCTGCAAACAAAGACAATTTGACTTCCTCTCTTCCTATTTGAATACACTTTCTTTCTTTCTCTTGCCTGATTGCCCTGGTTAGAACTTCCAATACTATGTTGAATAGGAGTGGTGAGAGAGGGCATTCTTGTCTTATGCCGGTTTTCAAAGGGAATGCTTCCGGCTTTTGCCCATTCAGTATGATATTGGATTTGGGTTTATCATAAATAGCTCTTATTATTTTGAGATATGTTCCATCAATACCTAATTTATTGAGAGTTTTTAGCATGAAGGAGTGTTGAATTTTGTCAAAGGCCTTTTCTGCATTTATTGAGATAATCATGTGGTTTTTGTCATTGGTTCTGTTTATGTGATGGATTACATTTATTGATTTGCATATGTTGAGCCAGCCTTGCATCCCAGGGATGAAGCCAACTTAATCGTGGTGGATAAGCTTTTTGATGTACTGCTGGATTTGGCTTGCCAGTATTTTCTTGAGGATTTTTGCATCGATGTTATCAGGGATATTGGCCGGACATTTTCTTTTTCTTCTTGTGTTTCTGCCAGGTTTTGGTATCAGGATGATGCTGGCCTCATAAAATGAGTTAGGGAGGAGTCCCTCTTTTTCTAGTGTTTTGAATAGTTTCAGAAGGAATGGTACCAGCTCCTCTTTGTACCTCTGGTAGAATTCAGTTGTGAATTAGTCTGGTCCTGGGCTTTTTTTGGTTGGTAGGGTATAAATTACTGCCTCAATTTCAGAACTTGTTATTGGTCTATTCAGGGATTCAACTTCTTCCTGGTTTAGTCTTGGGGGGTGGTATATGTTCAGGAATTTATCCATTTATTCTAGATTTTCTAGTGTATTTGCACAGAGGTGCTTATAGTATTATCTGATGGTAGTTTGTACTTCTGTAGGATCAGTAGTGATACCCCTTTTATCATTTTTTATTGTGTCTATTTGATTCTTCCCTCTTTTCTTCTTTATTAGTTTGGCTAGCGGTCTATCTATTTTGTTAATTTTTTCAAAAAACCAGCTCCTGGATTCCTTGATTTTTTTCAAAGGGTTTTTCAGTTCTCTAACTCCTTCAGTTCTGCTCTAATCTTAGTTATTTCTTGTCTTCTGCTAGCTTTTGAATGTGTTTGCTCTTGCTGCTCTAGTTCTTTTAATTGTGATGTTAGGGTGTCAATTTTAGATCTTTCCCACTTTCTCCTATGGGCATTTAGTATATAAATTTCCCTCTAAACCCTGCTTCAGCTGTGTCCCAGAGATTCTCATACGTTGTGTCTTTATTCTCATTGGTTTCAAATAACTTATTTATTTCTGCCTTAATTTCATTATTTACCCAGTAGTCATTCAGGATTAGGTTGTTCAGTTTCCATGCAGTTGTGCGGTTTTGAGTGAGTTTCTTAATCCTGAGTTCTAATTTGATTGCACTGTGGTCTGAGAGACTGTTTTTTTATTATTTCCATTCTTTTCCATTGGCTGAG
The DNA here is from genome assembly GCF_002776525.5 of Piliocolobus tephrosceles. Classification (NCBI taxonomy): domain Eukaryota; kingdom Metazoa; phylum Chordata; class Mammalia; order Primates; family Cercopithecidae; genus Piliocolobus; species Piliocolobus tephrosceles. The sequence continues at coordinate 92,734,108 of NC_045435.1, read as the reverse complement.
GGGTGTTTTACTTCCAAATACATGGTCAATTTTAGAATAAGTGCAATGTGGTGCTGAGAAGAATGTATATTCCGTTGATTTGGGGTGGAGAGTTCTGTACATGTCTATTAGGTCCACTTGGTCCAGAGCTGAGTTCAAGTGCTGAATATCCTTGTTAATTTTCTGTCTTGTTGATCTCATATTGCCAGGGGGTGTTAACGTCTCCCACTATTCTTGTGTGGGAGTCTAAGTCTCTTTGTACATCTCTAAGAACTTGCTTTATGAATCTGGGTGCTCCTGTCTTGGGTGTGTATATATTTAGGATAGTTAGCTCTTCTTGTTTCATTGATCCCTTTACCATTTTTTAATGCCCTTCTTTGTCTTTTTTGATTTTTGTTGATTTAAAGTCTGTTTTATCAGAAACTAAGATTGCAACCCCTGCTTTTCTTTTCTTTCCATTTGCTTGGTAAATGTTCCTCCATCCCTTTGTTTTGAGCCTATGTGTGTTTTTGCACAAGAGATTGGTATCCTGAATACAGCACACCAATGAGTCTTGATGCTTTATCCAATTTGCCAGTCTGTGTCTTTTAATTGGAGCATTTAGCCCTTTTACATTTAAGGTTAATATTGTTATGTGTGAATTTGATCCTGTCATTATGATGCTAGCTGGTTATTTTGCCTGTTAGTTGATGCAGTTTCTGCACAGCGTTGTTGGTCTTTACAATTTGGTATGTTTTTGCAGTGGCTGGTACCAGTTGTTCTTTTCCATGTTTAGTGCTTCCTTCAGGAGCTCCTGTAAGGCAGGCCTGATGGTGACAAAATCTCTCAGCATTTTCTTGTCTATAAAGGATTTTATTTCTCCTTTGCTTATGAAGCTTAGTTTGGCTGGATATGAAATTCTGGGTTGAAAATTCTTTTCTTTAAGAATGTTGAATATTGGCCCCACACTCTCTTCTGGCTAGACGGTTTCTGCAGACAGATCAACTGTTAGTCTGATGGGCTTCCCTTTGTGGGTAACTCGACCTTTTTCTCTGGCTGCCCTTAACATTTTTCCTTCATTTCAACCTTGGTGGATACTACAATTATGTTTCTTGGGGCTGCTCTTCTCGAGGAGTATCTTTGTGGTGTTCTCTGTACTTCCTGAATTTGAATATTGGCCTGTCTTGCTAGGTTGGGGAATTTCTCCTGGATAATATCCTGAAGAGTGTTTTCCAACTTGGTTCCATTCTCCCTGTCACTTTCAGGTACACCAGTCAAACATAGGTTTGGTTTTTTCACATAGTACTGTATTTCTTGGAGGCTTTGTTAATTTCTTTTCATTCTTTTTTTCTCTAATCTTGTCTTCATGCTTTATTTCATTAAGTTGATCTTCAATCTCTGATATTCTTTCTTCTGCTTGATCAATTCGGCTGTTGATACTTGTGTATGCTTCACAAAGTTCTCGTGCTGTCTTTTTCAGCTCCATCAGGTCATTTATGTTCTTCTCTAAACTGGTCATTCTAGTTAGCAATTCCTCTAACCTCTTCTCAAGGTTCTTGGCTTCCTTGCATTGGGTTAGAACATGCTCCTTTTGCTCAGAGGAGTTTGTTATTATATACCTTCTGAAGCCTACTTCTGTCAATTCATCAAACTCATTTTCTGTCCAGTTTTGTTCCCTTGCTGGTGAGAAGTTGTGATCCTTTGGAGGAGAAGAGGCATTCTTGTTTGTGGAATTTTCAGCCCTTTTGCACTGGTTTTTCCTCATCCTTGTGGATTTACCTACCTTTGGTCTTTGACGTTGGTGACCTTCAGATGGGGTTTTTGGGTGGGCATCCTTTTTGTTGATGTTGATACTATTCCTTTCAGTTTGTCAGTTTTCCTTCTAACAATCAAGACCCTCTGCTGCAGGTCTGCTGGAGTTTGCTGGAGGTCCACTCCAGACCCTGTTTACCTGGGTATCACCAGCAGAAGCTGCAGAATAGCAAAAATTGCTGTCTATTCCTTCCTCTGAATGCTTCATCCCAGAGGGGCACCCACCAGATGCTAGCTGGAGCTCTCCTGCATGAGGTATCTGTCGACTCCTGCTGGGAGGTGTCTCTCAGTCAGGAGGCACGGGGGTCAGGGACCCACTTGAGGAGGCAGTCTATCCCTTAGCAGAGCTCAAGCGTTGTGCTGGGAGATCTGCTGCTCTCTTCAGAGCCAGCAGGCAGGAATGTTTAAGTCTGCTGAAGCTGCGCCCACAGCAGCTGCCCCTTCCCCCAGGTGCTCTGTCTCAGGGAGATGGGAGTTTTATCTATAAGCTCCTGACTGGAGCTGCTGCCCTTCTTTCAGAGATACCCTGCCCAAAGAGGAGCAATCTAGACAGGCAGTCTGGCTACAGTGGTTTTGCAGAGCTGAACTTCCTGGTGGCTTTGTTTACACTGTGAGGGGAAAATTGCCTACACAAGCCTCAGTAATGTTAGGCACCCCTCCCCCCACCAAGCTCAAGCATCCCAGGTCGACTTCAGACTGCTGTGCTGGCAGCAAGAATTTCAAGCCAGTGGATCTTAGCTTGCTGGGCTCTGTGGAGGTGGGTCTGCTGAGCTAGACCACTTGGCTCCCTGGTTTCAGCCCCTTTTCCAGGGGAGTGAATGGTTCTATCTCTCTGGCATTCCAGGTGCCACTGGGATATGAAAAAAGACTGCAGCTAGCTCGGTATCTGCCCAAATGGCTGCCCAGTTTTGTGCTTGAAATCCAGGGCCCTGGTGGGATAGGCACCTGAGGGAATCTCCTGGTCTGCGGGTTGCCAAGACCATGGGAAAAGCGTAGTATCTGGGCCAGAGTGCACCATTCCTCACAGCACAGTCCCTCATGGCTTCCATTGGCTAGGGGAGGGAATTCCCTGACCCTTTGTGCTTCCTGGGTGAGGTGACACCCCACCCTGCTTCTGCTCACCCTCCATGGGCTGCACCCACTGTCCAACCAGTCTCAATGAGATGAGCCAGGTACCTCAGTTGGAAATGGAGAAATTTCCTGCCTTGTGGGTTGATCTTGCTGGGAGCTGCAGATGGGAGCTGTTCCTATTCGGCCACCTTGCCAGCCACCTCTATGTACCACGTTTTGTGAATCATTCATCCGTAGACATTTGATTTGTTTCTACCTTTTGAATATTATCAATGATGCTGCTATGAAAATTAGTGTACAAATATCTGATCAAGTCCCTGCTTTCAATTCTTTGGGGTATATAATTGTTGGTTCATATGATAATTCTATGCTTAACTTTTTGAGGAACCACAAAAATGTTTTCCACTTTTTGAGGAACCACAAAATTGATGGTGTAATAATGAAGGAGTTGGTTCCTGGGGTCTGTGTCTGAGAGGTCTTGGAGGTGAAGGTGTGAGAAGGTATCAGGGGTGGTGAGGGAGAGACCAAAGGGTTGGACACAGGATGACCATGTAAAGTGCAGCTTTTATGTGGCTTTATTTACAATTTATGATTTAATATTTACACTTCTCCTCCTTTCCGATTTCCACAAAATGCAGCTGTACCATTTTACATTACCACCAGCAACGGTGACTGATGTTCTTTTTAACAGTCTAGATTATTAACACCATTGTAACACACCCAACTGGAATCTAAGAGGATGATCTATTTGGACAGGAGAAGAGACCAGAGCCAGGTAACTACTGCATCTCCTTGGTATGCAGAATATCCATCAATCATTAAAGAAACAGCCCTAGAAGTGAATTTAGGATTGGATGTTTCAGAAAACTTTAGAAAAACTAAGGAACTCATTATATTCTCAGCAAGTATAAATTCATGGGTATCCAGAACCCTCTTTCTAATGCAGTCTCTTGTTAGACAGTCACTCATGGCCAAACACACAGACATTCTAGCTAAACTATATTGTATTTTTAATATATGTATATATTCAGTAATCATGTCCCAGCTAAAGTCCCCAGTTAATGCACTCTGCTCCCGGTGAACTAAGTCACCCGGTGGTTTTTTTGTATTGGTTTAGGAAGCATCTCATTACTCAAACTGCAAGTAGCCCTTGGCCTCACCTAGAGGCTCGACTCCAAGTTTCCACATTACTCCTCACTGTGGAAGGGGCAATATTAAGGCTGTGTCCTCCAGGAGTCTGGGCAAGGCCCACATGATCTCTGATCTCTGACAGGGACCCCCCTCTGTGAGACCAGTTAACAAGTGGGAGGAGCTTAATGAACTTCCAGGTAAAGCTTCACTTTGGTTTGCTAGGCAACCCCCACTCAAAGGCTGTGCTTTACAAGGTCGTCCTGTGTCCAGACCTTTAGGTGTCTCCCGCAACACCACTGATACCTTATCACACCTTCACCTCCAAGATCCCCTAGACACAGACCCCAGGAACTAACCCCTTTCTGATTAGGGATGGAAAGTGTCTAGGAAGTGTCTTGTGAGACAGACAGCCCCAGAAGAGATCCCACACAGCCAAACGGTACATGAATCTGGGATAAGCTCCAGCCACCACACATAGTGTCAGGTGTCCCTTATTTGTATACCCTTTGGCTGTGCTGGTCACCCTTACAGGGCCTGCCAAAAAAATGACTGACGCTCCTCCTCAGGAATGCTGTAGTTTTGAGTCATTTTTCTTGTGGGAGAGGTGGGCAGGTTAAGTAACTGCAGACAGATGAGCCTTCCAAATTATAAACTGGGCCACAGTGGCCCATTTCGAAGGGATTGGGTGGAGGGCCAAGAAAACAAAGAGGCAATTTCCTATAGCCACATCAGAGAAATGTTGGGCAGGTTGCATCTAAACAGTTGCAAAGAGCTTGGGAAATGCCAGGCCACAGGCAAACCACAGCCATGAATAATTACACCCCCACAGTCTCAGCATGAGGAGGGTTCCCACCATCTCAGGACAGAGCTCCTAGCTCAGCGTGTGGTCTCCAAATCAGGCTAGAACTTTGGGAAAGGGAGGGTGACTGGAAGCTAGATAGAACCCTGGGGAAGGGCACTGTCTAATCGGGAACAGAAGAGCATCACAAGTACCAGGAGGGACTGGCAACTAGACAACAAGCAGAAATTCCTGAGAGATGCAGCAGGGCACATGTGGTATATTGGAAAGGGCATTGTTTGGGGGTTGGCCAAACACGGGTTCAAATTCCAGCTCCACTACTGCCTTATTTTGAGAGTGCCCCAGATACAGACTGTGAGACAATGCGTTGGATGCCGACTTGGGAGATGACCCCAAGAAACATCAGTCAGGAGTGGGAAGTGAGGGGAGGCATAAGTTAGAGTGAATTATGAAGCAGTTACCACTCCAGGAAGCGAGGTTCAGACATGTTCCCACTCCCAGCCAGAGGCGAGAACTGGGATATGTGTCCCCTAACACCCTTCCATCATCGGTTGAGGACATTCACTCTCTGGCACTTCAACTTGTCCTATATGCCTTGGAGAGGCAGGGGAACCCTGCGGCAGAAAGTGTGGGGGGGTTTCCCTTAGCATTTTTCAGTGTGGAAAGGTGAATGTTGAGGGGATACCCATGGGCCCTGACAGAATCTGCCGTATCCACTTACTAGCCCTGTGACCTTGGGCAGCCCAACATCACACCTGTAAGACCTGCTCTCCTGATGTGTGAAATACCGATAATAACCCACTTCTTTCTGAGGAAAGTGGGTCCCGTTCAATGGAGGGCCCCCTGTTCTGCCAACAACCTATGGGCTTGGTTTGGCTCCTTGGGTCTGAAGGCAGCAGCTCTGTAGGGTGAAGGAGAATTGAGAGCTTCTGGAGTGATCCAGAGGGATGGGGTGTAGAAACAGAGACAATGCGAAGAGAAGAGAGGGGAGGCCAGAGAGACCGCAAGAACATGTGATTCCCAGAACCCAGAGGTCTGAGAAACTTGAGAAGCTGGTGGGAGAGGCTTTCTTTGGACACCTGTGAAAGGGCTGTGTTCTGAGACCAGGCTGATTCAAGTACAAATAAGAACAGCATGTCTGGATGGATAAGCCAAGAACAGAGAAACCTAAAGGCCCCTAGGAATTAGTGGAGATTCTGGGGAGGCCTTTGGACCTCTCTAGGCTGCAGAGTTCTTGGAAGTCCAATTCCCTCCAAAGCAGCCTCTGAGATGAGAACTTGGGTGCACATGTGTTTTTTGGGGAGGGGAATCCCAGGAAGGGAGTGTGTGAGTGAGTGGGTCTCCACGGTGGGCAACTAGGGCTCCACGCTTCGAGGGATCCGCTGAGGAACTGTGCAGAAGGCACTTCAGAACTGTCCCACTGGGACAGAAGGCCAGGTGTCTATCTGCAGAGCCCCTGGTTGAGAGCTGTCCCTGGAGGTGCAAACACTCAGGCTGAGCAAACTCCTATGGTGCAAGAGGAAGCCTCCTGCGAAGTGAAAGAGGATGCAGGCACTGGAGGAGGCAACTGTCAGCGTGTGGGTACTGTCCCCGGGCAGCGTGGGACACCAAGATGGGCCTGGGGAACTGTAGCATCTGCTCCACCCACCTAGAGCACTGGGGACAAGACTGTCTCAGCAGCACATGGGGCACAAAAATAATGATTCCTCCAAACAGCAAAGGTGCATGGGGGCTGGTGGCTTCTGTGACAGTGGAGCTGCAGCCCCAGGTGAAGCCCAAGGAGTTCAAATATTTTAGAAGGCAGGCTGGCCGGGACTGCATGGAAGCTCATGCATGCATGGGAAGGGGCTGCAGCTGCCATTCCCCAGCCACCACCCCCGCCCCCCGCCAAACAGGGGCAGGGGAGACCAGCAAGGATTCCTAGTCCTTTCACCCAGTTATTTCAAAAGAAAACAAACATTGAATTCAGGGGCAAATATTAGAACTGTGAAGGACTATATCCTTTAGGATTCAGTTAGTGTGTTAGTAACAAGAGACTCAAAGTCTGGTTGCTTAGACAATATAAAAGATTATTCCTCTCTCTCAAGTAAAAGGCTGGAGCTTCTAGCTGGTGGCTAAGGAACAAAGTCTGCAGGGACCCAGGCTCCTTCTGGCTCCCTGCAGTGCCACCAGGTGTGGTCTTCCCCTCGTGGTCCAAGCTGATGACTCTCACACCCCATCCCAGCCATAAGACCAAGGAAGGGATCAAGAGAAAGGAAGGAGGGGCAAAGCGCAGCACCCACTGTTTTACAGGATGATTCCCGGAAGTCGCCATGCTGTAATTCCAGTTATACCCCATTAGTCTGATCTGAACGCATGACCACACCCATCTTCAGAAGTGGTTGGGAAGTACAGTTTGCTTCCTGTGTGACCATGTGCCTAGCAAGAAATTCTGTTACTGAGGGAGAAAGGGAAAATGCATGTCAGGTTCTACCAGACACCTTTGCAGCAGCAACCTTGCTAATCACCTTATAGGTCAGGATGCTGAGCCAAAGGTGGTCAAGTTCATATTGGGAACATAGATTATATCCTACATACTGCATGTTCTAAGCAATACGATACAATTCAGCCCACTCCAGTGTCCCCTACCCCACACAATGGGCTAACCCTTGCAGCAGACACTATTCCCCACTCTATATCCCCTCAGCCACCTGAGTTCATCTGCAGCTGAGGGGGACAGCTCCTGCATGATGGCTGCCACCTTCTCTACCTGAAACTTTCTCCAGCACCATGAGAGCTTACTGTGCCACAAGCAGGCACAACTGAAGTTTGGAGGCATTGACATGCCTGGAGCAATCCTCAAAAGGGGATACTGAGAGTCGATGGATGTATGTTCCAGCCACCCCAGCCTGCACTGGGACAATTCTGAGTGTGTTCAGCATGGTTTCTCAGACAGGCCCCAGCAGAACTGAGCCCCAGTTCTCCAGATACCACATCCATTCTTGTATTTGCTCCTTCCCTGTCCCACTCACCCTACTCCCTTACCCCACCCAATAAACTCCCTGAACACAGGTGCTTATTTCAGGGTCTGCCCTGAGAAAAAACCCAAACTAAGATACTTTTGGTTGCCTTCCCTATAATCATCCACATAGTTAGTGGCTAAATTAGAATTGAAACTTAGATTCCTAGACTTTTAGACCAGATGTTCTTTCCATAGTCCTGGAACAAGAATATGGGGGAATTTTTAAGAACCAGTACCTTGTCAACAAATTATAATCCTGAGATTGTTGCTCTGGTTTCTGAATCAAATCATTGGCCCACAAAGAATGAATGGAGCAGATTAAAATGCAATAAAGATTCAGTCCACGTATTAAAGATAATAGCCAGGACTGGTTTTGTTAATGAATGGAGCCTGCGCCTCCTCCTGCCCCAGCAATTCTGAGAATGGCTGTTTGATTTGGTTTATTGGTTTCTTTCTTTATGAGAATGCTGTGCACAGTGGTAGGAGCTGCTACACTCAGAGGGCAAAAGCTCCACCCACAAACACTAAAGACTGTGCTCTCTGACAAAAGGCCAGGGCAGTGAGAGACCCTTTGGGGAACTGTCAAAGTCATCTATAACCTCAAGGTCATCTGTTGACCCTGTGGCACAGGAGGGGGGCCCCAAAACCTTCCACAGTCAAACCCTGCCATCCATCTCCTGTCAAATACTTGTGCAAGTAAACTGAGGCAAATGACTGAGAGGTTGCCAGGAATCCAGGGATGGGATTCCGGTCTGAGAAAGGAGCAGAAGGGGTAACACTCAGGCTGGGCCAGATGGAAAGCCTGGTAGAGTATGGCCTTGAGATCTGGCCCTGCCCCATCCCAGGCCACTGCCCCTGAGCTCCTGTAGCCCTGGCTCTAGGTTGCTGCCTGTGGGCACGGGCTCACACACTGTCCCCATTCAGAATTTGTGTCTCCAGCATTAATAATAATAGTAATAGTTTTATTATAAGCACAATAATAACAACAGTATCAACTGTTTCTGCTCTTTTTGGCTTAGTGTGTACATAACAACAGCTTTCCAGTTAATACTCCCTTGAAGCCTGATGACAATCTTTATTTTACGGATGTAAAAACTGAGACTTATCAAGGCCAAGTGACTTGACCCAAGCTGTGTAGCTAATCGAACCAGCCTATGTGCACCCCAGGCCATGTTTCTGACACCATGCCACGTTGTCTCCTGGTTGGCTTTATGTGGCCATTAGCTATTATAGTGCCCAGGCCCCAACACAATCTTCATTTTGACTTTTGCCAATGAAGACCTGGTTACCTGATTCCCTGCGTTAGATACTCTGAGAGACCGTTCAGAATAGTCTCGCCTGTCACGAGACTGAGCTGTACAGGTGAAACAAGGCAAGGCCCTTCATTCCTTGGGATGCAGAGGTTCTGAAGACGTGGCATACCTGGGCTGAGGCAGGGGGCTGAGACGGGAACTGGGGTCCTCCTACTCTTTGCCTCTTCCAGGAAAGCCTGCTTGCTGCTCCACGAGTATGCTGGGCAAAACTGTGGGAAGTCAGGTCCAGGATTGTAAAGTGGCTTTGAAGGGCCCAAGACCTTTCAAGCAGAGAGCTGTCCACACTTGTCAAATGGGCAGGGAGGGCTTCTACACTGGGCGGTTCCAGCTGTCCTCTTTCGGGGGCACACTGAGCAATACCTTAACCCTGCATAAAGATTTCTCAGAACACCCAAAGGAAGCCTCCACAGTGAAATTAGGGCTGGTGAATGAGAAGAAAGAACAAAAATGGGGGAGGAAGGATTCTAAAATGATCTGGGATTCATTTCTTGGAGACAGCAGACTCCTTAAATTTTTATATATGACAATGTGGTGATTAAGTGCTGCTGCCACCAGTAGCTTACAGGAATGAGCACGGAGACGGAGCTGGGGACAGCGGGTGGCGCATCTGACCGGGTGTGAGTGATGGAGGCCATACGTGGTGAGCGGCCTTGCACCACGATGGGACCGACTTCGCTGATCTGAACTCCAAGGACATCTCCGTGCTCCTCTAGGCTCTCTCCTGCATTCCAAATCATGGGTCGTAAATCTTCTGACTCCTGCCTATTTTCTATTTAAAGTGTGTGTGGCGGTGGGAGGATGGATAGCGTACTGCATCTTGGCTGTTTCTTAACAAAATGGGCAGGTTGGTGAATGGCCATGCATATGAAGGACCAGAGGAGTGACTGGAGCCAGGGTTTTCCTAATGCTATTAAAAGCCCAGTGAACAGAGGGCTGTCTGCCGGCAGTGTCCAGAAAACGGACACAGTCGCTAATGAGCCTGTGATGGATAGGGGCTGACTCTGGCAGCTGAGTTGCAGTCCCAGAGGGGCCAGTGGCCGGAAGACGTGACTTTCCTGCAAAAGCAACAGGTATGGGCTCCCCAGACCACAGTGCAGAACATGCAGAAGTAAAGGTTTCCTGGTTTCTTTGTAGCAGAACTAAGCTTGGCCCTACACAGGGATGACACTCAGATTTTATGTACCAGTAACAAGAGGCCAAGCTCCAATGCACAAGCACTTTGCAAGTCCTGCTTGTGGAACATCTGCTGATGACTCATTGGTCCAAGTGTCATGTGGCCAAGCCCATATTCCAGGGGTGGAGAAATAAATGCCACTTCTTTATTGACAAGAAGTGGCAAAGTCACATTGCAAAGGGGCACAGTACAGCAATGCGTAGAATTATTTTTAGCCATATTTGCAAACAATCTACCATATAACAGGTCTTGCCTCTGAGATTTTGAAGCATTCTCAGATTATTTTTGTTTCACTGCAGTTCATCACTCACTTTGGTTCAGATTTATGTTTTGAAAGGTCACTCTAAGTGAAATTAATGGCAGCAATGTTACAAGGGAGGGGAGTGAGGACTTGCAAAAACTCTGTTGTAAGGCACCTGCACTACCTGTGAAGCAGTATAGTGTTATCTGAACGTGGACTTTGGTTAGTTGTAAGTCCATACAGTAAACTCTGGGGCAAACAATAAGAACTGAAAAAAAATAAGTATAATTGATATGCTAAGAGAAGAGACAAAATAGAATCACATAAAACGCTCAGTTAACATCAGAGAAGGCAGAAAAAGAGGGGAAGATTTTTTTAAAGCACCAAAGAACAACAACAACACATAGAAAACAGTTACAAATGCAATAGTTATTAATCCAGCTATGTCAATAACCACTTTAAATAGGAATGGTGTAAATATAACAATTAAAAGGCAGACTGACAAAGTGGAATGAAAAAAACAAGACACAACTATATGGTGTTTAAAAGAAATCCACTCTAAGTGTTTTGGAAGATCACTCTAGAGCCTTCACTCCTGTGCTCAGCAACTCTGATGTCTTCCATAACCCCACAGGTCCAAGCTTGCTAGCATGACACTTAAAGGGTCTCACAACCTGGACTTCACCTGCCTTCTCAGCTACACTCTCCTACACCCCAGAACCCTAACTAATCTCCACACATGTCTTCACGTCTCCATGCCTTTTCACCTTCTCTTTCCACCTGGAAATGCTTGCCCTTTCTTTGTTTGGTTAGTATCCATGGAGTCATGACATGTAAGAATTTCATTGACAGAAATTGTCTTGCTGAAAGAGAGAGAAAAAGAGAAAATTTTAGGCACTGTCAGTGATACTAAACTGAATGGGATTCTAGTATCAAAAGTGTACTTTCTGTCATATGTAAGTTTTCACCTTTTGTGCCAGCTTTGGACTCTCCCTCTTCCAGTTAGGCATCATTCTGTTGTGCCACGCATCCTTCAAGCCCAGCAGACACAGGCCTCCCCGCTCCTGAAGCCTGTCTGTATGCCCAGGCTGAGTTTGTTCCTCTCTCCTCTGTGTTCTTATGACAATTTGTGTCTCCAGCTGTTCTAGCACTGTCCCATCCGATGGTAATCATCTTTTTCAAGTAGACTGAGAGATCTCTGGAAAGAGAAAGGATATATTTTCAGCTCTGGATTCTCTTGATTTCCCTTCCCCTCTCCATGTCCAGTAGCTGGAACGTAGTAGGATCATGGCAGGATGGAGGGATGGATGGAGGGATCTTATTTAGATGACCCAAAAGCAGACCCAACGTAAGGACTTGGGCGCAGGTAGTTTCTCTAAGAGGTGATTTCAGGAAGCAGAAATGAGTGGGGAAAGTAAGAGAAAGAAGGCAGAAAATTGAGTAAAGAGCATATTAATAAATGAGTTGCCATAGGAGAAAACAGAGGGGCTCAGGCCCACTGGGGACTCCCTGAGGATGAACCATATTGGGGTCTCCAAGCAGAATAAGGGGCTGGAACATTTCTGTACCTCTTTTCATCCCTCATTGGTTGGTGTAATACCCTACTCTCATTCCCTTCAGGTTTCTCCTGCTTGCAGCCAAGACACTTCCTGTGGCATGGAAGCCCTCAGGCAGGACATCAATAGCATCTGCTGCAGATGTAAGTGTACCAGAAGAGTGAGCCATCAGTAACACTGAACTGTAGAGTGAAAAGATTTTCCCAAGCTCTTTCCAACCCAGACATATTGCTTTCATTGCAGATGGTCAGCATTTATTTATTTACTTGCGATCTGAAGTTCCATATTCTGCTCATGTCATAGTTAGTGTAGACATCAAGTCAACAGAATGAGGTGCACAACACAGAATCACGTCCTCAAGCACCATCATACAGATGGAAAAGAGCTCAAACATGAGTGTCCAGGAAGGAAGTGCCATTTTGTTTCAACAAAGCTGTATGGTTTTGCTGATTTTCCTCTTAGATTCAATGGTCTTTCCAGCTGTGTGGAAGATATATAAGAGGGAGAGAAAGAGCAATTTGGGGTGGCAGGGGGAGAGTGGAGAAAGAGCTGTCTAAGAGCTGATAATAGAATTGCTGGGTTGAGGCATTTTCTATTGTTTTGTTTTTCTTTTGCATTTGAGGATATAAGAGAATGGGGACTGAAGTGTTACTTGAATGGATTCTTTTAGCTCAGATAGAAATTCAGAGTCACTTCGACTTGATATTGTTCTTGTTAGTAACTGGAAACCTCTACTCATCTAGGGGCCCCTAGACCCGGAAAATCTGCCTATTGTGGGTACAAAGGCACCAATCCCAGAGAACAGCACCAGTATGCTAAGTCACAAACACGTTTCAGGTCACTGGAACACAATATTAAGATACTGGACAGGACTTTGGCAGAGCACATCTGAACCACATATGAGTTCCTTCAGAAGAGAGTTGATGTTCTCACCTAAACAGCACTTGGAAGAAAGCAGAGCCTGAGATGGGGATTCTCAGTTGGGGGTGCCCTCAGAGAAGAATGAAGGAGCAGGGGAAGGAGCTAAACAAGGGTGTGGTCTCAGCTGGCGACCAGTCTCAGCCTGTTCCCAAGGGAGCTCTGAAGCATGAATTGTAACCCAGAGTTGTCCCACCCTGAGGAAAAGGAGTTGACCTCTATAATTCTGTGCCAGTCACTGGTCAGGTTTGTGGATGTTACGGTGACTTGTAACCCGGGGCGGGGAGGTGGCTCCTGTTCCCTAGGCTGAGGCCAGGCCTGGGGAACAGCAGCTATGAGCTGTAAAGGAGTCTGAGTAGAGTGCCAACACTGTCCACTACTGAAGGAAATACCAAAGTTCAGGCTGTCTTCATCCACATTAATAGTTGACATTAATAAACACATTTAAAAGCAATGTGAATTAAGATTTCTTGGGAGATTCTTTAACATGACCAATCCCCAGCTTGTTGTGAAAGAGGGGCTCCTTGACTGCCTTATCTCAGTTTCCTGTAAGTAAATATAAGCTCCTCTAGATATTTGCCACCCGTTAGATTCTGATATTTTAATCAATAACTAGACTATTTGGCTCCGGTGAGCTTTGCCATGTTGAACTGTGTATGTTTCTGAGCTAGGACTTATGTGTGCCTGGGTCTCAACTCAACTGAGAGCCAAACCCAGAAAAAAAAAAATGTTAGTTTGCCAAATTCAAATGGAACCAAATCCATATTCTTTCAACTGGAATGTGAATCAAAAGCCTAAACCAGAAGCAAATGTATACAGTTTCTGAAACTACTGAAACAAAGAAAAGCCTGAATGTCAAAATACTCCCAAAACTGAAAGTGATGTTTTTGGTGCAATTGCATTTGGTTTGAGTCACTTGTGGACATTTGTCCCTGATCAGCAGCTGACTCAGTTCTGTCACCATGTTCTCATCTCAGTTCTATTCATTCTGCGTTCACTCAAAAATCTCCTCATTTACCTTTTCAATGTACCCCTTAAAGGTGAAGGAGGGAGGGCGGGGAGGGGCTAGTTTTAGAATTGGTGGAATATATAGAGAGGAAAAGAGTTGATGAGAAGAAATGACTCTTGTTTAGCTGGAAACTTGCCTGGTTGCTTTTCCTGCATATTAAAGAACAAAATTAACTCCTCAGCTTATGATTCCCTTTCCTGCCTCTTTTATCATCATCCTTTGTTCCTGTAAGAAAACCATGCTGAAGTACATTTTGGCATTGCCCTAGACACATTAAATTTCAGGCATCTTGCTAGAGGACTGCGGCGGAACAGAGCACAGTTATCTTCTGCAACTTGGGTTGACTGTAGTTTCAGGGCCCCACTGATCATTTCCAGGCAGGTGAGACGGGAATTGAAACTGGCTTCATTTTCCTGAGGACACCTAGGCTGCCCGGAGGCTGCAACTGGCAATGAATGTCTCCCTGGGCTACAAAGGGACATGGGGCCTGCTGTTCATTTTGGGGTCTGGCAAGATCACATTGATTATTTTCTAATGCCATTTAAAGATGAGCTTCCCCCTCTTTTCTTTGAAATATTTGCTTACATACATTTTCTCACTTTTCTTTCCGTCTTCCCACCCTTCCCACGTACACACACAGAAATAGCTCACTTCTCCAGAGTGGGAGGCTGGGGCTCCAAGCTCTCCCCGTGTGGGGCTGCGGAAGCCTGTGGTCTCTGGCAAGCAGCCGGGCTGGGAGAGGGGGTTCTGGCCTCCAACCAAGGACGTAATTATCGACATGCTTAGCATCCAGCGACTCTTCTCCTGTGAGGGCTCTCCTAATAACATAATTCGCCACACAGGTCTTTTGCTGAATTCATTTTGCAGAGAGAGCGAGAGCGAGCGAGAGATAATAGGGTCCAAAGATAGCCCTTCTCAGATAGTCTTTGAGAAAGTTGCTGAAAATGTAAGCCCCGGACCCAGTATGAAGTTTGTAAAGAGCAAGTTGATTTCTGAATCCAGACTTAAGGACCAGCACTCATAGCATCCATTTATGTCACAAAAAATCTCACCTGGCCAAAACAGATACAATATTAAACTCTAAAATTAAACAAACTCAGTTAATTCTAAAGCCCTGGCCAGCGACTTATGCTCAGATATGAAGGATGTGCTAAATGGCATCTGAAGTCCAATAATTCCACGGGAGACATTTGGGGATGGCAAGTGTGTTTATGACATTACTGTGAGCATCACCAGCGCAAGTGCAAATGTTCACAAAATCCAGGTAAAAAGTCCACAAAGTCCATGATAAAGTGAATGACATGGGTGAGGGGTGCAGGGCATGGAGAATGGGGAATGGTGCCAGGTAAAGGAAGCACCTGCTGTGCTATGCAGGTAAGTTTAGCTAGAGGTAGAAACAAGCTGGGGTTGCCAAAAGCTGGCACCTTTTTTTTCCCAGAAAAACCCAAAATCCAAAATTTTACATGAAATCTCTGATTTTTAAACAGTGTCCAAATACTTTTTGAGTGTCATATAGGCCAAATAATGTACCAGTTGTGAGCCAGATCTGATCCAAAGCCTTTTGACAATTTCCATAGGTTAGTGAAAGCTTCCTAGAGAAATTTCTGCTGTTTATGCACTTTGCAGACCTTCTTAGTTATTGTCCACATCACTCTAGGGACAGCTGGGGAATACGTTTACATTGTCTGCCATTAGAATTCTCCAACAATACTGCTGGACTCAAAGAAACCGAGGGAAGCAAGACCTGCAATGGGAGGCTGTTTCTCCAGCAGCCCAGCATGATGCAGAAGCCTGCTTTGGCTGAGCTAAGGATACTGCAGGCTGGCTCGCTCAGGCAACTGCTCTACCTCGTGGGAGGGGCTCAGGGGGCAGGCTTCCACCCACACCCACCCACCACAGACAGCTGCTCGGGGAACCCCAGCTGTGTAAACCTTTCACCAGTGGATTCTGAGGAGAACCCTAACATCAAGCAGATTAACACCGGCTGCTTTGGTTAAAGCACGAGTGCAGGATCCAGGCCAGCCCCAGAGAGCCTCTCCCTCTGCCCTGTAGACATGTTCCCTGAGCCTCAGAACCTCACCCAACAGGCAGAGAGTTGAGTACACTTGGCTTAGCTGCCCAGTCCCTTTGAAAGCCCACAGTCTTCCCCTGAGGTCTCTATGAATCCTTGAGGCCCACTTTCTCAGTACCCCTCAGGGATGCCTCTGTTTTGCTCCACCCCTACTCATCGCTGCATGTTTTAATAAACTCCACTGAAGACAGGAGTGTGGTTGCATAGCACAGAACACACCTTCCTCTTCTTATCTTCCAGATGCCCTCCTTATTCCTCTGCTGTCAGGAGCAAAGCTAATCCATTCCCAGGTGGCACATAGCAGCACAGAAGGCACCTGCTGTTTGCATCCACCCTGGGGGCCTCACCTGCTCACCATATCTACTTTTCCGAGGACTACACTCAGGGTCAACTGACGGGCCTGGTCCAGTTGCTCAGGACCTCTTGCTTTGAAGACCCCTGCACTTGGTTAATGCTCTGCTGTCAGCATCTGGAAATTCATAACAACTTTTGAATAAGGGACTCCTTACTTTCTTTACATTGGGCCCTGCCAATTGGGCCCTGCTAATTATGTAGTCAATCCTGGCTGTACTTCCTTAAACTACATAGTGCCCTAAGAGGAATTTTAGTGCATAACAAATATCTACATCTCTCTGGACCTAAATTTCTTCACGTATAAAATGGCAATATCAATTTCAAAAGACAGTTGCGAGGTTTAGCTGTGACCACAAGTGGAAGAGGGTTGGCAAGAGGCCAGGTAGACAGCAGGAGCTTGTAATCTCTGTTCCTTGTAGCACGGGGGCAGGGGAGAAAGGAGCTATGAAGGTGAAGGACATGTGCGTGTACGGGCCACATGCAGGTAGCCTACTCTGCAGTGGGAAGGGCTCTGAGCTACAGACCCTTGATGAGATTCCCTATTAATAATAACACCATTTATTGAAAACATATAATGTGCCAGGCACTTTTCATTCCCTACAGTTCATCCTTAGAGCATCCTGAAAAACTGCAACATGTTATGTCCTCAACTTATAGGTAGGAAACTGAGTCATGGGGGGTTTCTTACTGGGCCAGAGAGCTGAGTGGCAGAAGAGGAATCCAGATCCTGTTCAGCCTGGCTGCAAACCCCCTGCTCTTTCTGCTCTGCCATGCATCAAGAATGAAAGTCTCTCTGAGCCAGAGAAACCATGCTGCTGACCCTGTCATGAATAAGCTCAGAGCCTTGGCCCAGGAGGCTCACAGCAAGTATTTGACCAATTAATTAATAACAAGAAGCATCAAAGGGAGAGAAGTGAGGTGACCACATAATTTAGCATCTAAATGGAGACATCTCTGAGATTGGACATGATCAGGCAACAGGGACTATATTGGGTACACCAGGGAATCTGCTCACCCTAAAGACAACTGCGTGAACTGACATTCTCGTTGCTCTCAGTACTTATTTCCATACTGCTTAAGGCTCCTAAAAAGACATTCAATATGCCATTTTTTGTTCAATTTTTTTTAGGTTTTTCTCTGGGCTGGTCTCTTTTCTGGTCAATTCCTGTGTTCTGCACGTACTGCAGGGGATTTTCTGCCCTCTGGGAAGGCTCTGTGTCTATGTTGGCCTTCATTCAGCCCATTCATGCAGCTCCCCATGACAAACACGAGAGGCCATACTGGGCTCTGTGGCTTGGCATTGGAACGTGTCAGTGTTGGACGGTGCCCCTTGTGTCCCTAAGCTGCATACAAGCTGATGTGTTGCTCTAGTGTAAAGCACACAGTTGGTCCTCCTTAGAAGCCAAATAATCCACTTGTCTGGTATTCACCATTCCCCAGGAAAAGAAATGGGTGAAAGGGGCACCTGGTCAGGTCCATTGCAGGGAGGCAGGAAGGCACAGAATTCATCAGCTGCCCTAGGCAGAGACGGGGATTCTCAGAGAAGTCCCAGTTTCTTTTCTGTTTCTCTCCCACAAATTTTATTTTAAAAAATTTCAAATATAGAGAAAAGTTGCAATACTAGGACAATGAACACCCATATGCTCTTCATTCAGAATCACTAATTTTTAACATTTAGAACATTTGGTCCCTTTTATTCACTGTCTCTCTCCGTGTATATATGAACTGTGCTGCGTGCGTGTGTGTGTGTGTGTTTGCGCACACGTAGGCAGAGTTAGGAAGAGTATGGGAGGTCTATCAGAAGGTAACACCTGTGATCGATACAAGACAGAAGCAGCAGGATTGAGTAGGGAGAGTCTCAGCTTGCAGTGCAAGGGTGCCAGAGTTTTGGCCAATGCGGAGAGGAGTTCCAGAGTGGATTGTGCATTGAAGAGATCTGTGTTGGGCAACATAGTCTGGCCTTGCTACCCTTACCATGCTGAGTCATCAGCTGGGAGTGCCCTGGAAAGCCCATGGCTTTAATTAAGGCAGAGACTTAAGGCATTCATAGCTGGGAGTCATTGCCCACTGTGCTCCTTCCAGCTGACTGGCAAGTCCTTTCCTGAAGAGATGCCCAATCTCTATAACCTCTTGGTTGCCACAAAAGGTACTTTTCCCCTTTTTCCCTTTGTAATCAAAAGCTTCCAGTTTCTTAAGGGACTTGTTGGGGGGATAGCTGCAGTCTTCTCATTGCCACAACTGTCACCTGAAGATGTAAAAAAAAAAGCAAAAAAAAAAAAATGCCTTTCTCCTCTTCTGCCTTCTGAGGATGGAAGGAAAGGGAAGGGGGCTCTGCAGGTCATAGTGGCCCCATTACAGGCTTGGGGGACACATGTATGGGCTGCTTTTCTCCCTTTGTTCTGATTCTCAAAGAACCAAACACAACTATACCTGAATCTTGGCGACATTTGAAGCTTTCCCTCTTTGCATGTAGCCCCGAATGTACTTGACGCGTGTAGCAGATGTGACCAGTGCCCATCCAGGCAACATGGGGCTCATCTGGACATGCCAGGTCCCCACTTACTGAGCAGTCACAGCTCTGGCTGGGCACATCCTTTCGGTCATGGCAGCATGCTCCATGCATGTGCACAGAAAGCTGGAAGTGCTGGAGAGTTGATGGCCCTGGAAGCAGCCTTGCACTAAACACAGATGAGGAGGTGGTAGATACATGTCCAGCTTCCTTGTCAGCTCGGGTGGGAAAGCTCTGAGGTGTGTTCTGCACAGATTCCCATAGGTCCCAGTCAGACTGAGCCCCAGTAACCCTCAGTGGTGACCTGCTCATAAAAACTTCCTGCAGCCAAGTACAGTGACTCATACTTGTAATCCCAGCACTTTGGGAGGCTGAGGAGGGAGGATTGCTTGAGCCCAGAGTTTGACACCAGCCTGGGTAACATACGGGGACCCGACCTCTACAAAAAATAAAATATTAAAAAATAGACTGGGTATAGCGGTGCCCCCGGTAGGCTCAGCTTCTTGGGAAGCTGAGGTGGGAGGGCACTTGAGCGCAGGAGTTTAAGGATGCAGTGCGCTATGATCACACCACCGCTATCCAGCCAACCCAGAGAGGAGTTGGGTTCTTTGAGTTCCTTTTCTTCCCTGAATCACTTCTCCAACCCCTAGAGTAGCTTCCTAGGGTCTCCTCCCAAATTAGCCACTCGCACTTGAATTCTTTTCTCAGAATCAGCCTCTGGGAGAATGCAACTTAAAACAACATGTACACATTGGTCTTTTTGCTGTCCTGCAAAAGTGAATTGTTGCCTTGTATGTTAAGCAGGAGCTAAAAGATAGAATGTGAGGCTAGCAGGCCACGTGGCTCCTCATCTCCGCAAGGCCTTCTCACCACTATTTAATGGTTTGAAGCAGACACTTAACATTTGTAAGTTTTACTGTATTACATCCTACCGGAGTTTTGCCAGAGTGGGATATGCAAATTTAGGGAATCTCAAAGGTTTGGGGTCATATCTTTTTGGAATATCATCTCTTTCATGGTTGCCACCATCATTTTTCTCCATGCCACTCATTCAAAAAATCATTTAGTGAGCACCTACTAACACCAGGCACTGCCTTAAGAATTACAAACAAAATAGTAAGATCCAGGTGTTGCCCTCAAGGAGTTCTCCAGTCTAGGTCTACTTGCAGCCTGCTTGTAAGCAATATCAATATTTACTTACTTTCTTTTGAAGATGAGGGTTCAGTTATTAGGATTTTAGATTGATGCTGCAAGAGAAGAAAACACTGCCTGACTTGATTGGCACACTGCTTTATACAATGAGATTGGCAAAACTTGCTCCAGCCCCATGGGTACAGACAATGTCCACCAGCAGCTGTGGAAAATCTGAGAGCCTGATCTTCATGCCAGGCTTATTTCAGGAGAGACAAGATCAGGGGGGTAACACAGCTCTTTTTTGTTTTGTTTTGTTGTTGTTGAGATGGAGTTTCACTCTTGTTGCCCAGGCTAGGGTGCAATGGTGCGATCTCGGCTTACCGCAACCTCTGCCTCCTGGGTTCAAGCAATTCTCCTGCCTCAGCCTCCCGAGTAGCTGGGATTACAGGCATTCACCACCATGCCCAGCTAATTTTGTGTTTTTAGTAGAGATGGAGTTTCTCCATGTTGGTCAGGCTAGTCTCGAACTCCTGACCTCAGGTGACCCACCTGCCTTGGTCCAGACCAACACAGCTCTTTAGACAGTGCCAAGGCCATTGGGTGACCACAGGGATGTTGTTAGGTATATCCAGTTCTGTTTAATGTAGGTCTGAAAGGTTCAGCAGCTGGAGACACAGTTATTTAGGGGAGAGTGTCTTTGTCTTGGTTGGTTCCCCTTCTATGTGGGCTCAGGGTTCTGCCAGAAAGAAAGGGGTCCCTAGGCCCTTGACCACCTCCATCCCCATCAATTTCGTGTCATACATCTGCCTAACAGGGATGTGGTACAGTTTGCACACACGGTCTCTCCAAATCTATCTCTAAATGACTGTGCTTTGGGGAGAACACGCACAGGAAATTGATCTGCGAGCAGCAGAACCGCACAGTCACTGAGAGCATAGGCTCTGGAGTTGGGCAGATGCCGACTGGAATCCTCGTTACTTACCAGTGGGGTGACCTCAGACAAATTCCTTAGCATCTCTGGGTCTCGCTTCCTTCAGCTCTAAAAGAGTAATAACTATCACTGTTGCCATCATCATACTATGTCATGGAGGAGGAGTAGATGGATTAAACATCATGAAGGTAGAACCAACAGAATTTGCTGGCATGTTGGATGTAGAGTGAGAAAGAAAAGGAGAACAAAAGGATGATAACAAAGATGAGCTGAGCTATTTCTACTGATGTGCCAGGCATTGTTATAAGCACTTTTGCATGCATTACCTCATTTAATCTTCACATCATCACTAGGAAGTACTCAGAGTATTCCTATGGCAGGCTCCATCAGAGCCCAACCACGTCCCTACAGCCCATCAGAAGACTACAAGCAGACAGTCCTCCAACATGTAGACCAATGCCTGAGGTCTTCTGGTCCCAGGCCAGGCCCATGCACAAGACAGGTCAGAGTGACCCTAAACCAAGAAAGGCAAGGAGTCTATAGAATATAACTGAGATTCATCCTACTCATGGGCCAGTTATAGTAATAAATGCTGGGGTATTTATCCCCATCCTCTCTCACAGAGTCCCCAGTGGAATTTACCACTGTTGACAATCAGGATCTATTTTGCGCTGTTTCCCTGTTTTACTCTCCCTACTCTCTCTTCCTGGGATCACCTCCCAAATAAAATACTTTTGCCCAAATCTTTGTCTCCAGGTTTGTTATAGGGGGAACCCAAACTACAACCTCCCCATTTTTAAGATGCGGGCACAGAGGCACTGAAGAACCTCAAGATTGCACAGCTATGATTGTAGCCCAGGTAGTCTGGCTGTAGAGCCTGAGCTCTTAATGCCTAGTACAGAGGTTCTCAAACTTAATTGTGGACTAGATTCACTAGCAGGCATGTTAAAACCCAGATGGCTGGACCAGACCCCCAGAGTTTCTACAATAATTCAGCAGGGTGGGATGGGGCACTAGAATTTGCATTTCTACTGGTTTCCAGTAATGGAAACCAGTGTGGTCCAAGCACCACACTTTGAGAACCACTGTTCTAGTACTTAGCGCTCAGTATTTGGAGCCCTATTTCACCATGCTGTTGAAGATGTCTGTTAGAATGACTCCATCTCATCAGAAGGGTAGTGCCTGTTCCCATTCAGGTCTCATGCCCCAGGGGAACAGGGCCTTGGTGTGGCTACTATAGTTTGTAGTATGCTCACATATACTATCTACGCACTCCAACCTGTATTTTCTGAGTACCCACTGTTTTGGCATTGTGCAAGATGCTGTAGGGATACACAAACGCATGAGACCAAATGTCTGCCTTGGAAAATGTGGATTCAGTCTAGGGTGGAGCTTTCAAGTTCAGGCCCAAACCATGACACCAGGCAGATTTTAAAAACAGTAGAATGTTTGATGCTTGAATTAGTCTCAGACTGGAGAGGCCAAGACCCAAAAACTCACTAAATCAATCATCAGAGGAAGTGGGAAGTCAAGCGTTGGCAAGGCGACCACAGGGCAGAGGTGAGCTGAGGACGTGTCTTTTGATTATGTGATCCCTATTTTATCTGCGGTTAATTAATACAGCTCTGGGGGCTGCATCGGAATGAGACTGCCATCAGAAAGCCTGAACCCACTGCAGTTTTGATTCCTGACATTAGAACTTGTTACTCTGTAGTCTTTATTGTGCTGGCAAAAGGAGATTAATTCACAGGATGAAAAGAAACCATATTAATGAAAGGGACAATATAAATTTGTATTCAGCAAGGCAAATCAGCAGTGCTCTGCAACTACAGGAGCAGGAGGCAAAGAATGGCATGTTAAATTACTCCTGTCTTGGGCTGTCAATTTAAAACACCTTTTGTGCATTCTTTTCTTTGACCAAATACATGTGCATTTCACGCACAGTGTGAAGGCAATACATGCTAACCTGCAGCACCAGCCCCTCTCCCCAATATAAAGAGTTCAGTAGCAAAGGCTTGTAAGTTTAACTAGAGAAATCGCTTTTATTGGAAGCATTTTTCATGTATAAATGTAAGGTAGCTATTAATGTATGTGTTGCGCGCGTGTGTGTTTATGTGCACGACTTAGTTGCAATTAAAAAAATAAAGACTGCAGTGGTTTGAATCATAATGATTTGCAACTAAAAATCCATTAGCCCTGTCTATGGATGATGCTAAATATACCAAATGTCAGGATGTGGCAGGCTGGAAGGGCAGCCTTAAAATAGTCTCTTTGAAAATAGCCCCTCCGGGTGGCTTTTCTCCACAGATCTATCTCCTTGACACACATTCCTGGGGAGGTAAATCTAAGAAGCAGGGTGCAGGGCAGATTCCATGGAGGGAGGAACAAACCTGATTGTTTCACAGTGTAAATAAAATGTCAGGGGTGCCAGGCCACGGGTCTTCACACCCCATTTGGGGTTGCTTTCCAACCTCTCAGGTTTTGGATGCTGGTCTGGCCAACGCTGACACCCTCAAACCCTGGAACTATTTGAAATGGTTAGAGGTGGGGGTAGGGCTTCTAGTTCCCATAGGCACAGTTTTCTGGGGAGCTACCTCTTGCTGCCACTTTGCTGCCTGTGCAGCAGACCCCGAGTGCCAGGGTAATCACTCCACCTAGGAGCAACTCATATCCAAAGAGCTGTTGCATGAATACACTGGCTCCCTTGCCCTCAGGCAGGACAGATCTAAGGAGTGTATTTCACACTTATTCTTAGCATTGCTCAGTGTTCCAGGTACTCACAGAAGTAACCTGCTTTATTCCACATTCTTTACTGACTGCCTTCTCTTCCCTGTCCCACTTCACTACTCCACTCCTGGTGTTTCCTGGGATCATCTCCCAAATAAACTATTTGTACTCAATTCCTTATCTCAGGGTTGGCTTCTGAGGGAACCCAGTAAGACAAACGTATTACTTCCATTATGTTTATGCAGAGTCCTTATTTTTCCAGAATACAGATAAAAACCATAAGGGAGAGTGCCAGATATTTGCGTTTCTGATATGCTAGAATTATGTATCATGACCTCAAGGTAGAAGCTGGGAACTAAATCGATGGAGAGAAAAAAGATTGAGTGGATGCAGGAGAACAACAGCGTAGGCCTCTAAATAGAACTTCTGCGTTTTCTTTAGGTTACAAAGGGTCGGCTTGGAACTTCTGCATCTCAGGAACTCTAGTATGTCAAACTATACCACCAGGAAATTTTTTTGTTTTTGTGTTTGTTTTGAGATAGAGTCTTACTCTTTTGCCCAGGTTGGAGTGCAATGGCATGATCTTGGCTCAATGCAGCCTCCGCCTCCTGGGTTCAAGCAATTCTCCTGCCTCAGCCTCCCGAGTATGTGAGATTATAGGTGCCTGCCACCACGCCCGGCTAATTTTTGTATTTTTAGCAGAGACAGGGTTTCACCATGTTGACCAGGCTGGTCTCAAACTCCTGACCTCAAGTGATCCGCCCGCCATGGCCTCCCAAAGTGTTGGGATTGCAGGCGGGAGCCATGGGGCCCAGCCTTCGTGAAGTCTTTTATATGGTCTTTTGTGTGGAGTTGAGGAGATTGAAGACTTTGAGACTATGGATCAAGACGAGGATGCAGGCTTGGGAAGAACAGAGGCTGCCCAGCTCAGCCTCCCTGTCACGCAGAGCCCTTGTGAAAGGACTTGGGCTTTACCTTCCTGTTTAAATTCTGCCTCAAAACACAAGTCTATATGACTACCAACCCTTTGCCACCCCGAACACATTCCTCCTCTCCCTACTCAAAGCGCGATCTGTGATTTGGCAGATCTGAGAGGGCGGCATCAGTGTCACCTGGGAGCTTGTCAGAAATGCAGATTCATAGCACAGTCTGCAGACCTAATACTCAGGATTTGCATCTCAATCGGTCCCCAGGTGCTTCACCTGCACACCTGGCATTTAGAAGTGGTTGCCTCTGAAAAGAGGATTAAAGTGGGAACTCAATAATTGAAGGACTGGGCTATTGCTTTTAATCAGGTGGGCATATGGCTTTGATAAAAATGTAAACACCACGATAGAGAAAGGAATAGATACTTTAGAATATGGTTTAAAGCTATAAAGTATAAAGATAGAACTAAAAATTTAAAAAGATATGATTTGTGTAAAGGCAGGGTGAGGGCATCGTTCATGTAGAGGAGCCAAAATATTTAAGTCAAGAAATAGAGGTATAGGCATGTTATTTAGAAAAATGTAGAAAACCGCCAGCAAAAAAAATAGAAGCAGAATCATTTTAAAGCTATTGGCTCCAGGGAGCAGCACTAGTGGAGAGGTGGTGGGCAGGAAAGAAAGCTTTTATTTTTTATTTTAGGCTTCCTGTACTGTTTGAATTTTTATTGGCATGTACATGCATTAATTCCCTTGTTATTTATAAAATTAAGTTTAAAAAAGAAAGAAGAGAACTAGATTAAAGCCAAACAAGGTTACAAGGGCAAGAAAGGGTTTTTTTAAGAATATAAGAGTTTGGACATATTTATAGGCACAGGATAGTAAAAAAGAAAGGATAGAAAAATATTAAAGACAGAAGAAAAGAAATGGCAAATAGACACTGATTCTTTACTTCCATCTGTGCCTCTGCCTGACCTTGGCTAGAACCTACATTTTCTGAATCCTAGAACATCACTACATAATTTCTCTGTTTAAATATATTATTATATTTTTAAATTACAAAAGCTACTCCCGTTCTGCTCCCCTCCTGAGAGGTAAGCTATGTTATCAGTTGAGTGTGTTCTATTTCTCTCCGAGTTAGCTAATGCCACAGAACAAAGCTTCGCTGGCACACAGCAAGGGGTGTTGATTGCTTACATGTCTAGTGTGGTCTGTACTCATTTTGACTGGGTTTGCCCACAAATCTGAGGGTCACCTGACTAATCTATGTGACAATCTAGGGTAGACTCAGCTGGGACAACTGGGGAGACTGGACTTTCCTCCATCTCTCTCCCCATCCAGCAGGCTGGGCTGGCATGTTCTCAAAGTAACCGCAAAGGCACAACAGCAAGCAAACCCCATTGCATGAGCGTCTTTCAAGCCTCTACTTGCATCAACCTCACCAAATCGAATCTCTCATCCTATTGATTCGAAACAAATTGCTTAGCTAAACCCAGAGTCAGAAAGAGAGGGCAAAAGAAAGATACAGAGCAGAGTATGAATACAGAAAGGAGTGAAGAATTGGGGCCATCACTGCAATCAATGACACTTCTAGATCAGCGGTTGGCAAGTTAAGGATCACAGGCAGAATCTGGCCCATCACCTGATTTTGAAAATCAAGTTTTATAGGAACACAGCCATGTTCATTCATTTATTTGTTGTCTGTGGATGCTTTTACACTATAATGTCAGAGTTAAGTAGTTGCAACAGAAGTGATATGGCCTGCAGGGCCTTAAATGTTTAGTATCTTGTCTTTTACAGAAAAATGCGCTTTTTGTTCTAGATCTTTTCCCAAGCCTTTATACACATGTATATTTATACACATATCATGCTAACTGTTGGCTTTCAAAATTTTTACATAAAGAATAATATGTTTTACATTTTATTCTATAATTTCATTTTCTACTTTGAAATATACCTTGGAGATCTTTCTGTCTCAGTACAAATAGATCTAACTCATTCTTTTTTGTAACTTGATCCCAAGAACAAGCCCACGAGGGAGTGGACCAAAACAGACCAAATGAGACAACAACCCCATATAAAAAGATGAATGGGTGGCTTCACACATGCGCGCACGCGTGCGCGCGCACACACACACACACACACACACACACACAGGGATGAAATGTTTAGACAGAGGCACATTTCCCGTGGTCATTTCTGTTTCTTTTTAAATACAGGTTTGTGGGGTGGTATTTTGGTTTTTCCAGCTACAAAAAAAAGGCCCAAAAGTGCATGTGTGAGGTGGGAAAGGCAGAAATTAAGCAAGAAAGTAGTTTTGCCTGGAGGCACATGAGCGGGAGAAAACAGGAGGCAGTGCTGGGAGAATGTATTTTGCTCACCACTAGGCTTCTTGTTATTCTTATTATTGGTCCACAAAAGTTATATTCACATTCTAGCTTTGATGCATCTTTCCTGGGATAATATGGGCTGAAAGACCTCTGTGAACTGTACGGTAGACCAGGGGCTCAGCCTAGCACAGCACAGCACAGTCCTCAGGGCTCTGTGCTCTGTGGATGGTTCTAGTAAGGAATGGATGCCCAGCAGCCCCTGAGTCCCTCAGCATCAGTGTGACTGTCCCTCCTCTCTCTGGGGTTGTGAAAGAGAACGGCCCCTATTTTTAGGACAGGAAGAGTAGAGGCAGGGCCTGCAGCAAGATTCCATGACTGGCTCCCATTGTCTGGGATGGAGAATTAAGCTGAGTGATAACAGGCTGCTTCTTGCTGCTCCTTCCCCTGACTCACCACTCTCCCAAACTCAGGTCCTCTAAGGGGATGTGTTCCTGAACTTTGGTCCCCAAATCCACATTGTGCTTTGAGATCAAGAGGAAACAGAATACACCAGCGCCACCCAAGGCTCTCAAGAGATTCTCTGCCTCACCCAGCCCCTAAATCGCCCAATGTAAGATATTCCACTTGCCTCCACCTAGACTGGGGCCAGAAAGGAAAAGGGATGGGACAGGCAGAGCCTCCTCACCCACAGTCTTTTCCTCAACCTCTGATTTGGGGCAAATATCCCCAAATCAATTAACAAGCAGTTGACAAAAACACCCATTATTACTGATTGTTGAACAGGCCAACACCTTCAAGTCCTGCCCCTCACCTGTGGGTACAAGTGTGCAAAGGGACAAGAGGCCAACAGCGGGGCCTGGTTGGGCTCAGGGTGAAGATGGATGGGGACTCCCAGGGGGTGACAAGAACTCAAGTGAGGCCAGGGTTGTCACAGCCACCCATGAGCAGAGAGCAGCAAGTGGATATAACATCATCTTTCCCTCCCCATCCCAGAGACTGTGCTTCCAGTTTTGCAGCCGTGGGACCCTCTTTCTTGCTTCGAGGGAGTTTTATGTAAGCGTGGGGGAGATCTAGAGGAAGATCCCCCAGAGTGAGACACCCACACTGTGGGTTACACAGGGTCCTTCTGGCACTATATTCTGTAGTCCCAGACAAAACAAGAAATGGGGAAAGATATGCCTGGAGTGACAGAGCCTTCCCCCAGCCCTTAGCCCCAGCAGGCTGTAGACCCAGCAACAGCCCCTACCAACTCCACACCAACCTCTTACCTTCCACCCTGCACACTGCAAAGGGCAAATTGGTGGGCTTCCTCCACTCAGAGATAGGGGAAGGAGGAACTTCATTCCGAAGCTCCCAAGGAATTGATCTCCCCCAGGAGCCCTCCCCTCTTGCTGTGGGTTCTAAAGAAACTCTCAGGGGAAGAGTTTAAAACATATGATTTAAAAATATCATTTCATGTTGTTTGTTGCTGGTGCACAAAAACACAATTCATTTTGGTATATTAACTTTGTATCCTTACTAAATTCACTTCTTAAATAGTTACTTTACAGATTCCATAAATTTTCTACCTAAGAATCATGTTATGTGTAAATATAAACATTTCATTTCTTTGCCATATTTACACTTTTATTTCTTTTTTTGCCTTATGGCAATGGCTTGCATCACCAGTACAAGACTGAATAGAAGTGATGAAGGTAGGCATCCTTGCCTTATTCCCAGTCTTGGAAGGAAAAGGTTCAAAATGTCATCATTAAGCAGGATGTTAGCTATTAGTTGTTAATAGATTCATCTTGCCAGATTGAGAAATATCTTTCTATTCCTAGGTTGCTGTGATTGTTATTATTAATAGATGTTAACTATTTCCAAATGCTTTATCTGTATCTACTCAGATGATCATATGGGTTTTTCCCATTTATTTCCTTAATGTGGTAAATTATATTGATTGATATTTTTTAAATGTTAAACCAACCTTGCATTCCTCAGATAAACAATATGTTGTCATGATATATTATTATTTTAATACAATGTTGGACCTAATTTGCTAATATTTTATTTAGGATATTTGTATCTATATTTATGAGGGATATTGATCTATAATTTTTTTTGTAACGTCTGTCAGATTTTGGTATTAGGGTTGTATTAGCCTCATAAAATAAGTTGGACAGTATCACCTCCTTCCTTATTTTGTGAGTTTGTATAAAATTAGTATTATTTCTTACATGTTTAATAGAACTTACCAATAAAAACAGCTGAGCACAGAATTTTATGTGTCAGAGAGTTTTTTTATGATTAATTAAATTTCTCCACGGTTATAGGACTATTCAGATTTTGTTTCATTTTGTGTTTATTTTGGTAACTTGTATTTGTCAAATAATTTGAAGGAATTTATCGGTTTCATTTAAATTATCAAATATCTTGGCATAAAATTATTTATATTATAATATTCTTTTGTTATACTTTGTCTATGGGATCTGTAGCAATAGCCTTTCTTTCATTCCTGGTATTGGTAATCTGTGTTTCTCTTTCTCTTCTATAGTTATAGATCTCTCTAGCTGGTTGATCTTTGTAAATAATAAACTTTTGGCCTAGTTAATTTATGCCATTCTTTGTCAATTTCTATTTCACTGAGTTCTGCTCTTTTAAATTTTAAAACGTACTACTTAATAGATTTCAGGAAGAAAAAACTACCAGTATTCACTACCAACAACATGTGTAAGAGTACGCAATTCTACCTTGCCCTCTTCAATTGATGATATTTATCAACATGTAACACTTAAAATTAATTGAATGGTTTAAGACTGATATCTCATGGTTTTAATTTTCATTTTTCTAATTTATATTGAGATTAAGCATTATGTCACATGTTTATTGGCCACATCTTTTCTGTAAACTGTCTATTCACATTATTTTTCATTTTTAATTGGGCTGTGTTGAGGGGGACTGGAGTGTTAATTAGATATTCTCAACATTAATTCTTTGTTATATATGTTGCAAGTTGTTTCAGGTCAATAGCATGTGATTTAGTTTTCTTTCTCACATACCTTTATCATGCTGCAGTTTTTTAAGGTAGATTTATTTTACTATTTTGCATTTTGTGTCTGGCTTAAATTACTCTTGCTTAATTAACTCTTAAAGCTATAAACATACTAATTCATAGCTCCTTACTTGTCTAACAATTGCTCCTCAATTACCTGGAATATTTTCTACCTGGAATAAAATCTAACTTTGTTTCTCTCCAAATGGATAGCAAATTATCTTAACCATGTTTACTAAGTAGTCCATACCTTTGTCACTGAATTAAATGTATCACTGATACATTTAATTTTCTTATACAAAATTCTAATTTATACCAATTTGTATCTGAACTCCCTTTTCTGATTCTATTACTTTGTTTATTCCTGGGCTAATACCACACTTTTAATTACAAAAGCTTTACAGTATGTTTTGGCATTTGGGATGCTTCATTGTTTTTCTTCTTCAAAGATACGTCTTGACTCTTCTTACTTATTTTCCATTCCAGATTAATTTTCAAATCAGTTTGTCATCTTCCAAGGCAAATTCTGTTGGGGTTTTGTTTGAATTTATATGAAGCTTATAGACTAATTCATAGAAAATAAACATCTCTATTACACTAGATCTTCCTATCTAATAACATAGTATGTCACTTTATTAATTCACATCTTTTAAATATTTCAGTGAAGTTTTATAAACTACATATAGATTTTATACATCTTTTGTTGGATTTATTTCGAATAATTTTATTGTTTATTTGTTATTATAACTGAGATTTAAAAAAATTTCACTCTTTATTATTGCTGGTGTAAAGGAATGCTACTGATATTTTTCTGTTATTCTATGTGGCAAATTTGCTGGACCCTCTCATTAACTTGAATAAATTTGAAAGAAGACAGTGTAAGCAAAATAACCAAAAAAAAACTTCCAATACCCATAAATATAACCTTAACAGAAAGTAGTTTCTTGAGATGGAATCTACTCCTGCTGAAGATGCTGAGAATATTGTTGAAATGACAACAAAGGATTTAGAATATTACATAAAATTAGTTGATAAAGCAGCAGCAGGGTTTGAGAGGACCGGCTCCAAGTTTGAAAGAAATTCTACAGTATCACATGCTACAGAGAAATCTTTTGTGAGAGGAAGAGTGAATTGACATGGCAAACTTCATTGTTGTCTTATTTTAAGAAATTGCCACAGCCACCTCACCCTTCAGCAGCCACCACCATGATCAGTCAGCAGCCATCAACACTGAGGTAAGACCCTCCACCAGCGAAAAGATGATGACTCACTGAAGGCTCAGATGGCTGTTA
Source organism: Piliocolobus tephrosceles (assembly GCF_002776525.5). Classification (NCBI taxonomy): domain Eukaryota; kingdom Metazoa; phylum Chordata; class Mammalia; order Primates; family Cercopithecidae; genus Piliocolobus; species Piliocolobus tephrosceles. The sequence continues at coordinate 92,702,820 of NC_045435.1, read as the reverse complement.
GCAATTTTTTTTTAGCAATAAAGTGTTTTTAAATTAAGGTATGCACATTGTTTTTTAGACATAATACTATTGCACATGTAATAATCTACATATAATGTAAACATAACTTTTATATGCACTGGGAAACCAAAACATTTGTGTGACCCATTTTATTGCAATATTTGCTTTATTGCAGTGATCTGGAACAAACCCACAATATCTCCAAGGTATGCCTGTATTAGTTTTTCTCTGCTGTGTAACAAATTGTCACAAACTTAGTGGTTTAAAACCACACAAATGTAACATCATCTCACAGTTTCTGTGGGTTAGGAGTCCAAGCATTGTTCTGCTGGTTCCTTTGCTCAAGGTGTGCAATCAAGGTGCAGGCCAGGGCTGCAGTCCCTCTGGAGCTTGGTGTACTCTTCCAGTGTCATTCAGCTCGTTGGCAGAACTCAGTTCCTTGCAGCAGCAGAACTCATAGTGGCTTCTGTCTTTGAGGTCAGAAGAAAAGTGTCTGCTTCAGCTTGAGTCAAGGAGACCTCTGCCTCTGACCTCTAGACCTAGATATGGTTAGTTCAAGCTCACCCAAGAGAACTCCCTTTTTGATAAACTCAGAGTCAACTGATTAGGGACCTTAATTACATCTTTGCTACACAGTGGAACCTATAAGATTGTGGGAATTTTATTCCATCATGTTTATAAGTCCTACTCACACTCAAGGGGAGGGAATTATATGGGGTATTATACCGGGGGTGGAAATAATATTCACTGTCCCTGTTCTGTCTCCTCATGTCCTCATTCTGGCTCCCTCTTCCACCCCTTCCAAAGTTTCTCTGCCAAAGGTCACTTGAACTCCTAATAACCACATATTAGCATTCCTTTGACCAGGAGGGAAATAGAGCTTTTGTCCCTATTCTTTCAAGGGTAGGTTTTTTGTTTCTTTGTTTTTATTTTGATTTTCACTTTTTTTCTGCTTCTCCCATATCCCCCTTTTTTTAGACAGAGTCTCACTCTCTCACCCAGACTGGAGTACAGTTATGTGATCTCAGCTCACTGCAACCTCCACCTCCCTGGTTCAAACAATTCTTGTCTCAGACTCCCAAGTAGCTGGGATTACAGGTGTGCATCACCTCCCCCAGCTAATTTTTGTATTTTTAGTAGAGAACGGGTTTCACCAAGTTGGCCAGGCTGGTCTCGAACTCCTGGGCTCAAGTGATCTGCCCGCTTCAGCCTCCCAAGGTGCTGGGATTAGTCGTGAGCTACCATGTGCCTGGCCTGTCCCACATTTTTCTGTAAGTTTTGGATTGTTAATCTTATTCTAACTCTTTATTGTAACCTTTCCCAAGTCATTTTGTTTTAGGTGTATCTATTATAAACAATACATATCTAGTTTTGATTTTTTTTAAGCCAATTAATTTTGAAATGGGTGACTTTCAGGTGAATTTAAGCCATTCACAATTGTTTTGATTACTGATATGTTTGGAGTTCATCTTATTTTTTATTTTCTCTTTACCATACATTTTTATTCTTTCTGTTTTCCTATTCTTTTATTGACTTGATTGCATTTTCTTTGCTCCATCTTTTCTCCTGCAATAATCTAGAAGAAAAAAAACCCTGTTTTTCTAGTGAGTGTTCTTAAATCATAATACACAATTAAATTTGTATTTGTCTACCAATTGTTAGAAAGATTCACTGTCTATATCCTCACTTTAAGAAGACAATAATGTTGTCATGGTTTCATTTTGTGACCCTCATTCTCATCCCCTGGTTTACCTCCTCTATTGATACCACCTAGGAGACCAGCCCCAGCTAATTTTTTTTTTTTTTTTTTTTTAGATGGAGTCTTGCTGTGTCACCCAGGTGGAGTGCACTGGCACGATCCCAGCTCACTGCAATCTCTGCCTTCCGGGTTCAAGTTATTCTCCTGCCTCAGCCTCCCGAGTAGCTGGGACTACAGGCACCCACCACGACGCCTGGCTAATGTTTGTATTTTTAGTAGAGACGGGTTTCATCATGTTGGCCAGGCTGATCTCCAACTCCTGACATCAGAAGATCCACCCGCCTCGGCCTCCCAAAGTGTTGGGATTACAGGTGTGAATCACCGTGCCTGGCCGCCCCAGATAATTATTAATGTCTTTCTCTCCCTGGCTTTTTTTTTTTTTTTTTTTCAACCAGTTGTTATTCATACCCAGTGATAATTTTTACTGGGGAATTTTAGTCACCACTGCTTTTTGGATCCTATTTCCTTTCCTTTGATTTTTTTTCTTCATGTAAGAAAACAGCTTTCAGGAGGTTTTTTCACAGAGCACCTGAGGCTGGTAAACTGCATCTCCAAAAATGTCATCATTTCAATCACACACTTACTTGAGAGTTTGGCAATCTATGTTTAAAACCTCCAAACCACACCGCCTCACCCTGCTGGCTAAAATTCTGTGAGTTTAATTGATGTTACTCTTCACAGTGTGTTTCCTGAAAAGTGCTCCCATTCTCACATCAGTGTTGATCCCTTCAAACGCTCTCAGAAAACACTTTTCATTTGAGTAGGAAATGGATTTTGAACATATGCAAAGAATGCTGACATCCTCCCACCCTTACTACTGCTACTTCCACCTGCACATCTTCAGGTCTGAAAAGGAAAAGGAGGAGCCATTTTTCAGTCTAAATGGGCTCCCATTTTTACAACCACATAACTCTATGTGCTTAAGACCAAGTTTTCACATCAAGCAAATTAGGGGTAATTTTTTGCTTTATAAAAGTTATTCTTTGTTGTACAAAAGGATTCAATGCAATTTTCTTTTTAACATGCAAATTCTCTAATACATTTCAAATATGATTCCATTTCCAACAATTCTTTCGGCTTTTTTAAAAAAAGGAATACATCCATTGTATAACACCTGTAAAACAGGTATGCCTAAAATTTCTTCTTTATAGGTTTTTATGTCTTTGAAGCTCAAGGATGAAATTCTGTAAATTCATACAAGATATTGGACGACCTGCTTATGGTTTCTAGACATGGAATCTCCCACCGAGTTGTTCAGATGAAAGAAAGCGAAATAGAGGAAAATCAGAAGCTACCCTGAGACTTTATCATCTATATTCATTCTCTGCTTTTGATAATGTCATTTTTGGGGACAGATATTGTCGTCATTACAGTTTTGCGAAACAATAGCTATGACAAATAATTTAACTTGAACTTCTGGAGCCATCTTCCTTCCTAAAGGTTTTCAGGTGAGTAATCCTCTTGCGCCCAGTTAACAACCCAGGAAATCAAGGTCTCAAAGACTGAGGAGCTGTCCAGGGTGACAGATTTATCTAAGTGACCACTGTGGAACACATAGCCAAGGGCCTGTCATCTATTTGATGCTCAATAAATAATTGTTAACCAAAGAAGCTGAGCCTTTTTTCCAGCCAGTTTTGTAGACTTTTCACTTTGTTGTACTTCCTCCCAGCTCATCAGGAAGTATTCATTAGAACAAACTACTAGTGAGGGACTAACTGCATGGCAGGTCGGAAGGTTGGCCTCTCTGTTGATGTTATTTGTGCATAAAAATGCAACCCACACACACAACTTCTCAATGTGCTCAGGCTGGTCAGTTAACTTAAATGTCTTTCCCGGGAGTGGTATGGGGGTGACTTTTCACATATGACCAGAGAGGGCTGGCTTCATGACAGTATGCAACCTGTTTTGTTGTGCTCAGAGGGGCTTCGTGCTTCATTTGATGCTCTGCTTTCTCTGCTTTAAAATTCTTAAGAAGTTTTAAACAAAGGGCTCTGCCTTTCTGTTTTTCCCTGGACCCCATACATGATGTAGCTGACCCTGTGGATAGAGACCAATCTTGGAAAAAAGAAATTAAGCCATTTTATATGAGTGATACTTACATGGGTAAGATTTTCAAACGTCATATGAAGAAAACTTTTATTACAAAATATGGAATATTCTCTGCAGCAAGAGAGGAGGATGAATATTTGTCACAGTGCAACATTCCAGAACCTTTTATCTTCCCACTTTGAATGTGAAAGATCCTTTGGAGTTCTCTAGTCCACCTGCTCTGATTACGGACAGCAGGCCTCCAGAAGTGGCCCAACAAGCCCCATGCCCATGCAACTTGGCTAAGGGCGAATCCCAGGGCTCCTGTGTTCTCATGCTGCCCATATCGCATCACGCTCTCAGTATCAGAAAGCAGTAGGTCAAAGAATACAGTTTCTGTTCTCTTGATGGTGTAGGTATAGAGATTTTAAGTTATTTTAATAATTGTATTTTATCTTTGCAATAGTACAGCAATAATATTAGTGGAAGCTAAAACTATCCAAACAGTCAAAGAAATCTGAAGAAAAAAAAGAAGTTAGTTTTCACTTAACCCACATATTTGTGTTTGAGATGGCAAGTCAATGGGACTGGCAAGGCCCACACAACCTTGCTAAGGGCAGATCCCGGGGCTCCTGGGTCTTAATGCTGCCCATATTGTCTCATGGTCTCAGTATCAGAAAGCAGTAGGTCAAAGCATGTATCAGAATTTCATTGCTTTTTAAGACTGAATAATATTCAATCTATGTACATACTACATTTTGTTTATGCACTTTTCTGTTGATGGTCATTTGAGTTGTGAATAATGCTGCTATGAATACCCGTGTACAAGTATGTGATTGTTTGAGTCCTTGCCTTCTTTTGAATATATGCTTAAAGGTGGAATTGCTGCTATTCACTGAGGGCAATATTGTCTTCAGTGACCACATAAGTTGACAGATGAAGAGACGACACTTCCTGAGCAGAGCGTTGATATTCCTTGGCTACTTTTGTTCCTATCATCATATGGTGGCAAAAATATATATACCTTCTAATTGATGCAGCAGGAAACCTGAGTGAAATAGATTCAAGTTGCCAAAAGTAAACAAAAACAAAATTGGGATCATGTAGGGATGGGGAAGGAACTCTTGACAGTGAGCCATCATAAGCTGCATGGCAACACTTTAGTCATACAGGATAAATACTTCTAAAAAATCAAACCATAAGCTTTTTTTTGCATAACTTTTATTGTGATAAATATACATAACTGTTTTTGTTTGTTTTTTACCATTTAACCACTGTTAACAGTGGTTAATAAGTATACTTAAGTACTTAAGTATACAGTTCAGTGGCATTACAACATTCACAGTGTTGTACAACTATCACCACTAACCATTTCTGGAAATATTTTTTATCATCCCAAGCTGAAACTCTGTACACATTAAAAAATAACCTCCGTACCCTACTCTCTCCAGTTGGTGGTAAACACTATTCTACTGTCTCTATGCATTTGTCTATTCTAGGTATTTTATATAGGTGGAAGCATACAATATTTGTCCTTTTGTGTCTGGCTCAATTCACTTAGCATAATGTTTTTAAGGTTGATCCATGTTGTAGCATATGTTAGAATTTCATCGCTTTTTAAAAACTGAATAATGTTCAATTTATATACATACTACATTTTGTTTATCCATTCATCTGCTGATGGACATTTGAGTTGTGAATAATCCTGCTATGAACACAGAAATACAAGTATCTAATTGTTTGAGTCTTTGCTTTCAATTATTTTGAGCACATGCCTAGACGTGGAATTGCTGCATCATCTGGTAATTCTGTGTTTAGTTTTTTTGAGGAACCACCACAGAGTATTGTTTTCCACAGCAGCTGCACCATTTTACATTTCCACCAGCGATGCACAAGGGTTTCAGTTTCTCTACATCATTGCCACCACTTATTATTTTTCTGTTTTTGGTTGTTATTGTTGCTTTTGATAATAGCCATTTTAATGGGTGTGAAGTGGTATCTCATTGCGATTTTGATTTGTATTTCCTTAATGACTAATGTTGTTGAGCACCTTTTTGTTTGCTTATTGGCCATCTGTATAACTTCTTTATCTATCCAAGCCCTTTGCCTATTTTTTTAATTGTATATATTTATGGGGTACAAAGTGTTGTTATGATATAGGTATACAATGTGGAATGATTAAATCAAGCAAATTAACATGTCTATCACCTCAAATACTTAATTTTTTTGTGGTGTGAACATTTGAAATTTACTGTTAGCAACTTTGAAATATACATAATTATTAACTATAGTCACCATGTTATGCAATGGATCTCAAAAAACTTACCCCCCCCCCCCCCCCCCCCCCGTCTAACTAAAACTTTGTGCCATTTGACCAACATCTCCCAATTCCCCTCACCCTTCACCCTCTGGTAACCTCCATTCTACTTTCTGCTTCTATGAGTTTGATTATTTTAGATTCCACATATAAGTGAGAAAATGTGGTTTTGTCCTTCTGTGCCTGGCTTATTTCACTTAGCATAATGCCTTTCAGGTTCATCGTGTTGTCATAAATGACAGAATATCCTTTACTTTAAAGGGTGAATATTATTCCATTGTGAATACACATCACATTTTCTTTATCTGTTCATCCATTGGTAGATACTTAGATTTACTCCATATCTTAGCTATTGTGAATATTGTGGCTGAAATGAACATGAGAGTGCAGATATCTCTTTGACATACTGATTTCAAATCCTTTGGATACATACCCAGAAGTGGGACTGCTGGATCATATGGTAATTCTATTTTTAGATCTTCAAGAAAACTCCATACAGTTTTTCATAACAGCTGTACTAATTTACATTCCCACCAACAGTGTACAAGGATATCTTTTCTCCACCTTCTCAACATTTATCCTCAGTTTTTTTTAATAATAACTGTTCTGACAGGTTTGCGATGATATCTCATTGTGGTTTTCACTTGCATTTTCCTAATGACTGGTGATATTAAACATTTTTTCATATATATGATGGCCATGTGTATATCTTCTTTTGAGAAATGTCTATTCAGATCCTTTGCCTATTTTTAAAATCAAGTTATTTGTTTTCTTGCTATTGAGCTCCTGATTTATTTTGAATATGAACCTCTTAATAGACATATGGCTTGCAAATATTTTCTCCCAATCCATAGGTGTCTCCTCACACTGTTGTTTCCGTTGCTATGCAGAAGTTTTCTGGTTTGATGTAATCCTATTTGTTTATTTTTGCTGTGTTGCCTGTTCTATGTCAAACCTAAAAAATCATTGCCCTGACTAATGTGTAGCTTTCCCACTATGTACTCTTGTAGTAATTTTATAGTTTCAGATCTTAAGTTTTAATCAATTTTGAGTTAACTTGTGTCTATGGTGTGAGATAAGAGTCCTGTTTTATTCTTCCACATGTGGATATCCAGTTTCCTCAACACCATTATTGAAGAGACATCCTTGTCCCATTGTGTGTTCTTGGCACCTTTGTTGAAAACCAACTGATCATATTGACTATAGTCACTCTGTTGTGCTATCAAATAGTAGTCTTATTCATTCTTTCTATTTGTTTGTACCCATTAACCATCCCCACCTCCCCTCCAGCCCTCCATTACTGTTCCCAGCCTCTGGTAACCATCCTTCTACTCTCTATGTCCATGAGTTCAACTGTTTTGATTTTCAGATCCCACAAACAAGTAAGAACATGTGATGTTTGTCTTTCTGTTCCTGGTTTATTTCACTTAACATAATGATCTCTAGTTCCATTCATGCTGTTGCAAATGACTGGATCTCATTCTTTTTATGGCTGAATAGTACTCCGTTGTGTATATGTACCACATTTTCTTTATCCATTCATCTGTTGATGGACACTTAGGTTGCTTCCAAACCTTAGCTATTGTAAACAGAGCTGCAACAAACATAGGAGTGCAGGTATCTCTTAGATATACTGATTTCCTTTATTTTGGGTATATACTCAGCAGTGGGGTTGTGTGATCATATGGTAGCTCTACCATACATGCATGAGTTCATTTCCGACTTTCTATTTTATTCTATTGGTCAATGTGTCTATTTTTATGCCAGTATCTTTTTATTTTAATTACTATAGCTTTGTAATATAGTTTGAAACCAGGCAGTATGATGCCTCGAGTTTCATTCTTTTTGTTCAAGATTGTTTTGGCTATTCAGGGATTTTTTGTATGGTTCTATATTAATTTCAGGATTTGTTTTCTATTCTTGTGAAAAAATGACATTGGAATTTTGATATGGATTGCCTTGAATCTGTAGATTGCTTTGGGTAGTATGGACATTTTAACAATATTAATTCTCCCAATCCATGAACATGGAGTTTATTTCCATTTATTTGTGTCTTATTCCATTTATTTCATCAGAGTTTAATAGTTTTCAGTGTACAGATCTTTCAACTACTTGGTTAGAATTCTTCCTAAGTATTTTTTGTAGCTATTATAAATGAATTCTTCTTTTTCAGATAATTCATTGTTAATGTATAGATGCACTACTGATTTTGTGTATTGATTTTGTATCCTGTGACTTTATTCATTTATTAGTTCTCACAGTTGTTCAGTTGAGCCTTTAGAGGTTTCTGCATATAAGATAATGTTGTCAGTAAACAGAGACTGTTTGACTTCATCCTTTCCTATTTGGTGGTATACTTTGAATCCTTTTTATGTTTTGTGCATGTACTACAGATTTTTACTTTGGTTTACATGGAGGTTTCAAAAAAACATCTTTAACAGGCAATTTTTCAAGCTGAGAGCAATTTAATGTTGATTTCAACAACTCTACACTTCTATTCACCCACCCATTTTGTGTTTTTCTGTTTGCTTTTTACTTTTATTTTAGGTTCAGGGGTACATGCATAGGTTTGTTATATAGGTAAACTTGTATCATGGGAGTTTGAGATACAGATTATTTCATCACCCAGTTACTAAACCAATATCCAATAGTTATTTTTTCTGCTCTTCTCCCTCCTCTCAACTTCCCCGCTCTTCCACCAGTAAGCCCCAGTGTCTGTTGTTTCCCTCTTTGTGTCCACATGTTCTCATCATTTAGCTCCCGCTTGTAACTGAGAATATGCAGTATTTGGTTTTCTGTTCCTTATTTTATGTTTTTCTTGTCAAAATTTACATCATTTTACAATTTGTGTCCCTTAACAATTTATTTTAACTATAGTTGTTTTTAATGGTTTTGTCTTTTAACCTTCATACTGAAAATAAAATTGCTCTATACACCATCATTGCAATATTATTCTGAACATGACTCTGTACTACTTATGTCATTGAGTTTTGCGGTTTCATATGCTTTATATTATTAATTAGCAGCCTTTCCTATCAGATTAAAAAACTCCCTTCAGCAATTCCTATAAGACAGGTCTGGTGATGATAAACTTTCATAGCCTTTGTTTGTCTAGGGAAGTTTTTACTTCTTCCTCATTTTTGAAGGACAGATTTGCTGGGCACAGTATTATTGGTTGACAAGTTGTTCTGTTTTCCCTTCAGCACTTTGTATGTATCATCCCACTCTCTCCTACCCTACAAGATTTCTGCTGAGAAGCCCATTGTATTGTTACTCACTTGTATGTAGTAAGTTTTTAAAAATCTTTTGCTTCTCTTAGAATTTTTTCTTTGTCTTTGATTTTTGACAGTTTAATAATGTGTCTTGATGAATTCTTCTTTAGCTGAACTTGATTGGTGACCTCTGCACTTCTGGTACCTGGAGGCTGTCATTTCCCCAGATTTGGGAAGTTTTCAAGCATTATTTCTTTAAATATGCTTTCTGTCCCTTTTCCTCTCTCATTTCATTCTTTATTCCTATTATGTAAATGTTATTTCTCTGCATGGTGTCTCAGAATTCCCATAGGATTTCTTTATCCCCTTTCATTTTTTTTTTCCTTTTTCTCCTTTGACGTATAATTTCAAATGTTCTCTCTCCAAGCTCACCAATTCTTTCTTCTGCTTGATTCAGTCTGCTGCTGAAGCTTTCTACTTATTTCTTTGGTTCAATCACTGTATTCTTCGTCCCTAGGATTTCTATTTGTTTAATGTTTCTATTTCTTTGTAAAAGTTCTCTATTTGTTCACATATTGCTGTTAAAATTTCATTTAATTTCCTATCTATATATTCTTACAGTTTGCTGAACTTCCTTAAAAATGATTATTCTGAATTATTTGTCAGTCATTTCATAGATCTTCATTAGTTCACAGCCCATTAATGGAACTTTATTAGTTTCTTTTGACAGTGGTATGATTCTCTGATTCTTTGTAATTTGTGTCCTTACAGTGGCATATGTGCATTTGAGGAAACAGCCACCTCTTTTGGCCTTTATAGGTGTTCTCCGGCAAGGACAGACTTTTTTTATTTAGTCTAGCCTGGAATTCTGGAAGGGCTAGCTGATAACAACCCAGGCAGGCAGAGTTTGCTGCCAAGTTCTCTAGTTGGCCGGGCTACTACGTTTGCTCTGAGGTTGAGTAGAGCTGAGTAGAGGCTGGGCTCTGCTGCTCAGGAAGGCCACTGCCTTGGCTCTGCAAGCAGGCAGAGTTGCTTGCTGAGCTCTGTGATCACTTCTGATTGGGCACAGTCACGGGGTGTATTTCCCAGCTGGGTGGTGCCACTGTTGGAGCTCTGTAGTTGGACAAGGGTATAGGCTGCGCTCAAAGATTAGGTGAAGTCACAGCTCCAGAGAGATGTGTCCAGAGGCTATGCTCCATAGAAATGGATAGTGTGGCAGGTGTCTCCCCACCTGGGAAGTACCTTGGGCTAAGGCTGAGCAGAGCTACTGTTTGTACTCTCAGGTTGAACAGGACTAGCCCCTTTACTCTGCAGAAATCCACTGTGGCTGGCATCTTTCTGCCTAAGCCAGGCTGTGGGATGTCTGCCTACTTTAAATTGTATTGTTTTTGTTGTTGTTATTGTTGAATTTTAAAAGCTATTTTTATAGTCTGGCTATTAATTCCTTATCCCATATATGATTGACAAATGTATTCTCCTATTCCTTGGATTGCCTTTTTATTCTCTTAATAGTGTCCTATGATGCACAAAAGTTTTTAATTTCAATATAGTCCAATTCTTTTGTTACCTATACTTTCAGTATTATAGTCAAGAAATCATTGCCAAATCCAATGTCACGGAACCATAAACTTTTTATTGAACAAAATGAATTTTGAAACTTCATCAATTACCAGCAAAAAAAAAAAAAAAAAAACCTTAAAATATTCATGAATGTCCAAATTCTACAATATAGGTAGATTGAAATTAAAGGGATGGAAAAAGACATACCATCCAAATATTAATTTTAAAAAGCAGAAGTGCTTTTTAAAGTGCTTTTTAAAGCTAATGCCAGGTAAAATAGACTTCAGAGCAAAAAAATTTATTAGAAACAAGGATGGACATTATAAATGGTAAAAAGATCAACCTACTAAAAAGACGTAACAATCTGAAATGTGTAAGCACCAAACTACAGAGCCTCCAACTATACAAAGGAAAACCTGATGAACTGAAAGGAGAAATAGACAAATTTACAATTATAGTTGGAAATTTCAATACTCCCTCTTAGCAACTAATAGAACTACTACACAGAAAATTGTTAAGGACATAGATGAACTCAACAAAATCATTAACCAACAGGAGCTAATTGACACAGGTGGGACACTCCACCCAATAACAGCAGAATATACATTTTTCTCAAGAGCCCATGGAACATAGACCATATCTTGGCTCATTAAAAAAAAAAAAACTCAGCAAACTTAACTGAATCATACAGAGTGTATTCTCTCACCATAATAGAATACAACTAGAAATCAACAGAAGAAAGATAACAGAAAAAAATCTCCAAACATTTGGAATGTAAACAACACACTTCTAAATAAATCAGGGGTCAAAGAGAAAGTCTCAGAAAAAAATTTAAATGTAATAAAACTGAATGAAAGTTAAAACGTATGTCAAAATTTGTGAGACACAGTTAAAGCAGTGCCAGGAGGGCAATTTATAGCACTAGATGCTTACATTAGAAAAGAAGAAAAGTCTCAAACCAGTAACGTAAATTCCTATTTAAAGAAGCTAGAAATGTACAGCAAAATAAATACAAAGCAACAAGAGGAAGATAAAAAATAAAGAGAACAAAAATCAACTAAATTGAAAATAAGAATAGAGAAAAATCAATGAAACAAAAAGTTGGTTCTTCAACAAGATCAATAAAATGGATAAATCCCTAGCAAGACTGACAAAAATAAAGCCAGGTGTGGTGGCTCATGCCTATAATCTCAGCACTTTGGGAGGCAGAGGCAGGAGGATCACTTGAGCCCAGGAGTTCAAGAGCAGTCTGGGCAAAATAGGGAGACCCTGGCTCTATGAAAATTAGCAAGCCATGGTGGCACATTCCTGCAGTTCCAGCTACTTGGGAGGCTGAAGTGAGCCCAGGAAGTTAAGGCTGCAGTGTGCTAAGATTGTGCCACTGCATTCCAGCCTGGGCAAGACAGGGAGACCCTGTCTCAAAAAATAAAAAACAAAAACAAAAACAAAAAAAAAAAGAAAAAAACTGATGAAAATAGGACACAAATCACCAGTTTCAGGAATGAAACTGGTGTATCACCACAGGTCCTACAGTCATTATAAGGGAAATCTACAAACAGCTTCATGTTCAACCCATTAGAAGAAATTCAAAAACTTAGAAAATTGAACCAATTTCTTGAAAACCATAAATTACCAAAACTCAACCAAGATGTAATAGATAATCTGAACAGTCCAATAACTATTACAGAAATTAAATTTGTAATTTATAACCTCATTAAAAATGTTCAAGGTCAAATTATTTTATTAAAGGATTCTACCAAACATTTAAATAATTAATAGCAATTTTACACAATCTCTTCCATAAAATAAAAGAGGAGGGAACACTTCCCAATTCATTTTATAAGGCCCTGATACCAAAATCACAGTAAAAAAGAAACTAGTAAAGTTCATGTCAGTATCCCTTATGAACTTAAATACAAAAATCCTTAACAAAGTAGAATCCAAGTATACATAAGAAGAATTCTATATCATAACCAAGTGGGATTTATTCCAGGTGGGCAAGGCTGTCTCAACATTTGAAAATCAATCAGTGATATCAATTCACCATATCATAGGATCATGTCATTTGATGCAGAAAAAACATCTGACAAAATCTTACACACATTTATTATAAAAACTCAAAGCAAGTTAGGAATAGAAATTACCTCAATTAAATTTTTTTTAAAATCTACAAAAACCCTGCAGCTAATATACTTAAAGGTGAAAGACTGATTATTTTTCCCCTAAGATCAGGAATAAGACAAATATATCTGCTCTCACCACTCATCCAACATGGTTTTGAAAGTTCTAGCCACTTTGAAATAAGACAAGAAAAAAAAAAAAATGAAAGACATACAGATTGGAAAGGAAGAAATAAAACTGCCACTATTTGCAGATAACATGATTGTTTACTCAGAACATACCTAGAAGTGATAAGTAAATTCAGCATGGTTGAAGTATACAAGATCAACACGAAAACAGACCCACACAAATATGCCTGCTGATATTTTTAAAAATAAATTTGCCAAAGCAATTCACTGCAGGAAAAATAATCTTTCCAACAAATGATGCTATAACAGTTGGGTATCCACGGGCAAAAACTGTACAACCTAAACTTCACATGTCAGAGACAAATTAACTGAAAATGGATCACAGATACAACGTAAAATGTAAAACTAAACTTACTCTTAAAATTAAAGAAAGTCTTCCAGATTTAGGGCTGGGCGAAAGTTCTCAAACTTGACACCAAAAGCAAGATTCATAAAACGAAAGATTGGTAAACTGAGTCTCCTCAAAATTGGAAAGTTTTGCTCTGCAAAAGCCCACGTGAAGAGAATGAAAAGACAAGCTGGAGACTGGAACAAAATATTTGCAAACCATGTATCTCACGAAGGACTTTTCCTAGAATATATAAAGAACTCTTCAAAATGCCACAGTAAAAAATAAAAACAAACCTCTAATTAGAATATGGGCAAAACATGTGAACAGACATTCCACGAAAAAAGAAATAAAAAGAAAAGGGTATACAGATGGCAAATCAGCACATAAAAAAGATTACCTTTGCCACCAGGAACATGCAATTTAAAACCACAATGAAATATTACTTACCTATCCAAATGACTAAAATAAAAAAATAGTGACACCACCAAATGCTGCCAAGTATGAAGAAAAAAATTGATCACACCTACATTGCTGCTGGGATTGTAAAATGGCACAGGCAATCTGGAAAAGAGTATGGTAGTTCTTATAAAACTAAACGTGTGCTTAACATACAACCCAGCAATTGCCCTCTTGGGCGTTCATCCCAGAGAAAACTTATGTTCCCACAAAAACCTGTACATGAATGTTCATGGCAGGTTTATTTGCAACAGCCAAAATCTGGAAATAACCCTGCAGCAAGTCCTTCAATGAGAGAATGGTTAAACAATCTACTGTTGTGGTACCTCCATCTCATGAATACTACCTACTAATAAAAAAGAATGATTTATTGTTAATACATAATAATTGGATACATTTCAGGGGAATTATGCTAAGTCAACAAAGACAATCCAAAAATACTACTTTATTGTATAACTTTATACAACATTCTTGAAACGACAAAATTGGAAAAAATTGAAGATAGATTAGTAGTAGTCGGGGATTGCCACTTACCCTCCAGGTAGGTGTGATTATAAAAGGCAATAGAGGGATCCTGTAGTAAGTTTGGTTCTGCATCTTGACTGTGGTGGTAGTTGAATTCACACATGTGATAAAATTGTATAGAATTATTACACACACAGAGGATGGAGAAGAGAGAAATGAGTACAAGTAACACGGGAAATCTGAATAAGATGGGTGGGGTTATATCAATGCTAGTATCCTGGTTGTGATATTGCACCACAGTATTGGGAATTGTTACCACTGGGGGAAACTGGGTAAAGGGTGGGTGCCCAAGATCTCTGTGTATTATTATTATTTTTTACAACTGCACGTGAATCTATGATAATCTCAAAACACTTAAATATATATTTTTGAATGTGTGAATGCTACTGGGCTATATATTTAAAAAAAAAAAAAAAGAAGAAGAAGTACAATCCTCTTACGAACGCAAAGGCCAAGGGGCAGAAGGCCATTTCTTAAATTTTAAGAAATCACCTAGTTCACAAGTGCCACCTCCTCACTTTGCTGTCAGCGATGTGATGTGCTCTGCAGTGCTGGAATTGAGAGTTTGAGAGATACTGGTCCTGGCCTCTCGGTGTTCAGGTGTGTGTATAGGTGGGCGTTGGTGTGAGAATGAGACGGAGAAAGCGGGAGCGAGAGCGAGAGCTATGCCTCCCTTACTGTCAGGGAGGGTGGCCGGCTGTTGAAGGTGCTGTGCAGAAGGCCGGGGAAGGGCTTAAAGAGGGTGCTAGCGCCTCGGGAACGCCCTCCCACTGCACCCTACAGGAGGTCGTGGGCGGTGGCTGAACAGCCCCGGTGCAGTGCTTGAACTCCACCTTCCAGAAGGAAAGGTGAGTGGGGGGCCCGGGCGGGAGGTGAGGCCTCCCGGCAGCGGCCCTCAGGCATGTTGGGCAGTACGGCTAGCAGAGGCGGCGCCTGGTCTTGGATGCTGCAGCGGAGACGCCAAGGAGACTGAATGCAAGCAGCGAGGCGTAGCGGCCGCGGAGGGTGGGGCCGCCCGGAAATCCAGGCGGCGCCAGCCTTGTAGCATCTGCAGGCCGGGGACGCGCACACGAGGGGCACGTGGGTGTGGAGCAACCCGCGCCGCAGGGCCTCCTTCCTGCAGCGCCGCGGCGGTCGAGTGCCGGCTCTGGAGGAACGGCGAGTGGGGTGCCTGCCCAGTACAGGCGGTACACGCAACTCCGCACACAGCAGGCACGGCCAGGGACGGGGACCGTGGCCCAGCGCCTGGAGGAGCTCTCCACGCGCGTCTCTTTCCCGATGCCGGGGTGGGAAGCCAAGTGGCTTTGTCCGGAGATGCCAGGGGATGTGGGCAAGGGACGAAGAGACTTCCCAACTGGCCAAACCCTGGCTTGGGAGAAAGACTGAGGTGGTCATTGACCCGTGGGAGTGCCCTGGGGCTTCGAGGGAACAGCGCCCGCAGCCGAGCCCGGGAGACTCGTGTTGGGCACCCGCGGTGGCCGGCGGGTTCCACGTGGGTGGACCCCGAGCTGCGGGCAGCGGTAGGGTCGCGGATCGCGGACGTGTGCGCTCCCCTACTTCCGCACAAGGACACCTGCACATGGACCCGGGCTTCCACCCGCTCCTGACTGGGTTGGCGCCGGGAGCGCGCAGGGGAGGGACGGCGGCGGATTGCGGGGTTTGGCGGGTGAGGTGGGTGAGGTGTGGCCGCGGGGGAGGGGGCGAAGGCACCAGAAGGCTGCGGCCGCGCTGTCGCTGCTGTTCCCACCGTCGGCGCGGGGCGCGGAGGGGGCGGAGATGTGTCTGCCAGTCGCACTGCGGGCCCTTGCCGGCGTTAACCTGCCCTAGGGGTGAAAGGAAAAGGGTCCATGTAAAGCAGAAAGGGCAGGCAGAGACTCTTGCTGGTTCCAGCAGGCGCGGAGGGATGTGGCCGCGGGGACCTGGAGTTTGGAGGGCAACGCTGGGTGTCATAATGCTGGAGCTTACCCCGGGCGCAGCGGCGCTTCCACTTGGGTAGAGCTGCAGAGAATGTGGCCCGTAAAGGGGAGCTTCCTTGAATTGGACATATCGTGTGTTGTCCTAAACCTAGCATTTACCCCCTCCCATCCCGCTCCCCCAACCTCCAGGGTCCTAGCGGAGTCACTTAAGCGCGCAGTACCACCAGCTTCATTTTAGGTAAAAAGACCAATTCTGTACGTCCCCAAGTCACCACGGGGCAGCTTTTCACAGCCCTAAGGCGTGGTCACTCCAAGCCCACAGCGAGTTGCTTGTGTCCTCGGCTTCTACTCCGCAAATCTCGGACGATGCCACGGGAGGACGCTGACGGCAAAGGCTGGTGGGGCCAGGCGCCGGCGAGACTGCCGCGCCAGCACAGCTTCCGCGGGAGCCGAGTGCTGACGGGCCTCGCGACCCCCTCCCGAGGGCAAACGGCTCGGCCCTGCGGGGACACTTGGTCAGTGTCACTCTCTCCCTACCAGGTGTCGCGCATTTTCTCCACAGAACGTGACCCCGTGGACGGACGAACTCGGAATCGGGAAACCCCGCCTGCCCTTGTCTAGTTTCTCTGCCCTTCACTGCGGACTGCGCCGTGTGGGCTCCGGGACCGCCCCTACACCTTCGCCCACAGCTCCCCATTCCCAAGGCAGCCGGAGGAGGATCTTTCCGAGTTACCTGTCTCACGTCAGCAGCCACACCGAGGCGGTCCCCCTCGCACCGCTCCCCAAGGGTAGAGCCCGTGAAAGTCCGAGGCTCCTGTGCCACGCACCCTCCCCCTTGCGGGGCGACCCCGCTTGTGCGTGTGTGTGTCACGCGTTTAATCGCACCCAGTAACTCCCAGACGTGCAAGACAAAGCATTTCAAGCAAAGATGGTCCAGAGTTCAAGTTGGAAAGCACATCTCGAGGCGCTGAATCTGTTCTCGCCGTCTGCCTCGGTCTCTGGGGCGTCGCATCCAGGAGAAGGGTTTTTAACTGTGAATCCCTGCCAAATCCGCTCGGAATTAGCTCTCCTGCCGGTGCAGCAACAAGTGGCCCCGCCGCCTCCCTTGTGCACTCGGAGGGACTACACCCTCCTCCTCTCCCAGCCCCTAGTCCTAACAGGAGTAGGTAATGGCGGGGAAAGGGGGAGGGGACGAGAGAGGGGAGAAGGAAGTACATATTTTTCAATTGTGAAATTGTCTGCGTGCTGTGCTCAGGGATTCTCTTATCTCAATCAACTTCAATTTTAACGTGGCCGTAACGTTAAGATTAAGACCTAGAAATGAAAACGTACCCACCTTCCTTATTACAAAGGTCGTTTGTTGTTTGTTTTTTAAGAACACCAAGTATCCCCCCCCCCACGGACTTACACTTTGTTTATGAGATTTCTCCAACCTTGGTGGTTTGGAGAAATGAGGTGGGGGAGGGGAGGACCAAGGGCAGCAAGACGTCCACCAGGAAAATAAGATACTTACTAATTTAATAGGGCCGTTCCTTTTTACATAAGATGCTCCCCCACCCCCCAACAATTTACAACAGGTAAACTTTGAGCTTCCTCAAAGTTTCTTTATCTAGCGTTTATGCCCGTAGCTTTACGAATAAACTCCCTTTCCAGGTAAACCTGCTCATCCCTTGTCCTATGCCCAGCGAAGCCCAGGTACAATGATGGGTCAAGGACCTCCGGTTTCCACATTGTCTGAGTCACGTTCCAGTTGGAAAGGCCATCTTGGGCGAGGGACGTGTTGCCCGACTGGTCTAAATAAGGAAAGAAAGTGGAGTACCAAAGAATCAAGGGCCTCTGTTTCTCCCCATCCCGCCACCACCACCACCGGTCCCCGGGCTCTGCTGAGCGCTGCGGCGGTCTTGGCTGGAAACTGCATCCCCGCCCAAATCGAGCGCAAAATTCCCTTGGACAGAAGTTTGAAAGAATCCAGCGTAGAAACAGACTTATCCGTCCAATTTGGTTTTAATCAGTAATCATATAAGTATACCTACATAACCACCTAAGTGGAGAGCAGACGCCCAGATTCATGGTCCCCACGTGTTGCTGGAGTTGGCGCAGACGCGTGTGCGGGCATAGCGGCGGACGTGACACCGCATTTTCTCCGAATTCCTGCCATCTAGGGTGGTGTCGCCCCGAGAGGGGGCCGTGGGGAGGTGGGGAAATAGGCTGCGGAATCCACTTGCTCTGGGGGAGCACTTAAGGTTCAGAGCAGAGCGCAACTCCGGGGGGCTCTTGCACAACCCCATTCTCCCACACCAGAAAAGCAAATGCTCGTTATGGATGATTAATAGCCGGGCTTCTCCTGACCATGCGGCGCGTTCCTGCCGGCACCACTTAGTTGTTTTAATTTGACCTTTATTAGCCACGTGCTCCCAGAGGCTGCGAATTGGATTCGCACCACGATAACCGCCCTCTCCCCTTCCACACGGTCGGCTTCCTGAGGAGGATCGGGGACTGCAGCTTCCGCGACGCCTCCTCCTTCTGCGTAAGGAGCAGGCCTGAGTTCCTCCACGTAATGACCTGGGAGCCCTGAGGCATCCCGGGGCCTGGTCGGAGTGTCTTCGGGCCCTGGAGCTGGGCGGTGTCTGCAGTGCACCGCCGTGAGTTTCTCTCGGGTACAATGTGCTGGTGTGCAGAGAGGAGGAAAGAAAAAAAAAAACACCACTCTTAAGTGGCACTGGCATCTATGAAGTGGCGGTGGTCTACACTGAGCGTGCCCTTGCCTGGAGGTGTAGGGGGCGGTTACTGCAGCCGAGGGGAGGGTACTGCGGCCAAGGGCAGGGCGGGAGGACAGTCAAGGCCGGCTGGCCGCGTGGGAGCCTTTCCTCTCCGGGTTCAGCGGCCGGAATCACCAGCACTGCGGCTAAAGGGGCTGGTAGGCTCTCCTGCACCCCGCGTGCTCCTCCGCCTTCTCTGTGTCCCCCGGCTTTTCCAGGAGGAAGATGGGGTGCCCATCGTGAATGGGGCGCGCTGGGCCGCCTGGCCGGGCGGTCACGTGTCCCCCCTCCCCCGCCACTGCGGCGGGAGTTCCAATCAGAGCTCGCCAGGGGGCTCCTCCCGGGCAGGAACCACCCGGCTCGGCGGCGGAGGGTGGGCCGCCGTCACCTGACCGCCCGCCCCCGCCCCCCGCGAGTAAGGGGCGGTGGTAGCGTCTGCTCGGTTACAAATGGCCCCTCCCGCCCGGCTCGCCCGCTCGCTCGGGCTCGGCGCGGACCCGCCTGGGCGTGCTCTTCCCGCCGGCTCAAGGCGTCCCACCGCCCTGCCCGGCGCCAGCCCGCGGTCCCAGCCACTCCTGAGGGTGCGCCGGGCACCCAGCGCGTAGGCTCACCCTTGGAGGTCGCCACGGAAGTCTGGACTGCCGAGGCGTGTGGCTTGTCTACCGGCAGGTGAGCGTGCACCGCGGGCGTGGGATGCTGTGGGTACAGTGCGGGGGACGTGTGGGGTCCTCGGATGCGAACGCGAATCCGTCCTATGCCCGGGTCAAGTTTGCACAGAGAGTCCGAGGTGTCTGTCTCCTCGGCCTCCTCCTGATGCTCCCATGGGTTGGGGGCTCGGACCAAAGCTTCGATTTGGGGGAAGGGCTTCAGGATGTTCTTGCCTTGAGATACTTGACAAAGGTTGAAAAGACACATCAGGTGGGAGCTGGTAGCTGCTGCTGACCGGGTGAGACAGGTGCAGTCGAGTGTGCATGCATATGTGTGGCTCCTGGTTAAGGGTCAACTCGAGATGGGGAGAAGCCACTGCGGCGGGTTATTCTGTCCTCAAGAGCCACTTAGATGCTGGAGAGTGAAACTGAGTGGCTCTGAGGTGGTCACTAGATGTTATGGCAGCAAACCAGTGACCCCCAGTATTTCTGATATGACCCTGTAGTAACAGGAGTGCAGATGGTTCAGTACAGAGTGTGAGGTTTTAAGGCACCCAGAAAAGATTCCTTTTACCTTCTAACTTCTTGGCAAAAATTAGTATTAAAAGTGCTGAATCATGCAAAAAGATGAGGAAAATAATTTACTTCATGTTTTGGTAAAGTTTTCCAAAGCTAATAATATCTGCATTTTTGGATCAATGCTTTACATTTAAGATGTAGGCACTAGGTATTTCAAATCATATTTTAAGACTGTGCCCTTGGCTTTATGACTATCGGTTGCTTTTTTTCCCTTTATGATGAGTTGTATCCATTCATTACTTCTTACCACTTTCACTACCCTCAAAACAAACAAAACCCCAGAAAACAAGACATGGAATTTTTATTTTTATTTTATTTATTTATTTATTTTTGGTGTGTTCTTGATTGTAAAGGGAGTGGAGGTATCAGTCCTAGGAAATAAAAAAAATCGTCCTCTGATG
Organism: Piliocolobus tephrosceles; assembly: GCF_002776525.5. Taxonomy (NCBI): domain Eukaryota; kingdom Metazoa; phylum Chordata; class Mammalia; order Primates; family Cercopithecidae; genus Piliocolobus; species Piliocolobus tephrosceles. Next base: position 92,682,021 of record NC_045435.1, on the reverse strand, counting down.
AATGCAGTGATGGGCAATTTGATAAATTTGATTTGTCATATGCCACTGAAGGGAATGTCAAGCTGATAACATGCAGACTGGAGAGAAAATGAAACAGGAGTTGCCCATTGAGGAAGACATAAGCCCTTATCCAGTTGCACTCAGTGAAGGAGCTGGAAGGTAGTCCTTCCACATTGGAACCTGAGTCCTTGTTGGTGGAGGTGCAGTTTTTGATGCAAGTTCTGGGGTCAGACACCATGTAACATAAAGATGAATTTTAAAAAAAATCAGAGTCAGGATTAGTAAAATGGGTGTGTCCAGCGACAGCCTTTGCCTATTTACTCTGGGTTGCACTGTCTGAAATGCTCAGTGGCCTGCTGACTCATACGGAGAACAAGCATGGCTTAGCAAGATTGGATTTTACTTGTAGACTCTAAAGAACTGTACTTGTTAAAAGAAAAAAAAAAAAGATTTTTGAAAAGCATCATCGGAGACATCCATAATAGAGAAGCTAGTCTTTCTCACATCTCTTCTTCCAGGAGGTTTCTCCCTGATTCCTTGACTTGTCACCTTTATTTCAATACCTGTCATCCATGCTTGTGCACAGTACATTTGGTTTGACACAAAGGTTTTAATCTGAATCTTAACATGAGAAACAGTGGTACTCTTAGCAACATGATTATTTCAAAGGTATTTTTGAAGGATACTGAAAAACTGGAATATGAACGATTAATTGAGTTTTCTTTACAGCACAGACTCCCTTAACATTGCATGCAAGACCAGGGAGCCCCACCCTGTTTCTGAGCATCTGCATGAAAGACCAGGAAAGGAATTCGACAATTGCAGTGGTGCAGGGAGAGGCAGCTTCTAGGCTTGGGCATTACCTTTATTTAAATAATTACTAACAATTTTGGAGGGTAGGCGTTAATCCATAGGCAGGTCTTGAAAAGCACAGTGTTACTTCTTTTCGCCTGTCAGCTTGTTAAAATGTCCATTTAACTTTGATAGGTTGATTTTGATAGAAAAGGGATACATATCGAGAGCTTCCAAATTTTAAGATCCTAGGGCTAAAAGGCATGATTGATTGGAAGGACACATATTAAAGCATACAGTGAAGCCAAAAAGAGTTATTTTTGCTTTGATATTCTTAATAAATTTTTTTATAAAACTAAGTTTTTTAGAAAGAGGGGGCTCCTTTTTAGGCAATGCATGGAATAAATCAGCTTTTGTGATAGACCAGCACCTGGCATCTCAGTTTGAACAGAGATGCATAATTGGAGCAAGAAATAGATGAATGAACTTACCTTTTACTGCTTGGTCCTTCAAACAGAACCCAGTCATTTTACATCAGATTAGAGGAAGGCCATTTCTACAACAAGACAAGGAGATTTCAAATCTTGTTTCAAATCTATGGGAAAGAAAATGTTTTGAGCTGCTCTGAAGAAAGGCATTATAAATTTACAGTTCATTATTATAGTTATGCTTATCCGCATCGTCTACTGCAGATAGCGGGTCTGACCAAGAAGAAAAGAGATACAAAGACTTTTTTTCTTTCCTTTTTTTAAGTCAAAATTTTCAAAAGGATCCCTACTTGGTTACCTTCCATTTTTTAAGGTAAATATATCATTTACAGAAGAGAAAATGATACCTTTTGCCTTGATGGCTAGAGTGAATTAATGCATTTTCAGACTTGAATGTCGTGACCAGTTAGCAGTATCTCAACAGTTCCTCCAGTATAATGTGATACTCTAGGTGAAAATCGCAGTTTCTGTTCTGAACTCATAATCTTAAGCTGCCGAAACTACCTTCTGCTTTTTTCCTGTTTTTTTTTTTTCTTCTTTTTCTTGTATTATCTTTCCCCTCTTTTAAATCCACAAACTACACCTACAAATCCTAGCACCTAGAAGGCTTTGAGAGTCATCAGGAAAACACAATCAGGTAAATTGCCTGTGATCGTGGGTCATTCTAAAATCAAAATAGATTTCAGCAGCGGATTCAAGAATCAAATTGGTAGGACGTCTCTGGTGCTTTGCTTAGATGCCGGCGCCCTAGCAGCCTGCTTTCAAAGAGGGTCTTTTCCTAAGATATGCAGTGATTGTTTTGTGGAAATTAGCTCTACCCACTTGCACAGTTAATTGCAGTGTGAGAAGGTTCCAGAACAGTACCTCCTTGAGTTCGACAGTAAATGTGCACACATCATTGTATGACGAGCATTCCAGAACACTCACCTCCCAGCGAAGTAAATGTGCTGGCTAAATAAACACCTGGGCTGCTTTAGCCCACAAATGCCAACAAGTCTCATGTTTTACCACAAATGTACGCTAAGCCTTTTTAGGACACTGCAAAGCCTTGTAGCATGGAAAGGGGCATCTGATGTCTGATTTCTTTTAGAGTTGGCTTCCAAGAATCTCTATTTTTCCATTTGAGGATGTCAGGTTATGAGTGTTTTGTGAGGAATTTGAAGAAAATTGTTTCTCATCCACTTATTACAAGGAATTGTAGAGTTAGTAATATCTTTGGCTTTAAGGATTTAAAAAGTAATGATACTTTTGGGTGTGTGAGTGTTGGATTGAGGCAATAGAGAGTATCCTTTAGAAAACCATTTGGAGATTGCTTCTCCTTTAAAATTGTGTGACATTAAACACTTGTACATACATTTCTGCAAAATTCAAGAAATGTGCTTTGGTGTGCACATTGTGCCACATACACATGCATCCTACACAAACTGGAATTGCTATTTAGGACTGTTTAACTCTTCATTTTGAGGAGACTTAATTTGGGTAGTGGTGAGGGTTTTTATTTGTTTCTTTCCTGGTAGAAGTGGGCTCTGAATCTGTTGTGCTTAGGTATCTTAGTAGGTAGCACCATCAAGAAAAGACAGTGAATGAATAGTTCTTATACATAGATAAAGTACTTTTTTTTTTGCAGTGTGTTATCATTTAGGTTGCTAATTTAAAAGTATTTCAGCTCTGGATTTTAAAACTAAAAATATCATGAGAAATAGTTTTCGTTCAGATGTAGCTCAAGATGCATCTCTCCGTTGTTCAAATTACTATGCATCCTCTTTGCTTCTCATGGAATTTGGAAACTATCCCAACTGCTAATGATCTAAACATTTTGGTCTTACAGGTGTTCTTTTGATCACAATGGATAGTGACTCTTCTCTTCTGCCTGAGAGTGGTTCAAAATGTAAGTTCAGTAAACTAAATAATTAAATATTAATAATTCTGAACATCTATGCAGAGCAGTTCCTCCCATTTTTCATTCCTTCTGCCTAAGGACTCTAGCTTCATAAATAAGAATCCAGAAGGAAGTGCTATACCCTTGAGTAGGGGGTGGGGGGAGCCTAACCTAGATGAACATCTATTCACTACCCAGCAGTGTAACTTTATATGACTGCAATCACAGCCATTGATTCCTGTGCACCCCCACTGCCCCCATGTTATTTTCATGGTAATAGAATATGAACCTTTGGTGCCTGGGTAATGCTGAATTGACACTTCCCCAGATGTCATATGTTTCTGTGTGGCCCTGCCTGTTCTAATCTTCTCTTGGTTCAAGCAGATGGCTTCTGATATGTAGAAACATCCAGGCCCAGAAACAGAGGGTTTTTTGTTTGTTTTTGTTTTCATTTTTGTTTTGTTTTGTTTTGTTTTGGCGGGGCGGGGGGAGTGGCCAGATGAAATCCTATGGTTACTGTCAAGCTACCTTTCTTACCGAATATACATTAATCAAAATGCTATAGCCCAGCTGATGACGTTTATGCTGTTAGGATCTGGTACACATAAATTATAAAATGGAAAGTGTTAAAGTGTACGGGAAGCCATTGCTGTTTCACGCAGAGTTTGAATGGTGAGGAATTTTACAGATTTCCCAGGGCTGGATCCACCTTTTCCATTTGAAGGATATCAAGTACTTCCAAGTATGGCTGTTTAAATAGTGAACTCTCAGTCTCTGAAAGGAACCTAGTGCTGATTTGGACCCCTCCCTGCCTCTTTAGAGATCTCAACACATGATTTAAGATATTTTTGAAAACTTCTTAGGCATTTGATGCATTTTATCAGTGGTCAGACTCTAGAAAGCTGATTTTTATTAGGAAAAATATCTCTTCTACCTTCTCTTATCCCTTGCTTTTCTGCCTTCCTGTCTGTGCTCTCTTGCCCAAAACATAGATTTTCATGTAATTCAGTTCACTAAATATCACTTCCATTTTTGCTTCTCTGCAGAGTTTATTGCTAGAGCTGCTAATAGACTTTCAGTGCAAATAGTATATTGATCACTTGAAATCTCATTTGAGCTTGACTGAATATACATAATGGGGTGTCAATCGGGGAAAAATCTCGTAATAAATGGCAGGTGACTTATATTCATGAGGGAAAAAAGTCTTGGGCAGCACACAAAATACCATGTTTACTGTAGCATGACAGACTGATTTTGCTCGTCTCCATCACATTCATCTGGTGGGTGTTTAATAGCAAAGGCAAGGTTAGAATACCAAGATCCTGGAACCTTTCTTTCTTTGTTTATGTGGGAAGCATTTTTGTACACTCTATACAGTATAAGCATCTTCTAGAACTACAGCCAGCAAGAAAGATCTTTTCTACCTGAGAAATTCAGAAATTGCAAACAAATCTGTTTAAGTTGGTGTGTATTTAAAATCAGCTACTGATTTATGCAGTCCATATTTTTTAAATTTTTACCATGTGTGTATCAGTGCATACACTCACTGTATGCAAATATCATTTTCAGTGTGTATATGGGAGAGCACAGTATATTTAGAGAAAAGTCTGCTTTACATAAATTATTTTTAAGAACAACTGAGCAGAGGAGTAGCCATGCGTTAGGAAAGCCAAATCTTTTTTTTTTTTTGGTTTCCCATTGAATGATAAGTGAAGGAATTTCTCTTTTAAAGTTTTATATGTAATTCTTTAAAATCAATTTTCCTGATAGAGCAGTCATTATGGTGGTAGATATGTCTGGGAAAGTGATATTTTGGGTTGCTTTATACAGCTGACTTGATAGCTGACTTTACTGTGGCTGATTGTCTGGACACATGGGGGTATCTATCATATTAGCTGTAACCCTGCTTCATGCCAAGACAGTGTGGGGTACATCATGTTTTTCCCAGTCTGCTAGGTGGGGTGCAACTCAGCTTCCATCAGGAATTCGTCATCTCCTGTAAATGAATGAAATCAACTGGCTTTTTGCTAACAAGGTTCTAATTTGCTTTTTTTTTTACAGTCAAAAAAATTAATAATAATCGTACCTTGGACAAACGTCTCCTTCAGTCCTTGTGCAATATCTCAAGATTTTAAAACGTGTATTATGTCAGAGTTTTCACCTTTTTAGCCTCAGGTCATATATGATAGCCAGAGGAATCTGCTTACCACAAAGAGTATGCAAAATAGGACAAGTGACATTATTAAGATACAAAAGACATGACATCAAGTCCTGATCATACATACTGTTTTTCCATAGCAAGATTTTTTGCCGTTTTCATCTATTTTACTGAAATGCTTCTGATTTGTTTTTTAAGGTTTTTGATTAGCAGTAAGAGAGAATGTAAATATGCTGAGAAATGGAATTATCTGAGAACTAACCAGTTGCAAAGGTTTAACAATATATAATTACACGAGTGCTACGTATTTTAGTAATAGCTTCTACAAGTAAAATCTTATATCCATATATTTCCTTATATATGTACCAATAGTTCTGTACCAATTAGAAACTATTTGTAGTATGTGGCTTTTTGCACTAAGAGGCAATCAAATTTGATAGCTTAAGCTTGGGAAATTATGCTTTTGAAATTTAAGCAGAAGCTAGGTGATACAAGAACTTTGAACTCAGGAATTAGCTGTTTGAATATGCTTCATTAATTTTAACCTACAGAGAAACGTATGTCTGCAAATGTTAAAACTGGGACTTACTGGATGTCACCAATAAATGGGAAAAATTAAATTCCAAGGAAAAGAAAATTGGAAAGAAAAAAATTTCCAGAGGAATTTGAATCTGAAACCTGCATTTATGGGCCTTGCTGCTGTCTTAAATTTTGGATAGTTTTACTAATTTATTTTGATTAACTGAAAGGAGAAAGAGTAATATGAACTAAGAAGTTGCATGAACTACTTTCTGTTGAAAAGATATTAACATCTTTTGGAAATACCATATCCAGCTTGGTAATAGAAATACTCAGTTTTAATAGATTGCCTCCTCACCAATCCTTAACATTTTACAGTGAGAATTTTTTTTTCTTTTTTTTTCCGGAGACAGAGTCTCGTTCTGTCGCCCAGGCTGGAGTTCAACGATGTGATCTTGGCTCACTGCAAACTCCGCCTCCTGGGTTCAAGCAAGTCTCATGCCTCAGCCTCCTGAGTGGCTGGGACTACAGGCGTGTGCCACCAGGCCAGCAAATTTTTGTGTTTTTAATAGAGATGGGGTTTTGCCATGTTGGGCAGGCTGGGCTCGAATTTCTGGCCTTGAACTCCTGGCCTCAAGCGATCCACCCGCCTTGGCTGGGATTACAGGCGTGAGCCACTATGCCCAGCCCTTACAGTGAGAATATTTAAAGACAAATAAAACAACGTACATATCTTTCTATATATGTTTTATCAATGGAATTAAAAACAACATCCATATACTCACCATGTTCTTGGTAAGACTTCTAAATCATTTAAAAGCATAAATTTGGAAAATAGAGATGAATTTATAGCAATTTCACAGAAATGGACATTATATTAAATAATTCCTAGGGTTTGATTTTTATATATGCCAAAGCAAGACTAGGAAATGACTGGAGCTCCTGTATTTTTGGGTTTTTTGCAACTGCTGTCTTTTCAGAAACCAAAGAGAGCTCTCTTCCACTAGATGCGGCGTATTTAAAGTTATGTTCATGTAATACAGGTACAGCAGTGGGACTACTTTTTCTTCCAACAGTGATTTAAATAAGAACTAGGCCGATGTCATGGATTAAGGATAACAGGCTTTTTAAAAAATTGTGTTGTTTTTCACTTTAATGAAAAACATCTGGGTAAAGAAAAATTGCAATGAACTAATTCAGTTATTAGCAAAGTAGTTATTTGGTATATATTACTTTTAATAGTTTAGCTTTATATTTAATACAAAGTTTATATTCAGGTTTAATTGCCTGCTAAGACAAAATCAACAAGATGATTTGCTTACGCCCTGTTTTATGTAAGTTAGTTTCACTAAGGGAAATATTATAACTCAGAAAAAACCTTTAGTGCACCTCCATGTGCTTTTTAAGAATATATATCCCCTAAAAGAGGAGAATAACTTAGGGGTGGTGGCCAGCCAAATAACTTATTAGATTATGTTTATTGATTATATTAATATATATTACACATATGCATATATAACATACATATCCCAAGTATATTGTAATGTTATATTTAACTGTACTTAAATGTATATGCCATTTCAAATGAGCCTAAACCATTCTTGTTTCACTAGAAACCCAATACTTAGACGTGATCTCTTGCCCTATGACATTAAAGAAGACAGGCTTATTTCCCCTTAGTTTTTGTTTGACATACATGCTGTGGCAAAAGTTATTTTCTTAATGATAGGCAGATCCGCCATGATTGGGTAGGGATTTGGTGGAAAAGTAATGGGTGATAGTTTTTTGTTGGTTTTGGTTTTGGGGTTTGCGTGTGAGTACATTTGAAGGAGTGAAATTCTAATTTTTAAAAATCAGAAAATCCAGTGCAAACAGTTGATCCTGCTTTCCAGTTCAGTTTCTTTCTCCACCTTGCTGTCGTCTTGGCCACCTTCAGATTGTGCTTTGGTCACACTGACATGTGACAACTGGACATGCAAACCCAGTGTCTGACGGACCTGATTTTGTTTCATCCAAGCAGAGGGGATGCCCATTTTATGAATTCTGTCCCCGAGGATTTGAATAGCCAGTGTTATTTTCCGTTAAGGTAGCTACACTCTCTTCATAATTACCGTTTTGTTGGTATGCTCTTGTTATACCACTGCAGATGCCTGTGCTTTTTCACAAGTTCTTCAAAACCATTTCTCTCTTATTAAAAACAAAAGATTACAGAATTCAAAATAAGACTGAAAAATATGAAACCTACTACAGACCAACGTTGTCAGACTCTCGCACTCTAATATAACCCCTGAAAATAATTTTTGGGAGCATGAAATTTAAGCCCAGCAGAAGCTCTAGCTACATCATGAAGGCTCTAGCCTTCATTAACCCCCTTAGGAGATGTTCTTAGCCCAGTATTTATAGAGCTGGGATGTTGGACTGCTGTTTCTTTTCTTTTGGAGATAGTAGTAAATGCAGGAAAATCTGTTACATTCAAGCTTGCTTGCTTGTTTTCTCTTTCTTTCTTTCTTTTTTTCTTTCTTTCTGTCTGTCTTTTTCTTTTCTTCTTCCTCTTCCTCCTCCTCCTTCTTCACTTCTTTTCTCTTCTTTTTTTTTTTTTTTTTTTGGTAATAGCCCAGGGATGCCACTAATGGTGGCCACAATTACTAAATGTTCTTAATTTTTCTAGATCTAAACATGAGACTGACAAGGCTCTTTATAGAGCCTGTATCTTGAACAGCATTGTCCAGTGGAGTTTTGCACATTGGAATTTTCTTCACCTTCTGCAGTGAAGAAAACATTCTATATCTCTGTTCTCCAGTGAGTGCCACTAGCCACTTTTAGCAGCTGAGCACTTGAAATGTGGCCAGTGTGACTGAGAAACTGAATGTCTTTATCTTATTTAATTTTAATTAAAATTTAAACTTAAAAAGTCACACATATCCAGTGGCTCTATGGTATTGGACAGGGTAGCCTTAGAAAATCAGGGAAATGAGTCACTTTGCTATGAAGTCCTCCTTGTGGACTGTGTAAGCCATGGCAGCACATACTCTAGAAATTGGAGACTGGTCAGTGCTGACCATGGTGTGCTCTCAACCTGGTGGGCACTGCACAGCTGTCCTGCAAATCATGGTGGTTCTTGTTGGATTTTTGCATTTACATATTTTTTGTTTTTGATATGGAGTCTTGCTCTGTCGCCCAGGCTGGAGTGCAATGGTACGATCTCGGCTCGCTGCAACCTCCGCCTCCTGGGTTCAAGCAATTCTCCTGCCTCAGCCTCCTGAGTAGCCGGGACTACAGGCATGTGCTGCCACACCCGGCTAATTTTTGTATTTTTAGTAAGATAGGGTTTCACCATGTTGGCCAGGATGATCTCGATCTCTTGACCTCGTGATCTGCCCGCCTCAGCCTCCCAAAGTACGGGGATTACAGGCGTGAGCCACCACGCCCAGCCACATTTTTAAATAAAACTGAATCCTCCTACTCTGGACACAATGCAATTAGTGCAAGCACAATTGCTGCTCTCAGACTCAGTCCCCAGTTGGACAGTCTCAGTTGTCCCAGAGCCTCTCCAGGTCTTGACTGGTTTGTCTGGCTTTGAGGGCACATCCAAAGTGCTTGTAGAGTTCTGGCTTTGGGAGAAGGAGTTTAGGGACAAAAGTCTGGATTCGCCCTTCCAGAGAAGTACCCACTACTGTTTCATCTTCCCTTTGTCACCACATAACTTGGTGTCACACATAGTGAAACTTTGCCATCTGACTTGCATTTCGACCCCTGTGTTTGAAAGAAATTTACCTTGAGTGTGTTTAAAAAGCAAGTGCTACTAACCTCAGTCAAGCAAGACCAGTTAAGAAGTTGTGACAATTCATTCACCCACAGACATAGACCTCTCACTCAAACTAGGTAAATCTTTCCTCATAAATTATAGTGAGTCTTCCAACTTCAAATTGACCCGGAAGCTTTCAGAGCCTGTTGAGGAACGCAAGAGTCCCCAGGTTTGTGGACTTACTCACGGGAGAGCTTGGTTTCTTGTGCTCGCACCATTGTAGGACCCTAAAAATGGGTGTGTGGGGAGGGGAAGAGGGTGAAGGATGCCTTGCAGCTGTGACCATTCCCTTTGTCCTGCCCAGGGTGACCCCATGCTGCTTGACACACACGGGAGCCTGAGACCTGTGTGGGGAGAGAAAGAGGCTGAACTGGGGGACTGAGGAGGGTAAGGCAGGTCACGTCCTCCAGAGGCCCACAGTCTACACCACACCTTTCTCCACTAGAACCAGGATCCTCCAAACTAGTCATGCCTCAGAATCACCCAGGAGATACTTTAGGAAAAAAAAAAAAAAAGTATTATTAAACAAATTCCTGTCCCTACCTCCATTTGTATAATTAAAACATTAACATTTATCTCAGTCCTCTGAAATCTGTCTTTACGGTTATGATGATCTTTGGGCTTCTCCATCATGCTGATGTCAGGGTACCACCCCAGACTGACTCAGTCTCAGGGAAGGAACTAAACACTGAAGGATGCTGAAGTCCCCTAGGTGTCTTTTTTGTTTGTTTTTTGTTTTGTTTTGTTTTGTTTTTCAGACATGGTCTCGGCCTGTCACCCAGGCTGCAATATAGTGGTGAGATCACAGATCACTGCAGCCTTGACCTCCCAGGCTCAGACGACCCTCCCTCACCCTCCCAAGTAGTTGGGACTACAGGCATGTGTCAACACGTCTGGCGGATTTTTTAATATTTTGTAGAAATGGGGACCCACTGTGTTGCCCAGGCTGGTCTTGAACTCCTGGGCTCAAGTGATCCTCCCTCCTCGGCCTCCCAAAGTGTTGAGATTACGGGTATGAGCCACCATGCCCAGCCCCCCAGGTACTTCTGATGCAGCCTGCATCTGGCTATATCAACAAGGGTTTTAAGGTATACAATAAGCGTTCGGCTGGGATGTCCACTGCCCCACCCTCCTCACTTGTATGCATTTGCTGTGTAACCGCTATGCGTCAGACCCTCCTGGGCATGGTGCTGTGTTTCATTCCCTTGCTGGTCCCATGCTTCTTCCTTGCCTCCTTTGCAGCCTCACCACTTCTGCTCTGCTCCCCAGGCAAATGACCCTGAGGTCTCTGTCTAGCAGTGACCCCTCCAGACCCAGCTCTGCAGTTGCCACTGGGCATTTCCGTCAGCACGGGTGAACCTGAGTCAGTCCCCCTGTCACGCTTCTCCCTGTGAGTTGGGGTACAAATCTCAGTGTTCCTCTGCTGTTCTTCCTCCCACAGTCCAGCTTGGTCCTGAGTCCTGCCACCTCCACCTCTGTGGTCCCCTGCAGTGCCTGGCTTCTCTGGTCACTCTGACGCTGGCCTCATTCAGGACTGCACTGTCTTGTACATGAGCTGTTTCACAATGCTCTCAGTTGGTTTCTGCCTCCTCAGATTGTGTCTTTGTCCAGTCATCCTTCCCCAGCTGCCGAAGCATAGGTTGGCTCGCAGAACGTGTGCCACTGAAAACGTGGGAGGGCTTCTTGGCGAAGTCGGGACAGTGCACATCTCCCCCATCTGCCCACACCTGCCTTCCCAGCCGCCACGTCCTCCTGCCACAGCAGGCCTGCTCGCTGGGCCCTCTGCACTCTGTATCCTGGGCCTCACCGCGTGGTCCGGCTGCCCATCTGCTTTCCTCCTCTGGTTTGCTGATCTGCCTCTCCCTTCGGTTCTGGTTTATAGATCACCCTACAAGCTTCCTCTAATGGCTTTGGCCAAACCTCTCATTGCCCACCTTCTGTACCTCTAGTCTTTGGCCCTCTTTTCTCATCTTTCCTGGCTCATGTGTGGGTGCTCACAGGTGCGGCTCCCACTCCAGTTCCCCTGCAGGCCGGAATCACAGTCGGCCCATCACCTGTGCTGGCCTTTACACAAGCTCTCTGGGCACCACATGCTCTCGCAGAGGCTGCCTGTGGCATGTTTTTTGGGTGTTCCTGACCAGATGCTCTGGATAGTGCCAGAGGCCTTTGGATTTTCTGAGTGTTGGTGAGTGGAGCCTTCCTTTTGGGCCCCTGGCCTACTGCTGCTGCACCTCTCACTGGCCCTGCCCAACACCCACACACATGCACACCTGCATCATCCTCCCCAGTGAGCTTGTCCTTCCTGCTGCCACCTCTTCCCTCCCTCACCCACACCTGCATTCTCAGAGCAGCTTCCCAGTGCTTTGGTGGTACTTTTGGAAAACAATTTCCTCCTCCACCTCCTTCTTCTTTGGGGGAATGATAACTTTGAGACACAGCTGGTAAGTGTCAGTACGGGAGGGGGAAAGGATGCCAGTAATTACCCCTCATCATCTCCCCATCTCCGCTGTCTCCAGCGCAGCTGACCTGCCTGGACGCCTCATGAAGCGCAATCCAGCTAGTCTAGCGTCTCCAGTTTCAACCGTCCTGGGTGTACCCTGTGAGCCCCTTTCTTGGGCTGCTGCTTTGAGGGTGGCCTCTAACAGCTAAACCACACCCTCAAAGCCATCCCCGTCTTCCTGGGAGATCCCGCAGGGAATATGGGAGGAGCAGGCCCCTGCTGTAGACAAGTATGGGGAGACAGAGGCCATGGCCTCTGCTCTCCTGTTTCCTTGGGGAGAAAGGATGGGTGCCAGTTGGCAGAAGGGCCTTTGAGGAAGTGGACCCAGAGTCCTGAGGGCCAGGATGGAGCAGCTTCCAGAGCTTGATCTTGGTGACGGAGGAGGAGGAAGGCATTAGAGGCCGAGAGACTCCTATGTGGATGTGTGCAGAGGTCTGAGGGAGGGTGCGAAGGCAGGGCTTATTCAAGGAACTGCAAGAATGTCAAGCATTTTAGTGTGGGGTAGAAATGGAGAGAAGGCAGGCAGAGACCAGAGTGCCGGTGCTTGGGCCTGCCTTGCCCTGCACAGACTCTTAACTCTATCTTCAGCGCTGCAGTCCCCAGCTGGGCTGCCTTCAGCTGCCATCCTCATTCTGCCTCTGTCTGGGAACTTTCTTCGCTTGGTGCCCCTACACACACGCTCCAGGCTGTCTGGGCCAGGGCATGGTGCCTCCATGGCTTTCATTGGCAGCCTGTGCTGCAGGTCCTGAAGTCAGGTGTGGGGACTGCTGAGGCTGATCCCTGCAGGGCTGGCATACTGACAGGCTTTCCCATCATCCCTCAGCCTCAAGTGAGAAGGGAGAACTAATCCCATAGGGAAACAACAGCAAAGCCCCAATGGACTATGACCATGAGGATGAGCAGTAGCTTGTCCAAACTTGTACCTCGGCCAAGAGACCCTTTGGCAGCTTTGGGAGGAAGAGCATGGCTGGTCTCCCTCCCCTAGGAGGCTTTCTCCCTGCCGCAGCCCCTTGCAGTGCTAGCAGTACACTGGGCCCTGGACTGAACAAACCGCCTTCCCAGGCCGTTTCTTGGCAGCCCCGTGGGCCCCAAAGCCTGACAAGAGGCGGGTGACTCTGGGTGGCCCCCCTGTGAGCACCTCCTCACAAACATGGCCGGCACCTCCCCGGAAGAACAACTCTTCTCTGCTTTGCTCTCAGTTTCTGGACTGACAATTAGGCTAATGAAAAAGGACAATTCACAACAGGCCCACACAGAGAAGGCCTTTGATGTGCAAGAATGGCCCCGTCGTCCACATTAGCACCATTATGTCTTTATTTATAGGAGGTACTGTACTTGAGAATGGTCAGGCAGCATTGCTTTAAGAAGGGTGTTTGGTCATTCGATTTGAAGCACACTGAGAGGATTCTTTGTCCCCAGGCCACACAGGGCCCGGCCGGCCCAGCAGCCTGGGGTTCAGTCCAAGTGTGCTGAGTGGGTGGTGGAGCTGACAGGGCTTGCAGGGTTGCTCTGGCTGGCAGAGCCTTCGTAGTTGAGTCCGTGGGTGGCGGGGGTAGGCGAGGAAGCTGTCATGGTGGCAGGCCTGTGACAGGCCCAGCCCAGCCTGAGATCCCTTTACAGAATGACACAGCAGTCCGTGCGGGCAGTGGGGAGCCATTCTCACCGACTCACGCAAATCCAAGAGAAACCTGCATTCATTAATGATTTAAGGTTTTATAGTATTGGAAATGGCAGCCCCACATGGGAAGGACCCTGAGTTTTTGTAACCCTGGCTGTTGGCATGAATGCTCCGTCAACCCGGGAGAACTTCCCACAAACACTCTCTGAACTTCTCGCACAGACACCTTGACCTGAAGAAATTGTCTTCAGAAAGACCGGGTGTGGTTTTGGAGGGAATGCCACCTGCAGCAGGAGCCTTTGTTCATGTGGTCCCATCTACCCTCAACCTCGCCCTGCTCCACCACCTTGGGTCACTTCTTCCGGCCTCCTTGGTCTGCAGTCCCTGCTGTGTTCCAAGGCACCAGGAGGCATGCAGAGGATGGTCAGAGTCTGGGGTCCCCTTCAGTTGAGAATCACACCCTGCAGCTGGCTCAGGCCCTAGGGATATCATTTGGATTGGGAATGCCCGAGTGTGGGCTCTCCATTCCTCCCGCTGGCTGATGGAGCACTCAAACCCACATTCAAGTTACAGAAAACCATCATCCTTCCCATGTGGGGCTCTTGTTTCTAATACTGTAACCTTAAATCATTAATGAACCCAAGCTTTTCTTGGATTTGTGTGAGTTGGTGAGAACGGCTTCCCACTGCCCAGATGGGCTGCTGTGTCATTCTGCAAAGGGTTTTCAGTCTAGGATGGGGCTGTCACAGACCTGGTCTCTAAGCATCATGATCTAGGACATAAAGAGGACTGTTGGCCTTTCCACCTCTACTATTTGTTATTACTGCTGCTGTTAACTATCACTTTGTTGTGTTTCCCGAGCTCAGCACTTGACTTGGATGTTTTCATTTTATCTTCATAACCATCTATGCAGTCGGTACTGTTATCACCATTGTAGATTAAGAAACTGGCTCAGAGAGGGCAAGCCAACGGCTCAAGGTCATACAGCTAGAAAAAGGTAGAGCCAGGCCATGTTGCCTCAGAGGCCCGGACTCCAGGCTGCCTCAGCCCAGGCGTCTCAGTCCTTCTCACTGCCTCTTTCAGGTGTTTCTGAGTCATGAGCCATGGAAGAAGAAAAAGAAGGAAAAAATCACAGGCTTGGGTATACTCCAGGGGCCTCATTTTCTAACTGCCTCCTCCCAGCTGGGCCTCCAGGCTTCCGTAATTCTGTAATATGGCTCCCTAGGGCCCATTTCCTTTGCCTCCCTACATATCAGTAAGTCATTTCCTCAACTTTTTTTTTCCTTAGGGTTTTTATCCCTATTAGAAGAAAAAGTTTCCTTCACAGTGATTTATGTCTGCCTCTGCAGATCATTTTAAAAAGTGTTTCAGAGACTTTCAGAATTATTTTTGTTGGAATATTAGACTTCTATCTCTGCAAAATGTATAACCATATGCTGTCAACCCTGGATATTGGCTTTGGTGGAGTAGCCACCCTTAATTTTTTAACCTAGATATTAATCAAGCATTCTGTCTCAGGACAACACAAACCTTACCTGAAGAAATGCTGAGAGAATAGGAAACAGGTTTAGGCTCAGGAATACACAATATCTGTCATCCCAGTTACCTCCATAAACCCACGTTAGTAAGAATGTGAAACCAAGGTAGATGGGCACAGGCTTCAGGGGAGGAAGAGAAGGGAGGCAGGACAAGTGGCTGAAACCTTCAACACAGGGCTGAACTCTCAGGCCTATTTATGAGACTGGTGGAGCGCAGGCTTGGAAGCAGATGGTCTGGGTTCAGATCCTGGCTGCCACTTGCTCACTGCTGTGTACCTTTGAGTAAGTAAGTTGACCTCTCTGTGCATCAGTTTTTGAATCTGTAAAGTAACAGTACTATCTTACAGGCAATTTCGAGGACTGAATGAGTGGATGTATACAGTACCCTGAGAAAAGTGCCTGGCACATGGTAGGTGCTCAGTGTTGCTAGAGACAAGACATTTGTTTCTGAACAAATGACTGGGGCTGTTTTTCATTTAGAGAATAACAATAGTAATCCCTCTGTTTTATATAGGCAGAGAGGGTTGACAGGTCTGGTGAGGTGCCCACCTAAAATCAGAAAAGGTCCTTTCCAGCCACATCACAGGATTCAGGGAGATTATGTGATTTATTGTTTATTTAATTTATTTATGCCATGCTGAGTTCCACGCAGGGTCTGAGCTGTCTTCCGTCTGCTTTCTCTCCATGTTCTGTTGCTTCTTGGTGAATGAGATTAGGGCAGGAATTGGCCCCAGTTCTGGAAGCTGGACTGTTCCTATCAGAGCGATCCCATTCTTTGTGTGTTTGCCTGTACTTGATGCATTGCTGTTGCCTTTGATTCCCTCTGCCTGGCGGGGGTGAGGGGTGGGGGGAGGGATTTGTCCACCTGCCATTGTGTATATCTGTGTCTTTTTGAAAGGCACCTGCTAACATGACTCTTTTTTTCTTTTAAGAAGGCCTCTCTTGTGCTGAAAAACTAAGGCCTTATCCAGTGGCAAAGTCCTCTGTAGGCCAGCCCGGTAGTGACAGCCGAGTCAGGTTATTACAGGCATTTCTGCCACATCTAAATTCCACAAAGAAGACATCAGATGGTGGCCTGAGGGTTCGTGTCATTATTTACAACAAAGGATGTGGTTTAAGGACCTCATCCACCCCTCCCTGCCCCAGTTGCTCCCTTGTGGGACGTTCTTATCCTCATGGTGGCCAGGATGTGGGTACATTTCAGGGGACTGAAAATCTCTCCTGAGGTTGCCAGGCACCAGGAACCCCAGGCAGCCAGTGTGTAAGCCCAACCCTGCTGTCATCCCTGGCTCCTTCATCTCCCTCCCGCCCACATCCAGTCTTTCTCCAGAGTCACCATCCAAGCACAAGATGATCCCATGCCAATATTAGCTGGTCATTCAGCGCTCCAGACTCCTGAGGGAGAACACCCTGAAATCGGTAGACATCATGTTGGACTGGGACAGTAACTTGCTGGGTCACCTCCTTCCTTCACTTTGCCTCTTCTACAAAATAGAGCTGCCACCCACCATCCTCACTGTAGTGCCACAAATGTCAAGTTTATGTAAATACAGACCGCATTCAGGTCTGTTCTGTTTTCCTTTCGAACACAGATACTTTAACGGCTTATACACTCTGACCCTGTAACTCTACAGGGTAGCGTTAGTTTTTTATAATTATCATCTTGTGACTGCTCCTGAGAGACTCACAAAGCACTTGTGGTCCAACTGGACTGCCTCCATAACATGAGGATCACACACAGTCAGTAATGATTAGTGCCAAGGCCAAGAAAATGAGCATGCAATGGCATCTGGACCAGGAGGAAAGCACAGGGCACTGGGCTGGAAGATGAGCTATCCCAAGTGGTCCACTCCACCCGAGGGATGCCCTCCAGTTGACAATCCCAGGCCTCCCCCCGTATAGTTGATTGCTGTTGCTCTCCATCCCAAAGTCCCTGCCCAAGTTCATCATAAAGTGAATGGACCGACTCCTCTGCAGGCTGGAGTGATTCTGCCTAGTCTCTTTGTTTTAAGAGTGTGGAACAGTGCTCCAGGAACTTTATATCTTGTACTGTTGGGTGAAAAATAAAGAGGGGAACTCTAGCTCAGAGGCCGTTAGCCAGTGCTAAGAAGGAAAATGGAGCTTGTCCTGCTGTCAGGTGAACAAGATAGTGATTTTGGTCTGAGTAGAGCCACATGCAGTTGAGACGAAAAGCTCAAAATATTTAAACAGCTGTAAATCCTATGAGCAGTGGAAATGTCCCCAGCATCCTAGGAGGTTTGTTTTTGTTGTTGTTTAAACTGTAATCACTACAATAAACATCTTTCTATAGAGGATGAAAAAGCTAAATTTGAACACTGTTGTCTGTATTCTGTGTAATGGCTATGAGAATGGTGAGGTTTTTGTTTTCCCTCAGGAATGGGAAATTCATTTATATTCCCCTTAAATTTTAAAAAATATATTCAAGAGGAAATTGTTTATGTGTTCTCCCAGTGAATAGTAACTAAATAGAAATTATTTTCCTATTAAAAAGTTATTAACGTGAGACGTGGTGAGGTGTTTTCTTTTTTCCCTCCCACCAAGATGAACTTTTCCATATCTAAAATGGCATCTTAAGACAGTTGGGGAGTGGTTTTTGTACTGGAAATAAGGGACGACCCCATAGTCCTACCTGGTTCAATTTATACCCTCTTCAAAATTCTGTTATTTCTTCTAATACTTTGTTCTGTGGAATACTTGCTGTGCTCCTATAGTGCCTAATAGGAAGCTTGATATATACTTTTAGCAAACCCATATTAGTTACTTTCTACATGAATTTGAGCCCCTTCCCTTGAATGTAGATGCTTCAATATGGATACAAATGTTTCATAACAGAAATTTGATGAATATATTACAAATTTCAGTCCTACTTAAAGGGAAGCAGTTTGGTTGGATGTTGAACACAGGAGTAAAATTCCACAGCTTCCCAAGCTCCAAGTTAGAATGTTAGTTGCCCCCAAAAGAGGGATTTTTTTTAAAAGGAAAATTCGTTTTTAAAAATCAGCAAGCTAATCAACCACGGCAGGTTTTGAATCCCAGTCCTGACCGGGAAGCAGGAAAAATAATTCTCAAATGTACCATTAAGAGGTGGCTGTATATGTGGAGAATACAAATTGATTTTAACGTTAGAATAAACACAGCATAATTTGAAATGCCAACCGAAAATACATATATTGTCTCCCCCAACCTATTTATTGGGTGAACGAACCTTGTCATTGCGCTTTTCGAAGGCAGTGGTGGCGTGTGTGCCTCGCCCACACATTTACAACAGATCCTCGCCGGCTGCCATGTTCGTTTGTGAGAAATAAAGGAATCTGAAGGTGATTCGTCCCATCGTGGGCCTGATAAATTAAAAATTTGCATATGTGTAACAGTAGTTTTGCAGTTCTAGGAAAGCAAATAAGAAAGTGGAAAGCATTTACATTAAGTGTTGCCTCTAACAAAGCTTTTAGAAATGGACAAATATAAATGATATTGATTGATTTCAATTGATTTTTTAAAAAATGTTTTATTCTATGGAGTTTGGGAAGTGACCCAAAGCTTTGCGGGAGCTTGTGAGCGGCCAGAGTGCTGGTGGCTTTCTGTTTTTATAAAAGCTCTAGTAAATTAGAACATAAATGCTTCTTGAACATTTTCTGTTTTCAGGAGACCCGCATGAGAAAACAGCACCCGTAAGTGCGAACAATGAAGCAATCTGCTTTGTCTGCTTATAGGGACTTTAAATGGACGCTCCAGCTATAAAATACCAACAATCTCAGCAGGCCTCCTCTCCTCATTTCACAAAATTAATTTTTAGGACGGTGTCTTCTAGGGACTCAATCTTTGTGTGTTCTCTGCACCACAGATCTGCTCTTCTTGCCTAATTTTCTTAAGCTGACCGATACATTCCTGGAAACGATTGAGGAAAATGGTGTGGTCCTGGGTATTCATGACACTGCCCACAAGGGCTCACTGGCCTGTAGGCTCCATGCCAGCCACCAGCCCATCATTTCTCAGTGAAAAGAACCTTTCAGCTCGGTTACCTCCTGGAGAGAGCTGATTTTCCAGCAGTCAGGCTTGATCTGGGTAAATAATTAGAGAGCTGGAGAGCGAAGACATCACCCTGGTGCTGTCTGTGATTCTGCTAATGTAGCCAGACCCTGTGATTCCGTCGCTGCTGCAATCTTAAGGCAGCCTTTCTCTAAAGCGCGGAGGGAGGGCGGGAGAGAGAGAGAGAAACAGCAACAAAGCCAGTTGCTTGCATTTGTCTTGAAAGAACTAATGACATTTTTCATTCTTTTGGTAAAACCAAGAAAACAGCTGCAGCTCTTTATCTGCATATAAGAAGGTGAATTGCAATATGCCTTCCTCTCCCACCACCCTCACCTACCAAGACATGCATGCCCCAATGCAATTACTTTGGCATATTGATTTATTTTTAAACCTGTATTGCCTCTAGTTTACTGGAATTTGCAGAGCTCTGGATTGTACAGGCAGATCACATTTCTCATAAAGCAGACCCTGAAGTGGTTAATAGCTTGTTCTTGAACTTTTGCAGCTGCTCATTAAAAGCCAATTAAAAAGAAAAAGCATACTGGCTGTTGTAAAGTATATGTGTCTCTCTATAAATATCCATTATTCTAAAACTTTATCACATTTTATCCCATCCTTTTGCATGGTGCCCATGGACAAAGAAGAGCAAGAGTAAAGTTTCGGACAAACTATTCTGAGGTTCTAGTGAAATTCCCAATTTTTCTCTCATTTGTGTTTTCAGTTGTAACACCTATAGATAATATGCCATTAATTCTTACTGATTGAGAATCATGATAAGAAGTTCCATCTGATTTATTGAAAAATAGCGATTGTACAAATGGTGTTTCATTACTTTTGAAAAGCATATATAATTTTGAATGAATAAGACATAGAAAAAGGTAATTAATTAAAATAATTAAGATTCACAACAGGCATGTTTAGCATGATTATATATTAACTGCAAAGTTCCCTTCACAAATAATTCCTGGACCTAGAACTGGAAGACATATTGAAGAAACAAAGACCATTAGCTTAGGGGGCCTTCCCAGAGAAATGTGGAAGACTCTGATTATCAGGAAAGCTGGAAGTCAACTCTTCCCCGACCTAGGCTGGCCTACATAGATTTATTCATCACAGACTCAAAATCAGTGAGTTCTTAATATAGAGTTGAATGAATACACACTTTTCCAGCAAATATTAGTTGAATCTTCCATAGGTGTGTGATGGGGGATGCTTCAGTCACCAACATAGCAGGACTCGCTGGACCTCAGTGTAGGACAAACCTAGATGGTCTGGGCCCATCTAGGGTTAAATGACCCTTGAGCCAAGGCTTACAGCTCAGTCTCACACTTCGTGTTTCTCCCACTAAGAGTGTACTCAGACTGTATGTCCAAACTCTTTTTTTTTTTTTTTAACTTTTTACCCATTTTATAAAACAGTTTGTCTTCAAACTAAAAGCGTGATAGTTGATTGATGCTAAACGTGACACCTCTGAATGGACCAAAGGGAGTCCTTTCCTCCCTCTCTTTCCCTCCCTCCTCTCTCCTTCGCTCCTTCCTTCCCCTCTTCCTTCCCCCATTCCTTCCACCTTTCCTCCTTTCTCCCTCTTTCCTTCCCTAAACCCAAGGGGCTTTTAAAGGCTGTTCTGTGGCTGGGCTGAGGAAGGTCTTTGGGGACTAGCCGCCAGGAGGGTGCATGTGTCAAGAAAGATCATGGGGTGTCAGGTATCGGGGTGGGGGGGCCCAGGAGACTGCCAGGCACATTCTGGTCTGGCACAGGAGGATTGGGAATTTTTTTTTTTTTTTGGAGAATCATGGGGCATGACTGTCACCCTGTCATGGGACAGTGTCAGGACTGTGGTATTTTAGGTGTCATAAAAGGAACCTTTGGAGAAAAACAACATGTAGGAACCCTTCCTCGAAATGCCACTTGCAGGTTACAGCTTTCAAAGCAAAGCCAGACTCCGGCCCTGCCCGGGGTAGGAAGTCTTTGTCTGCCTGCGCGCCCGAGCGCTCCCGGCTTGGGATTGATTTTTGGCCCCCGCTGCAGCAAGTTGGGGGCTGGTGAGGAGTGTGGCGGTGACTGGGGGCGGAGTGCGGACTCGCACCCGCTGTACCAGGAGCCCACTGCCACCTCGGGATTTTTTTTTTTTTTTCAACTTGGAATTTCCATATGACAAAAAAGAAAGAGGTTTCTCCTCAATCTAACGAAGCCATTAACATCTATTAATAACGCCGACAAGGTAAGTAACAGAGTCGCGCTCCTCGGGGTGGTCACCGGGCTGCGTGGTCCTCGGCCGGCCTCCGGCATCCGCTGCCCCTGTGCGCTCCGGGCCGGATGCGCACGGCGGCACAAGGACCAAGCCTGGCTGCCTGGCTGCTGGCCGCCTGCTCCTCCCCTTCCCTAAGGTAAGGGGTCGTCTTTACACTCACCAGAGCTCCTGCGGGCTGAGCTCGCCCCCTCCCCCGACTTCTTTGCGGGGCATTTTCTCTTGCGGGTGTATTACGTGTCATTTCTCACGGGGCATTGCCGGCCGCTTTCCTGCAACTGTCCTTTCGCATTTGGTGATCTGGTCCCGGCACAGAGGCTCTCCTAGGAGGTGGTGCCCATGCATATTCATTCTGTCTAGTAACCGGCTGGCCGTCTTGCCATTGCAGGCTGATTTATTGATTTATGTAGGAAGTGTATTTTATTTTAGTAATTAGGGAACCCTGAATTCATGGGAACCGTCTGCACTTCGCAGGCATGTTCATTGCTGGGTGTGAAAGACAAAGGTTGTCGTGCATCCCGCTTCATTTTCTAGCTAGTGACCATTGACTTTGTTGTTTTGTGGAAGGCTAATTAGGAATGGAATATTTTTTCCCAGAGGAATCGCTGAAATAAATATTAGTGTTTTTAAAGCACATAGCTTTTTTTAAAATAGCATTTGACAGGTAGCTATTACTGAGGTGTATTGTAAAGATTGAACAGTGTGGTATGTTGTTTCAGTTTAGGGATGATTCTGGGATTGATGTTATGGCTGTGGGACAGTCACTGGCATGCTCCCATCAAGGTACATGAGAATAAATGCTTCCTTTTCATTACAAAGGATACCACAGTGAACAGGGAGACATCACTTCAACTGTATTTTCTATATTCTTGTTTTATTCATCAACTTTGGTTTTCTTCTTCCAATCCCCTCTATCCATCCATACACAACCCCATCATTATAAAAAATATCATCTCCACAGACTCTGTTATTTTTCGGGAACTCTATTATGCCTATAAACTTGACCTGGATTGTGTTACTAATTTGGTAGGTTATTTTGTCATACAGGAAATCACAGCCTATGGGTCGATATGTGCATATGAACCCCTCAGCTAAATTATCTAAATTGTTTTTAAAAGATATTTTTAGGCCAGTGAACACTTAGCAAAAATATCTTTACAGATCTCGATAAACCTATTTTTAGTGTCAGTACTTTAAAAGCTTGCTCAACCCAACCGGTTCTAATCGATGTAAAATGTGCTTCTAACAAAAGATGTTTATATTGTTGATGATTAAATTATTCTAAATTTCCTCTATGGAAATAATTGATCTAACAACAATATAAATTTTACTGTGTAAAATACTACTCTGATTTTTAACTCTGGAAAATGTATGCATATATTATATTTTTGGAGGAAGGAGCCATGTAAGAATGGATAACTAAAGTACAGTAACATTTGTTCTGGGTTCATGTTTTCTGTGCACTTGCATATTCTACTTGATATACTTCTATCACTTTTAACAAATCCACTTAATTTTTAATATATTGTGAATTTATATATTAAATAGATGAATATAATATACATATATACTCATTATTTAATCTATGGATAGAAATGACAGCCATTAGGATGAGAATAATGAAGCATCTGCCTCTATGAGAAAGAGCACAAGAGAGAAACCACCCCAGATAGATAACTTATAAGTAACCAGCATGAAAAGGGGCCAAAAAGCTTTTCTTTTCCTTCAGTTCTTAAATAAGCTTTTCCTGGTGGCATCATATTCATGTTGGAGTGATTAAGTAAAAACAAGAAGACAGAACGTTTACTAGGCAATATGTTGTTTTTATTTTGTATATTTACTATAAAAATTTTTGAAATGCCTTTATTGTCTGCTGAAAAGTAATCATAGAATTGATATTATTGCAGATGGTGTGAGAATAGATTTTTAAGAGTAATGGTAGTAGATATGAGTTGGAATGTAATTGTTAAGCTTAAGGAAAAAAATCTAGCACGTAGATACGGAGTGTGTTCGGTGTCTTTGTGCCTGTTTTATAGAAGGCACGTTACCTTTGTCTTCAAACCACAGCATTGATGTATCACACATGGAAGGAATGTGTAACGACTTAACACAGCAATAATATATTTAGCCTAGAAGCAGTACATAGATCTTTCTGAGGTCTTGAGGATAGTAGAAACTTACCACAGAGAATGTAAGGAATGAAAGAATTAAAGTGATGCTGGGCTGACTGCATCCTGAGCAAAGAGATATTATGCTTTGACATGTGAATTTTTGAGTGAGCAGGCTGTACACACTCCCCTGCCTCACCTTTAGTGGCACTGTGTCTGCGTGGCCTTTTGTTTGCTGTAGGTAAGTGTTGGCACTAAATCCCTGGGGAGGATTATGGTGAATATATACGGTCTTTTACTGATGGCCTGAATTCTTTTGTGGTCCTACGAAATACATACACACAAACACATTCATTAAATAGTAACCCAGGAGAGCATGTATTCATGAAGTCCTTTTTAAATTCACTTAAAAGACTATAATGGAATTTTAAAAACACCACTACAAACCATTACCCTTCAGATCACTAGCTGAGACTTTTTTAACCTAGAAAGTGACCTTTTCTCTACCAGAAACTCTTGACCATTAAAAAGCATTTTTGTTTGTTTAGGCTTCTGTTCTGAGAAAGAATAGCAAAGTGGACTATCTCTCAGTATCAGAAACATTTGAGACAAACATTCTATTTGAGGTTTGGCTTTGAGGTCAAACTGTTGGTTCAAGGATTCGCTAACAAAAATACTTTCCTCACTTTGATGAATAATTAAAAGGGAACTGTTTAATAGAAAAGCCTATACTTGGGCAATGGTATTGTTTTCATGGTCTGTTACGGTTGAATCAAGAAGCAGGAGAAAGTCCCTTCCACTTTGTAGATGGTGGTGATCATCCCTTGTATATCAAGGGTGAGGTTGGGAATGAAATTACTGGCGAGTATTAGAAATTATATGTGTAGGTATTTACTGATACACAAATCTATGCATTATATTTTTAAATGTGGCCAAAAGTAAGATGGAATTCTTCCAGTGGCTGTCTGTGGGCCTGGAGCATTCTTGTTACCCGACTAGGATGTCTTGAATTTTCCCTGAGAAATTAGATGGAATGAAAAGACCTGCCCACACTGGTAGAATGGACCTCCATTTGTAGCCAGTATTTGACATTTAGCGATCTTTTAGTCAAAGCTGTCTCTGGCCTCACTTTAACATTGTTATTTTGGAAACAGGATGATTTTCTCCCCAAAAGAACTATGTCTTCTATGTACTTGAAAAGGGCCTGATTTTGGTAGTATTTTGCAAAACTCAGTTCCAGAGAGACCATAAAATACCTTAGTGGTTTCTTCTTTATGTAGTTTACATATTTTAAGCACTTTATTTCAGGTCAGTGGCCTATTTTGCTACTCTAGATGATTGACCAATGTTAACAAACGCGACATATCTTGGAAAGAATAAATTAAGAACGGCTTCAGGAAGCCCCAAAGGCCCTCAGTAACTAGTTTCTAACAGATTCAAGGAAAAATCCTCTTACCTTTTCTTCAAATTTTATCCCAAATACAGTGCTCTACTGGTTGATCATCAATAATGACTCATGAGGGACTTGACTTGCAATGAGGTTTCATTGTCTCTCCCTTACACAGGATTTCTCCCTGACAATCTCCAGGCAACTGAGGAGTAAAACAAATGCTTTTCCTCTGTGCTTCAAGGATTACAACATGAGAATCAAAGTGTACAATAGCATCAAGTTATTATTTAATTATTAGACAGCTTATGGTTTTTGAAATTAAGTGGTAGTAGTAGCATCATGGAATATCTAAATATGCATGGCAAACACTGGATACTAGATGTGGTTACACAGCCCAAAGATAAACTTTTGTGATATATTCTTATGCATATATTATAGCATAACCTTCACACCATTGCGGAACTGTCATATGCACCTAAGTAAAATGTGGATGGGTAGGAAAATAAGAATGTGTGCCAGTCTGGTCTGAGTGCTAAATTAGGCTTGGAAATTGACCAGTCTGCCTTTTACTTAACTCCAGAATCCTTAAGACAGGGACCTGATGGGGAACTTATATGGAACAGATTCACTGATTACATACTGTAGTCATCTCTTTTGCAGATCCCCTTCTCCTGTCCTCAAGAATTTCCCTGCTTCCAAGCAAGCTAGAGGTAGTAGGAGAAACAAGAGCAAGGGAGGCAAGCAGTGTTGCTGAGGTCCTTCCTCCACTGTATTGTGTCTGAGCATGTAACCTGGTGTTGCCAGGGGCGTAGAAGGGGAGTTCGCTATGTGTTGGCACAGCATGAGTGCCAGCAGCCAGGAAAGTGGTGGAAGGGAAACAGTAACCAAGAAATCATTTGCTGTGGGCTGTGGGAGTTAAAGGGCCATGTGAGACCCCTCCTGTTATGCCTCCACCACCAGCTACCTGGAGGGTTGGGTTTCTCTTCCTAATTCAGTAGACATGCTCCCTGGCTCCTTCCTGGAAGATACCATTATGGTTGCAGGCCCAACATTCTTAAGATGTTGCTCTTGGTCACAATGGCAGTCCGATAGAACTGGAATCAGGTTGACCTGTATGAAATTGCCAGTGAGTTGAGCCATTTCTGACCTATAAAAATGAGAGTTATTCATCTCCCTATTTCTAATCTTGCTCTACTTCTTTGCACAACAACCAGATCATGTAATTCCCCTGCCTAAAAATTCCCACTGGCTTCTCAGTGCACTCAGAATAAAATCCAGGCTCTTTACCTTGGCTTACACAGAGGTCCTCCAGGAGCTGGCCCCTGCCTGCCCTTCTTCTCCATCTCCCTGCTCTCCTTCAGGACACTGTTCCTCCCAGGCTGGTTTCCCAGCTGTTCCTAGAACTCACCAGCCATTTTGTGCCTCGAGATCTTTGCATTTGACCCTTGCATTCCACAGCTGGCTCATTCTCACAATTTAAGCCTCAATTCAAACTTGATCTGCTCAGAGAGGTTGTTCCTGGTCCTCCTATCTAAAGGAAGCCTTCCACATAACCCCATTAGCCCATGTTATTTTCTTCCAAGTACCTTATTCCTATCTAAGATACCCTGTTTTTGGTTTTGTATAGACGAGGTCTCGCCATGTTGCTCAAGCTGGCCTGTCTCGAACTCCTGGCCTCAAGCAATCCTCCCTCCTCACCTTCCCCAGTAGCTGGGATTACGGGTGGATGCGAGCCACTGTGCCCAGTTGAAATTCCCTTTTTTATTGGCTTACTTCTTAATGGTTGTTTCCTTTGTGACAGTGGAGGAAGGAGCCAGTACGTTGCCTGTCTTGTTCTCTGCTGTGTCCCCGCCGACCTGGAGCACAGCAGGTGCTTAGTAAGCATTTATTGAGTGAACATATTGGACACCTTCTTGCACCACTGCAGCCTCTCAGCTTGTAGCCATTGCAGAACCTAGTTATAAGCAGCTTCTGGCAGCTCCCCTCAGGCATAATCAGGGGTGCCCTCCCAGGAGGAATTCCTGCCTCTCACTTCCTGCCCTGTGCTAGTCATCACCCTGGAGTAGGGCCCTCTCCAGTGAGGGCTGGCAGAGATCTGCTTTCCCCATTCGTCCTCTACTGATAGTTCTGAAACCCATTTGTTTAGGTTCCCCGGATTGTCCTTGTAAGATCCAGTCCAGTCACCCATAGTGGCAGCCAACCCAGTGATGCCTTCTGTACTTCCGTGACCTCCTCCCCTATTCCATTCTCCTGTCCCCACTGCTGCTAAACTGTCTGCCTACCAGCCATTGTTGTAGGCAACGCTCTTGGGGGAACCCAGACTAATGAATGGGATGAGCACCATTGCAGAGGCAAAGAAGGTACAATAGGTTTCATGATCTTTTTCTTAAAATATCTCATTCAATAAATTGCTATACTATCCAGTCTATCTGGTAACAGCTAAAAGTTAGTAAGAACTTACAGTTGTAAGTCAAAACATTTAATCCTCATGGCAACCCCATGAAGTCTCATTCCCATTGAATAGATGAGGAAACCGAGGCACAGTGACATTGAGTAACTGGCTCAAGGTCCCACAGCAGTCGGGGCAGAGCTAAGTGCAGGCGAGCTAAGGGCAGGTGAGCCATGACCACCAACTCTCTTAACCTCCTTATATGACCACACTCTCCTGGTTGTTGTTACCCACAGCCTCAGTCCCTCCTTCTGAGTCCCTCTGTCTCTGCTGTTTTTCTTTGCCTGAATCCTTAAGTCTCTCAAAGTGGCATGCACACCAAGATGCCAGGAGACCACGATCTAGTACTAATAATTCATTTTTCCCCATTGACTACAAGAGTTAACTTGTGACAGGACAAGCAGGAGCCCACACAAAGCTGACCCCAGCATTCGGACCAGCTGTGTGGTCCCTCTTTCACCCTAAGGATTCCAGTTCTGTGGTTCAGCACAGTAGTGAGGGCTTCGGTGATAGGGTATCTGCCCTGCCCTGTCCAGCCTTGGGAGCTGGGACAAGCCCCTTCACCATTCCTTCAGCCGCCATTCCTTCCTCTTCTTTCCTCACAGTACCCACCTCACAGCATTCTAGGGATTGAACATGACAAGGTTTGTGAAGTGCTGAAGACACCCAGCTGCTGGCAAGCACTCAGTAGACGGTGGCTGAGATTGTTCTTTTTGTAGTAGTTATGGGGTGAAGGCAGGACTTGAGGTGGGCTGCATCCAGGGGAGGGGCCTGTCTTCTCTATTGTACTTTTGAAAACACTATCTGGTTTCTCCCTGCCTCTAAGCCAGAGAAGATGGAAGTGCTAGATGGAATGAGACAAGGAGACATCATCTTTACTTTCCTCCCCTCCCTAAACTTCCTGCTACTCTGTCTAGACCTGCCATGGGTTCTGCTTTTTGTTCTAGGCATCTGGAACTCTAGGTTTGAGCCCCTGTCTTCTCACAGCCTATGGCATGTCTGCGGAACAGGTGGTCTTGCAGGGGGAAGCATAGGAGCAGTCTGTCTGTGAGGTCCTGGTGCCTGCTTGGGCAGCCCGCATAGGACTGGCCCCTGTGAGGAGACTGGTTGAGGTCTGCACATCATCCCACACTGTTGGAGGCAGAGTCTTCAGAGGCACTTCCAGAGCAGATGCCAGGCTATGAGGCCAAAGGCAGAGGGAAGCTGGTGCCTGACTGGCACTCTCCGGGCCATCTGATTCCTCTCTAGGGACCCTGTTACCCACTGTGAGTAGGCTTCCCAGCCAGAGTCAGGCTCACGTCCCCCATCTGTGAGGGGGTGAAATCAGCACAAACTGGTGACAAACGCACTTGAATATTTCCTTCCCAGTCCATGCACATGCAGGTAGATGTGCTTTCTGCACTTTATGATTAGAGGTGATGTAGTGTACTACACGTGTACTACATGCATACTACATAGTATACTATACTACGTGTAGTATTACAGTTTTTGACTGGTTTTTATATTGAGGGTGTTACCCACCCAGGGACATGGGAACTGGAGGGTGTGCATTAGCTTTGAGCAGAACTGAAGTGGCTTCTCCTGCCACTTGGCCCCTGAGTAGCAGGCGAGCCACCTGGAGGCCAGTGGTTATAATAGATTGGCACACGTCAGACTTCATTTCAGCATTCATTTATGAGAACTGTCAATCTCCTTCAATGCATGGGACACTTCACTTGACAGATATTCACTGTCCAGACACAGGGTCTGGATGCATCAGAGAAGGAGCATTTCAGGGTAGCTTTAAATGATATCCTGTTGATGCTGTTTATAAAACCAAGGAATAACACATAGGCAAAACTGACTGATATTGAAAATAAAATATCTTTTCTTGCCAGTCCCTTCCTATGGAAAAGGTAGAACCTTTGAATAGGCAATGGATAGATGGTTTTGGTATCTCTTTATTACTTTGGATTTCTAATGTAAAACCAAGTCATAGTTTGAGAAGCTAATTTTCCAACTTTGTGCTCAACTCTAATGGAAGGTAGTAGGGTCATTATTGAGCAAAAGTGACCAGAACAACCATTTTTCTTCTTCTATGTCTTCTATTATCATGCCCATAATAGAGCACTCTAAAATAACATTGTTTTTCCATTTGAGTCTCTTTAAATCCTATTGATTCAAATAGCCCATTACCCATTATTGTAAAGGACTCTGTTGACTACCTTCGCAGGGTGTTTCCTTTAATATCATCTTTAAATCTTGCTTATGATTTTTTTGTTCTCTTACTCACCAGTAGGTCAAGTCAGGTGTCCCCAAAGCAAGGCTTTTATCTTTCTCCTGCGGCGGCATGTCCATCATTGTACAGGGCTGTATGTGTTTCTGCCGACAGCTAGAGGACAAAGCCAGCAACATCTTTTGAGTAAAAATCTGCATGGAGTCTAAAGATTTTTTGTAGATCAGCCTTTATAGTTCCTTTTCTAGGCTTCATAGTTCCAGTTTATTTGTAACTCCATCTTCATCTTGAGGAAATGTCACTGTGTTTTCAAGCCCACAGGAGAACTAGATCAAGGGTTTTAGATCTTTTGCTTTGTTTGTTTTTTCTTTTAATCATATTTTCATGTTTCTAAAAACTTAAAAGTGAAAAGGAAAAGCAGGAATATGGAAAAGTAAAACCGTTAATTGGTCATCAGATTAGAAGTGCAAAATTACCAATAACATAACATATCTGTGTAAATATAGAGAACTGGGACTGCCATACATAATTTATTCAAATGCTTTCTTCATTATTCCCTGTTCACTTTCAAAAGAAGGAAGTGAATTGGCCTTGTGCACTGTTGAGAGTCACTTTGCATATGAAATGGTTGACTTTCTCACCCCTCTTCCATTTGATTCTTTGTCCACTTACAGTACCATTCTAAAATCTATCAATTCCTCTTGGTCATCATTTTAAAATTCATATTGATATCAGCATAATGTGAATGAAATGCTTTACAAATTTGCATTACGATGGGAAGACACAAAGTAGGCTGGCTTAGGTTACCCTATGCAGACTCCCTGAGTACCTCTGCTGGCTTGATTCCCAGGATTGTGGTTTAAATCTGGCCCAGGAAGAGTTACGAGATGAGGAGTTTATGGCCAGTCAAGAAACACTTCACTGGGAGATGATGGATAAATGAGAGACAGTGGAGGAGAGTGTCATATGGAGCTCCCAGTGCTGTGATCACCCAGAGATCCAGGAGTTCCTAAATGGAGGTGAGGTACATTGGAGACCACCTGGGAATGTTTTTTTAAAAATTTGGGACAGGGTCCCACTCTCTTGCCCAGGCTGCAGTGCAGTGGTGCAATCATGGCTAAGTACAGCCTCAACCTCCCCAAGCTCAGGTGATCCTCCCACCTCAGCCTCCCAAGTAGCTGAGACTACGAGACAGGCTTTGCCATGTTGCCCAGGCTGGTCTTGAACTCCTGGCTCAAGTGATACTCCCACTTCAGCCTCCCAAAATGCTGGGATTACAGGCATGAGCCACTGTGTCCACCCAGGGCTGATTATCATACATTCACATCTCCAGGCCACCCCTTCACAGACCCAAGGTTCTCATTCGGTAGGTCTGAAGGTAGGCTTGATGTTCTGTATTCTAACCACTCTGGTGACTGACGAGCAGCCTGTTTGGTTTCTTAGCTTCGGTTTCCACATCCCTAAAAAGAGGGTAATAACATCTATTTCACAGAGTTGTTGGCAGGAACTGAAAGAATGTGTGGGAAAGGACCCTGGGAACCGTGAAGTGAGACAGACTAGGACGTGCTGAATTAGTGGGTTTAATTCTCAGCCTCCGTCTAAAGGAGTCTCTACTCTCCACCCAAGATTGAGACCCAGGCCCTGCCCATGGGTCTCAGGATGCTGAAAAATATTTTGTTCCCAGTAGGATCCCGTTTTCAATCTTCCTCTTCCCACACCAAAATGCGAGGAGAGACCTTCTAGCTCCCTAACTCTGTTCTCATTCTTAGATCTCGGCGCAAAAGGCGCTTCTTCAAGGGAACCTTCTTTATGTTGTTGTTTAAAGCAGTCCAGTGAGAAAGACAAAGTTCCCTACGGCCAAGAGATTGTCTGTTCTCTTTTGTGTCCCCAAAACCCTAGCTGTGCCTGGCACACAAAAATATGTGCGTGATCAATATAGGTTAGAGGGAGGAAGGAAGAAATCAAGGAATCAGGTACTCTAAACAGGACTCAGCTTTGTGCCTTGTTTTGTAACTTGTCAATCAACCCAAAATAAGGAGCCAGGGAAGTTCATCCACGTATTCCCACTGCCACCACCTCCCTGAAGCTTTAGCCATTCTACTGTTGAGCTCATTATCTTTTCCCTAGGTCCATTCCTGCGTCCCCATCTCTGTTAACAGCACAGACGGCCATCAGGCTGTCCAAGTCACAGATCTTGGCATCATCCTTGAGTTTTCCCTCTCCCCCACTACCCGAGGCCCATCTATTCTGCTTCTATCACTTCTCTGGTTCCACGCATAGACTGTACAAGTTTGGGTTCAGAACTGCATGGTGATGGGGCCATTTATACCTGGTAATTCAGACAGTCACTCTCAGGCCATTCCCACAGGCTTTGCCTGTTCAGCCTTTGTCATCCCATTCCAGGTATCAACTTCCCACGGGGTCTCCCTGCCTGCAGCCACAGATGTGATGATCTCCACCTTGCATTCTTCTAACACAGTTCTCAAAGATGGGGTGAAGGTGGAAACCTGGTCCTTGAGAGCTGTAGGTGACCCAGGGACAGGCGCTGGGTAGTTTTAATGTAGAGTTTTTAATATTGTCATTTTATATTTGGAATTGGAAAAAGAACACAGGCAAGCTAGTGGGCTTGTGCAGCATAAATCAAAGGACACTACCCCAACTCCCCCGGTGCACGCACACATTGTGTGTGTGGTAGGGGCGCATTTCAGAATCTCTCAGGGGAGGGGGTGTGATTTTTTGGGTTACTTTTTTAGTAAAGGAGCATGGATTTAAAATGGCCAAACAGTACTGCATTAATGGCTCTTAGTTGCTCCAGCAAGAGTTTGCCATTTCTAGGGGAAAGGAAAAGCCATGCTGCACAGCCCCAAAATCTGCCTCCCAGCCCACCTCAGCTGCACCCTATATGCAGGGTGCTACCATTGAGCATGTATCTCAGATCTGAAAGCTGAGTCTCCAGTGGGCAGTGAGAAAGAACTGGTGCACCCCCATGTTCCTGGCATGGTTACCCAGCTCTGCTGCTGGCATTCCTAGGCCAGTCCAGGTGGGCACCCCCACTCATCCTGCCTTTGCTGCAGAACCTCCCTCCACTCACACAGTCACTCAGTCACTCCAGAGTACTCACCTCTTTTAAAGAGGGTCTTCAGCTGCATTTTGCCAGGGGTGGGAGGCAGGCTGCCAAGACACGAAATCTGCTGGCCTTCCCCAGTCCACACCTCTGGCCAAGATTCCCAGATCCCCATTAGTATTGTGACTTCTTCCTCTCCAATATCACCAAGGCCTGTAATTCTTTATCATAGGATGTTGCAGGTCTCATGGTACAGGTAATTTCTGTTATTCATGCCTGTTTTCCTCACTCAAATCTGATCTCCTTAAGGACAGGAATCTTGGCAAATCTAGCTTTGTGTCTTTAGCACCCAGCACAGTGAGTGGTACACTAAATAAAGACTAGGGGGATGGGTGGGTGGGGGGGGGGGGGGGTGGATGGATGGATGGGTGGATGGATAGGAAAGGAAGGAAGGAAGGAAAGAAGCATTCCTGGTATTCATAAGATGAATAATGACAGCATTTGCAGTTTTCATGAGAGACAGGGGCCAGGGATACTTCTCTCCTGAAAAGCTCCTTTTGAATATAAATGTAACCACCACAGCCCAGATTGTAAATTGTGAAAAGATCAAAAGCTTTGAAGCCCACCTTTTTTTTTTTTTTTTTTTTGGAGACAGAGCCTTGCTCTGTCGCCCAGGCTGGAGTGCAGTGGTGTAATCTCGGCTCACTGCAACCTCTACCTCCCGGGTTCAAGCCATTCTCGTGCCTTGGCTTCACTAGTAGCTGTGTTTACAGGTATGTACCACCATGCCCGGCTCATTTTTGTTCTGTTTTGCTTTGTTTTGTTTCTGCGATGGAGTCTCACTCTGTTGCCCAGGCTGTAGTGCAGTAGCTCGACCTCAGCTCACTGTATCCTCTGCCTCCTGGGTTCAAGCAATTCTCCCACCTCAGCCTCTCGAGTAGCTGGGATTATAGGCACCCCCCATTACACCTGGCTAATTTTTGTGTTTTTAGTAAAGACCAGGTTTCACTATGTTGGCCAGGCTGGCCTTGAATGAAGACCTGCACATTTGCTGTCTGTGGGAAATCAGCTCATGTAACTGGACCTTTTCATCAGTGTGCCTTCCCTGTCTTGTCCCTAGAATTGTGAGGTGTCCCCCTTGTCTGGTTGTCCTTGCTTTCCCACCCTTTTCTTGAGATTGCTGCCCTTTTCCTAGGGGTGTATGAAGTCGGCGCCCCCAAGCCCATGGCGGCTCCTGGGTGGGGCCGGTTCTCAGCCTCACCTGATGTCTGAGCAAGGGTGAGGCCAGCACAATGGATAGACACAGTGTGGCTGTGGTCTGTAGGGTGCACCTTGTTTGGTGGGTGTAGGAGGCTTTTAGGGTACAGGCTTTCAGCTACTCTGCCTCAATAATTAAATAGTCCCTCCTCCCCCAGTGTCTCTTGGTGAGGTTGCAGGGATAAGAGGGAATTCACTTTTTGGCCTTCTTTAATATTATCCCTTTAAGGAACCTTAGACATTATGATAGGAAAACCAAAAATCAAAGATGACATTCTATTTCAGATCATTTTTAAAAGAAGGAAGGTATGAGTATAAAATCCCACTCAGTAAATGTACTCGTGGCTACAGGGATTTAATATTCTTTTTATTTGAAGGTAAAATTCAATTTCTCATTATTTAAATTCAGAAATCTTAGGCTGTCGCCCACATTTCAAACAATTTACTGTTTTACAAAATAATAATAATGAAAATAAGACAACAGTAAGGTGATCCTGAATGATTCTTTAACTGTATGTTACATAAAAAGTAATTGTTTAGAGGCTGGGCATGGTGGCTCACACCTGTAATCCCAGCACTTTGGGAGGCTAAAGCAGGCTGAGCCCAGGAGTTTGAAACATGCCTGAGCAACATGGTGAAACCTCATCTCTACAAAAAATACAAAAAAATTAGCCGGGCGTAGTGGTGCACAACTGTAGTTCCAGCTACTCAGGAGGCTGAGTTGGGAGGATTGCTTGAGCCCAGGAGGTCAAGGCTGCATTGAACCATGATCACACCACTGCACTCCAGCCTGGGTGACAGAGCAAGACCCTGCCTCAAATAATAATAATAATAATGATAGTAATAATAGTTTAGAAACAAGTTTTTTTTTTTTTTTTTTTTTCCCATGGAGAAACTTCTCTTGTGAAATTCTAAAATAATTCTGAAGGCTTTTCTGTCGTTCATTTTCCAGTCAGATTGCAGAGGCCATTCCCTTTAGGCTTTTAGTCAGCAGTTTTGATATTCTTCAAATCCAATATCCAGTTTTTGTGTCTTGGGGTTGGAGTCAAAGGCTCTGTTGTGAAGTTTTTCTGTTCTACAGCAACCACCATGCCCTTTGGAGAGTACAGTGCCTTAGTGAATGCCTCATTTCTATAACATCACCACTTTTACAGGAGCTATATGGCACACATTCATTTTTTACTATGTGTTTTTCTCTGATTCTAAAAGGAATATATGTTCATTTTAGACAATTTGGAAAATACAGAAAACTGTGAAGGAAAAAGAAGCACCAACCGTAATCATACCCCTTAGGGATATGACTGATAATCCCTTCACCTAAGTCCCCTAGTCTTGGTCTGTAGAGATATGAGCCATAAATTCAAGGTCAGCCCTACACACAGATTTATACCCTGTTTTCTTCCCACTTTTCCTTTTATTTTGAGCATGCTCTCATAGTAAGCATCCTCTCTGAACACAATATGTTAATAGGTAAATAATATTCTACCATGTGGAGCTACCTGAATTTATTTAATTGTTCACCTACTGCTGGATGTTTAAGTTGTTTCTATTTGTCACGAGAATGAATAGTGGTTGTTCACTGTTAGTAAATCTTCATGCATGTCTCTAGCCATGTGCATCTGCTCCTATAACTTTTTTAATTGAGGTCTATTGTGCAAGCAATAAAACACACAGACTGTTAGTGTACATACTTACATATGGATACACCTATGTGATATGCCAGCCACATCAAAGGCTCCTTTTACATTTCCCTATACATTAATTTTGCATTCGTTTATGGGTATTCAGATACAAGCCATTGCCAGGGACTTTTTATGTTTGATCTCATTTTATGCTTGTGGGCACCCTCTGATGGAGATATAGCTGTCCCACCTTTCCTGTTGAGAACTTTAAGACTCTCAGCACCTGAATAGATTGCCCAAGGTCATATAGCACGTCAGGCTGAAGTCAGAATTGGATTCAAGTTTTGCCTGCACCCAGAACTTTAATTCTGTATATTTTCTCTTAGATAATTAAAAGTAAAAGCTGCCAATATCCTTTGATAGGACAGGAAACCACTGGATTTCTTTTTGTTTGTTTTTCCCTTTACAACTACACTTGGGGATCAGTAACTGACCACACTCCTTCTCCCATTTGTAGCTTATATTTAAAATCGGCAGAGAACTGGCATTGCTGCTTTCTGGTTTTGGTCATGCATTTTGCTCAGGGCTGGAAGGCACTGTTGGCTGTCATCAAGTTACAAGCCCTCACCTACCCACTCACACCCTTCCCACAGACTCAGGCTTTCCCCAGTTCTGTTACCAGAGAGGAGCACTTCTGAGCACAGAAGCTAATGACAGCCACTTAGCAAGTTGTCTTGGGCTCTATTGCCGAAGCACAGGGAGAGACAACCTCAGTTAAGGTGCACAATTTAGATTGGAGGCATGGGAGAAACTTCTGGTCCATTTTTCCAGCCTGCCCAATTTACAAAGATGACACTGAGCCCAGTTGTCTGCCTGGGGAGACAGGCCATTAAGAGCAGGCCTGAGACTGGAACCCGAGGATGTCTGCCTCCCAGCATCTCATCAGGTCAGTGGACACACGCTTAGGGTAGACCACCTGGCCCTATCAGATGTCACTACTGCTTCTTGAGGACACAACCTGATTAAAGGCAGTCAAGTTGAATGTCATCCCAAGTGCATTCCCACTGATGGGAAATTTAACAGGATGGGAAAAATTGTCTTACCCAGAACTCCTCAGTGTATGTGGTTAGCAGGACTTCTAGGGCAAGGCATTTTGGGTAGGATTGAGTGAGGACTCACCAGCCCCTCAAGGAGCGGGCTAGATTAGGTAATCCATGAACTGGCATCCAAGGTCTGTGAGGCCAATTAACCCCAGGGCTCTGGTTCACCGTATGGGTTGTGCAAGTTCGGGGCCAGCATTGCATGGCGATAGGGCCATCTGCACCCAGTAATTCAGACAGAGCAGCGGGGTTTGAGGCCTGGTTTAAGTATGAGCAAGTTGCCCTCCTTCTAAACTAGCCCCCTCATTCCAGCCCAGAGCCTGTGTTTGCCCAGGAGGATGTGTTTTCTTCAGGTCCTTTCGTCCTCTCTGGGAAGTAGAGCCAGGTGTTAAGAGGCTGGTCACCGAACCACCTGTGCCTCTCAGTTAGTTCCTGTCTTCTCAGTGGGGCTGAAGGGAATGATGATAATACCACCTTGGGGAAGTGGAGAGAATTAAATGTGTTAGTGGCTACAGAGCATGTACAGTGGTGCCCAGCCCAGTAAATGGTAACTATTGGCTTTTATTTTCTTCCTGACTGTTTCTGACCCTTAATTCTTCTACATCCCATTTTTTCCTGTTTATCTCTCTGATGCCTTTCACACTATTAGACTTCTCTGCCAGTGTTTCTGATAGAAGACTTAAACCGTGATGCTCTGTGAAATTTGTATTATTTTACTTAGAGTTAAACTTCCTCCCATTTTTTCATGTTTTTCCATAATATTTTGCATTTTTCTGTTACAGGACTTAAAGCCTTGATTTAAGAGTTGCAATCTCTCATTAGACAATGCTCCTATAAGGCAGGAACTGCTGGATCCCCAGTGCTTAGCCAAGATTCTGGCCTAGAGCAAGTGCTAGCAAATGCTTATTGAGTCAATAATTTCCCTTACAAATAACGTTTAGAAAGACAAGGTCACTGATGGCTGGTGGATGTCCTCAGGTCATCCACAGAGACACTTCTTTGCAGCGTCATATTATCACTGTCAGTGGCCACCCCTTCCTTCTTTCCCCTGGACTGGCTTACTGCTGAAGTCCTTTACTTTTCTTTCTTTCTTTTTTTTTCTGAGACAGGGTCTCATTCTGTCACCTAGGCTGTTGTGACGTGGCACAAACAAGGCTCACTGCAGCCTCGACCTCCCCTGGCACATTTTATCCTCCCAGCTCAGCCTCCTGAGTAGCCGGGTCTATAGGCATGTGCCGCCGTGCCCTGCTAACTTTTGTATTTTTGGTAGATACGGGGTTTCACCATGTTGCCCAGGCTGGTCTTGAACTCTTGACTTCAAGAAATACACCTGCCTTGGCCTCCCAAAGTGTTGGGATTATAGGTGTGAGCCACTGTGCCTGGCCTGAAGTCCTTTTCTTAGCATAAGTGACTTTCCTTTGCTGCAGATTAAAAAAAAAAAAAAAAAATGTTCTTCTTCCATCTCTTCTATTCCTTTGCTGTAAAGGCAAAGAGAGGAGAAGATGCCAGGAGCAAAACCTGCACTAAAGACGTCTGTTTTCTCTTTCTAGCCTGGGACTTGGAGGTAGTAGGAAACCAGCCTACGTTTTTTTCGCCTTCTGGTTTGTAGCATCTCTGAGAAGTGGACAGAAAGTCAGCATTCCTTATTTGTTGAACTGGCTGCTAGAATAAAGGATCGGGGGCACCATGGGGTCACTGGAACTTGCCTACCTCAGCACCTTAGAGCTTATGCTGGCTCATCTTCTCTCGCCCTTCTGGTGTGGGTCAGTCATCTGGGAAATTCTGATTTCGTAGCTGGGCTGCTGGTAGAATTGACTGCTGTCACAGATTAAAGAAGAAGGTGTTAGTCATCTCAATTAATGTATGAAAAGCTTTTGATAGAAATTTGACACATAGTCCCAATTTTTAAAAAAGTTATTTCCAATGTGATGAGAGGGCCTAACAAAGGGCATCTACCAAAAACATACAGCGTACATCCTGAATAGTGAAACATGCAGAAATAAGGCAAAGGTGCCCAACTTCACCACTTCTTTTTGGCATTGTGTACTGGGAGTCCCAGCCACTACGACACAACAGGGAAAAGAAATAAGGAGCATAAAGATTAGAAAGGAAAGAAATTTCATGTTTTTCAAACCATATGGTAGTCTACTTAGAAAACACAATATAATCTAAATGATTAGAACTGTCCTGTCAATTCAAAAAGTTTAATGGATACCAGTTTGATAGCACTGCTAAATACTTGCAACTTCTTAGTAGAAAATGAAAGGTAAAAGATTTTATTCTAAAAACTAAGAAACTCAAAAATAAATCTAATAACAAGTATGAGATGTGTGTAGAGATAACTTTTAAATGTTTTGAAAGCCAAGACAGAATGACTAAATAAATGGCAATATAAATGAATACTGTAAAAACGGCAAGTTTCCCCAGATTAATATGTTAATTCAGTACAATTTCAACAAAAGCTTCAAAAAAGGTTTTCACAGGATTTAACAAGCTAATCCTAAGGTTCTTGTAGAATACTAAAGAGCCAAGAAAAACCAATCCAAAGAATAAAGAAGATAGTCTTGCCCAATGAAATAGGGGTTTTTTTTTTTTTTTCCATGAAGGTATATTTTTCAGAGATCAACATGTCATATTTGGTTTCTCTAGTCTGACCCTCTGGCCTAGAGCACATCAGCATTATATTTCAGAGGTGGCGTTGTCAGTCAGTGGGAGAAGGGAGCCAAGTAAATTTACTATGCTAGGATGACTGATTTTTTATATAGGGAAGTAGAAAAGTAGATAGCTTTCTCGTATCTCACAACAAAAATAAATTCCAGATGGATCTAAGACCTAAATGTGAAAGACAAAGTTTTAAAATGTTTACAAGAAAAACAGGCAAATATTTTTATGACCCCAGGGAGGGAAAGATTTCTTACACAAGACACACACAAAAAGCACAAAGATAAAAAGAAAAGATTAATAATTTTCATGACATAAAAGTTAAAATTTATGAATGACAATAGAAACCATTATTAAGAGATGGAAATACAAGACCTTCACTGGGAGAAGATATTTGCAACATGTAACAAAAAACTAACTCAGGCTTTAGTAAGCCTAATCCAGGATTCAGTAAGAAAATCACTAACAAACAGTCCAGGCGTGGTGGCTCATGCCTGTAATCCCAGCACTTTGGGAGGCCAAGGCAGGTGGATCACCTGAGGTCAGGAGTTCAAGACCAGCCTGGCCAACATGGTGAAACCCCATCTCTATTAAAAATTACAAAAAATTGGCTGGGTGTGATGGTGGGTGCCTGTAATCCCAACTACTTGGAAGGCTGAGACAGGAGAATTGCTTGAATCTGGGAGGCAGAGGTTGCAGTGAGCCGAGATCGCGCCATTGCGCTCCACCCTGGGCAACAGGAGCAAAACTCTGTCTCAAAAAAAAAAAAAAAGAAAGAAAAGAAAATCACTAACAAACCAGTAGTGAGATGGCCAAAGTGTAGACAAAAGCTCTTTGCAGAAAAGGGAAACTGACTAATCCATAAACATGAAAAGATGCTCAATTAGTAATCAGGAAAATGCACATTAAAGCCTCTAAAAGCAACCATTTCACAGCCAACAGTTAACATGTTGACATCTGACAAAACTGAGAGGAAGCACTGAAGTAGAACTTCATACCTGGATGGCAGGCTTTTAAATTCAGACAGAGCTGCAGCGTCTAGCAAATCTGAAGACCACCCACTACCCAGCAATTCCATTTTGGTTTTCTACTCCGGAGAAACTCCTCTATTTGCACAAGAAGATGCACCAAGATGTCAGTCACAGCAACTGTGACAGGAAAAAAAAAAAAGGAAAACAACCTGAATATCCATCTGTAGGAGATGAAGACACACTTTATGGCACCTCTAATCAATGCAATTCAGACTGTCTGTTAAAATGATAGGGATCAATATGGGTAAACCCCAAAATTGTAGTGATGACTTCAATGATGCCATTTATAAAAGAAACTTTTGTATGTATATGAGATTTAACTATACGCAATACATATCTGTAGGTAAAATATGTAGGTAAAAAGGTGGATATTGGTAAATTCCTATATTTCAACCTAATACATATGTAATATAAATATTAAAAGGGAAGGGAAGGTTACCTTCCAACTTCACAATAGTGATTGCTTTTGGAGAGGGAGGGAGAGGAATGAAGTCAGTGAAAACCTACAAAAGGAGTTTCAAATGTGTCTGTAAAGTTTGATTTAGCACAGAAAACTGGAGCATGTGGCAAAACATAAACATTTGTGGAAGCTGAGTTGTGGGTACTTGGGTATTTTTTACTTTATTCTTTACCTTTCTCTGTGTTTAAAATATGTCATAAGTCACAAAGAAAACAAAAGGGATTCACTGGCATGGAAGGTCAGTGACAGAGTGCTTGCAGATATGGTTTCATGTAAGTTCTTGTTCTCCTTTTGTGCTTCATTCTCAGACAAAAGGCAAGGTCGGTGCAGTCATTGCTGGCCTGAACACTGAATGCAATAACAGCCAAAGGAGGAGGGGAGCTTCTGTTATCTCGTGGAAGAATGAGGGACTATGTTTCCCAGAATCCCCTAGAAAACTTCTGCTGTAGTCCCATTGATCCAGAGTAGGTTACATGTCCAATCCTAAACCTAACCCTGGGGCCAGGAGAATGCCAGCAGTGATGGCTGAGGCCTGTATTCCCAAGCCAGTCATGCACAAGGGGATAGGATTATTCTTAGACCTGATAGGTCCTTGGGAGAAGCTGTAGGTGAAGATCAGGTGAGTTGTGTAGGGGGCGGGGATGGATACGTAAGAAAGCTAGCTTTCTGTTAGAGGAGAGGGGAAATGGATGCTTAGTAGGAAACCAGCCCAACAGTGTCTACCAAAGGGAAGACTGTCAGAGGTGAGATCCAAGTGTGAGGAAGTGTGTGCTTTAAGTTGAAACTTACGTCATCAGATTGCTTTCTTAAACAATTGAATGAATTTACATTCCCACCAGTGATGTTGAGCCATACCCAGCCTGACCCACCAGCAGTGGGATTTCTCACCTATCAGATTGGTAAAAATTAAAAAGAGTGACAGCGATAGCATATCGTTGCTGTGATTTGCGTTTCCCTGACAACCCCTAAGGTTGGGCATCCTTCCTTGTGTTTGTTGGCCATTTGAATGTGCTCTTCTGTGGACTATCATTTCATGAATCTTGCCAAAATAAGAATTCTTGTCAAGCTTTTAGGCTGCATAGGATTTGAATATGTTTTAAAGGCGTTCTCTGAGCTGGGAGGTGAAAAGCGATTATCCATATCTGGAAACAGCTTGGTGTGTTGGTAATAAGAATTATTCAACTACCAAGATACCCAAGATTCTTATCCTCGGTACTCTGCTCTGGTCACTTGTCACATTAGGGAACTGAGGCCCAAAGAAGGAAGGCAACCTGCCTATATGTAAAATGAAAGGACTGCACTGTTATTTGTAAGGGACTTTCCAGCTGTGGTACTTCGTGCTACTGCTTTGGACAGGATTGAAGAACTCTGTCTGGTCTTGACTCTCTGGAAGTTCAAGTCTTCCCCTCCTACCTTGTAGTGATCCCTCACTGAATAAGGTGATCTCTGTGACTAGAGCCCACCATCCTGGGCAAATTGGAGTCCTTGACTCAACCTGTAGTGCTCAGCTGGGTTTGTGTTCCATCTTGGATTTCTCAGTAAGGAAAAAACCTTTTGTTCCTTTCAGCCTTCCCTCCTTGCTCCAAGTTGTTCCGTGTAGGGTACTGGTGGGAGATTCTGGTTCTGGAGGTAGAAGAG
Source organism: Piliocolobus tephrosceles (assembly GCF_002776525.5). Classification (NCBI taxonomy): domain Eukaryota; kingdom Metazoa; phylum Chordata; class Mammalia; order Primates; family Cercopithecidae; genus Piliocolobus; species Piliocolobus tephrosceles. Next base: position 92,639,431 of record NC_045435.1, on the reverse strand, counting down.
AACTTTATTTATATTTTCAAAGCAACCCTATAAAAGCAAAGCCTGACTTTAGGGCCAGTGTTTGATGTCAAAGCAGCAAGGCAACAAACTTTCATTAAGTTACCTCCAATGTTTACTTACGAATTTTGGAAGAAGCCTGTCAGTGTTTGAAGATTGTGAAAATCCACTAGGCATCATCTTCATTGACATCTGGACAGGCAAAATGCAGGTTATGAAAGTCATCTGGCTGGCGCGTGCAGGGGGAGTGTTTGGGGGTGGATATGATGAGGGGATTTCCCTGGGTTAGGAAGCTAACTCCAGTGCTCCTGAGTACCTAGAAGCGGGCAGTAGAGAGCAGAGCACCAACTATCCTCTTCTCCCCACATGGCTATGTGTCCAGGGCACATTAAATAATGGGCCAGTCCTACCAAGGGTAACTCCTACCTTCTTGCCTCCCATAGCCCCTAGACACAACCCTGCTTTTGGTATAGAGACTTCATGGAGTTGAGCCCTTTGTGCAGCTTGGAGAAAACCTTCAAAGTTCCTACCTGTTACCTTCCTGCAGACTAGAACCTGCAGAGAATTCCAGTAATTCCCAACCCGTAAACCTCACCACTCTGTAGCCAACATGCAAACCTCCCTTCTTAGTGTCACCGAAGCATGCCACTCAGAATGGCAGATGACAGGTCTTTCCAACCAACAGGCGTGGGTTTCTGGGCCAGACTATTCTCTGAGAAACATGCTGCCTTTTCCTTAATGGCTATAAGGACAGGGGAAACCAGAGAAGTCATTTTTGTCGTATTTCATGAACATACACGGTGCTCTTATTTTCCTGGTTTTAACACAATTAGACTTGTTGCTTTATGTTTTCATATATTCTTCTTGAGAAATCAGAGTCATTATTTGTATACAGTGGTTTCCATTGAAACATTATCCGGCACACATTTCTAGGCATCTGTAGTCAGTTTCTCAAGGCAGGGTTCAGTTATGATACCCATAAAAAGTGAGACCCCTTTAACTTGGTTCTCTCCAAAGCTTAAACTCATGTTGTTCACTATAACAGATGTCCACAGAGTGTGCACCATGTCCAGATAGCTGTGCTCAGCATTGGATTGATTCTGATCAATCAAAAGGTGATTCTGCCCCATTATTACTGATTTAGAATTTGATATCTTAATATAGAAGAACAAAGATTATATTTTAACCTATCTTAGCAGATACATTATTTTTGGGTATTTTCTGTTTTCATATTGGTAGAGTTATCTTTTTTTCTTTTCAAATCCAGTCATGCTGTAAAAAAGGAAGGAAGGAGGCCAGGCGCAGTGGCTCACGTCTGTAATCCCAGCACTTTGGGAGGCCAAGGCAGGTGGATCACCAGGTCAGGAGATCAAGACCATCCTGGCTAACACAGTGAAACCCCGTCTCTACTGAAACCCCGTCTCTACTAAAAATACAAAAAATTAGCTGGGCATGGTGGCGGGTACTTGTAGTCCCAGCTTCTCTGGAGGCTGAGGCAGGAGAATGGCATGAATCCAGGAGGTGGAGCTTGCAGTGAGCTGAGATCACGCCACTGCACTCCAGCCTAGGCAACAGAGCAAGACTCTGTCTCAAAAACAAAAAAAAAAGACAAAAACAAAAAAGCAAGGAAGGAGACTGTGTCCTACTTAAAACCAACTCTAGTTTCCTCACTGCCTGCAGGATAGAATAAAAATGCCTTGGCCTGCGTGGTGCTTCCCAGGCAGGCAACCTCTTCCTTTGGGCCTAAGCACTTTGGACTTGTCACCCTTCCCAGTCACACTGTGCTTCTCTGCACCCCATGAGCTGATTGCTGTGCTGGGAATGTCCCTCCAGCCCCAGCTGCACAGGCTGACCAGTTCTTCCAGCCATCACTACCCGGCCCCAAGGGCCAGCCCCCCCACCGAAACCTTTCTGCACCCATATTAAGCATTCCTCCACAACCTCCTGCAACGTGTTCAGACCCTCATGAGAGCACCCTAGGTTGATGTTCTCTGTTCACCTTCTTTTTTTCTCACTGGTCTGTGAGCTCTTTGAAATTAGAAGCCATCATTACTTTCATCTGTCTTTCCAGTAGCTAGTTAAAAAAAAAAAAAAAAAAAAAGCCTCTGAAACAAATCACTAGAACATACAGGCTTATGTCTGAACCTCAGTGATGAACTTCAGGCTATGAAGTGATCATTCATTCATTCATTTGTTCAATCATTCTTCAGCAGAGGGACCGTGTTCTTGCTTTCTGCTAGCACTGGATGTTAGATGAGGTGCTGGGAACCCCAGACACTCTTGGAGCCTCTACTTGGCAAAGACGAAATTGAAGGTTAACAGACATTTTATGAGACTTGGTTTTGGAGTCACTTTAGTTTAGGGTTGATTATTTTTTAAACTTCTAATCTCCCCAGAATTGAACTTAATGAGCTATCTCCCATCACTCAGAACTTGTTTGGAGGAACTAGAAAACCATGCAGAGTCTCAGCATTTTTTATTCAAGATTTTAAAGGCAAATCTGGATGTGGTGTTACACCAAGGTGTTTTTAGCTTTCCTGAATGTCCTAATTGACATCAGATTTTTATGAAAACATTCAAAAACCTATGATTATTATTACTCTGACCACTGTCTGTATTTATAGAGTGCTGAGCAGAAAAAGAAGAATCACCAAAGCTTTTCTATTTAGTCATCTTCTGGACAAACCTTATGAAAAAATAGGGAAGTGCTTCATTCGCAGAGGTTCCTTGGCCCTCAGCCAACTGTGAAGTCCCCAGGCACAGCCACCCTGAGCCTCTCTGTGGGAAGGGACTTTCAGCCCAGGAAAGAATGAGTTCCTGCTGGTGACCTGCCAGGTGCAGGTGGTTGAGTCCACTCTACGCATCTGGCTGGGGGTTTCCAAGGTGCTGACTGGTGGAGCCCTTATGCATGTGAGTGGGTGAATGGTGGAGATTTCTGGACCCCTGCCGAGGAAGCCTCCCAGGTAGCAAATTAGCATCAGCCATATTATGCTGGCCACTTTTTTCTCTTTGGTGTTTAAACTCTAGATCTCCAAAGTGAGGCACACACAAGATAACCCAGTGTGGTACAGGAAAAATACAGACCATTCGACTAGAACAGTTCTATTCTCATACATTTGATAATGGACTTAACATGTAAGTATACATGCACCCACTTTATGAATAAATATGCATAAGTCTGTGTTATGATTACAGTCTCTCTTTTACCATTGAGGTCATGTGCTCAAACAAGTTTAGAGATTCGTTTGTTAGCCAGTCACCATTAATATAGAACAGAGAAGATCAGTTTTTGGTGGAATGGATGAAAATGTTAAGAGGCTTCAAACTATCAATTTTATAATCAAGTATGATAATTTTCCTCGCAGCATTGTATGGTATGTTGGTGTGAACTTGGTAGCCCTTGGGTTATTTCCTGCAGAAGTCTAAGGATGTGAGGTGTCATATTTTCCGTATATTGTTAGCCTCTGTGTGTGCATAATAGAATGAAGAACTTTCTAAAGGGAGCACAACACAGCTAGTGTTATCATTCTATATGATATAAAAATGGCAGAGGGAGAGGGTCAAGGGGACCACCATTAATATTTTGCTGTTTCAGTATTCTTTCTGTAAATATTTGCTTACGTTTTTGGTTTACTAAATTATGATTATGTTGAACAATGTTTTATAACCCAGTTTTTTTCACTGTATATTTTTCCTTGTCAAAGGGTGAGAATAAGACAATAGGTTCATGATTGTGCAGGTCATTTTTGGTGGTTTGACCTCTTAGTTCTGAGACTCAGCCCCTGGAAAGTCTGCCCTTGTTGCTTGCACTTGTTTGTAAATCCAAAAACTCAACTGCTTTGCAGGCAGAACTACAGCCTCCACATGCACCATGATTCAGGTAGACCAGGAGTGCCTTCTCCTTTCAGTACTAAAAACACCTGAGAAAACCATGTTGAGAAGAGAAGGCTTTGAAAAATGCATAGACTTGACCTGAACCTGGAAGTCCTCCCAGCCAGGCAGAACCTTAGGATCCCCAGACTGAGCTGTAGCCAGCTGTGCCAAGCAATGACCTACTTCTTCCAGTTCCAGATTCTCCATCAAAAGAATTCTGGACTGCTTCAGAGAAAATTCTTGTCCCTTTACCCCCACCCCAGGCATAGGCACTAGGTAATATTGTCACATGAAATAAACTTCCATGGGTATCCTTTGATTCCAACGAAACTAAGAACAAACTTCTTGGACATGAAAATGAAGCATGAAGGTACTTAGTAATTGCCACCTATTAATAGGACACAATTAATGGAAACCACTAAGGGCCATGGCATAGACAAAGTAGACTGCCCACCATGAGCAGTTCCCTGGCAGTCACCGAAATTCACCCCCTTTCCCACTCCAGCAGGCTCATCGGAATGCAAGGGATGTGATTATGTGGATAGACTTGGCAATGATATTTTTAGAAGCCAGTCTTATTCTTAAAATTTTAACACTTTATTAACTCGTATTAGTTTCAAGTTACTGTGTGATACAGCTCTGTGCCTAAAAAATCTGGCTGTGAATGATATCTTCTGATTATTGGTGTCCACTGCTGATTCTCTGTAACCAGTGAAACCTGTTCCGTCTCCACAGGGGAGGGCTTAGGACCTGGGCAAACCTTGTTAGATTTCTGCAGCCTAGCTGGGGTCCAAAAGGATTGTTAGCATCCACATTTTTTATACACCATTCAGTTAACAGTAGGGACATGTTTGTGGAAAGCTTCAGATGCCCATCCCTCTGTTAAGCATCAGTTTCCCCAGATCAAAGGGATAGGAGGGTCTTATGCAATCTTCAGAATGGTCTCTGGGTTCCACCTTTGTTAACCAAGGGAGGCTTGTGGCGGTGGTCAACGAGGTGAGCCAGCCCCACCACACAAGCAGTTTTATAGCCTGTGTTGTGACTTCCTTAGTTATCTGTGGAATGCAGTTTGGCAGGAAGGTTCTGACTTGCAAATAATTCAAGTTTTATCAGTCCTCTCTAGTGGCCAGTCCCTCCATTTTAATCACTTTAGAGCAACCCAAGAGGTCTTTGTTGAATGGTCATTTCAGTTCTTTGTAAATACTTCTGAATTGGAACATTTCTCTATGAACAGCCCAGATAAACAAAGGGCCCAGTGTATTGGGTTTTGTTGGTATTTTTACCAAGTTCGTTGAGCCAGCCTTCTTCATACCAGTCCATTCTTGGAATTCTAAACATGACTAATGGCAGACATCTGAATGCTACCTATAAGCACAAAGCTTTTGTAATCCACTTCCTTTAGCAGTGACCCTAGGCTTATGGTCCGAAAGCTGTTGATGAGGATATTGCTTTCTGGGTTTGGCCTGGGGGATTTTCCTTGTCACAGTAGGTTGTGCAGAAGTGAGTTGCTGCCTGAGATCAGTGTTAGGAGGTTTGAGGTTGCATCTGATTGATTAGTTATGTCTTCCATGGGCATAGGTGGGAGTGATGACCTGCTGTCAATCTGTCACCCCAGAGCCAACCTACCAATATAAGGTCTTACCCCACCAACACTTGAAACCAGCCACTGGGGACTTCACAGCACCTTGGTGAGGGGTCCTATTAGTGAGGGGCTTACCTGAGGTTACCAAAAATGAGCCTCTGACCTCTGAACAATGTCTGATCGAAGCATTTCTTCTTTCCCAAATGGAAGATGCCTTTTCTACCTTGGAGTCTGTTTGCCTCGGTTTTCAAGGTCATTTCAGTAGTACAAAAACTCTGCAGTTCTGTGAAATGTCTTCCAGATCTAAGCACTGAGTTGATTGGTGTTCTGTAGGCAGAACTGTCGGGTTTGATCAGGGCTTCCCCCACAAACCTTTCTCTATCAAAGATAAGAACTTTAATACAGATTAAACCCCACAGCAGCAAATTCCAGGAGACTCTCTAGGTTCATCCCTTGCATTAGAACATGATGGCATCAAAGTATTGACCGGGGCTTAGAGATGTTAAACAGAGATCTTCTGGTAATAGTTTTTATAAGAGGATTTGATTTGGGGATAAAATTGATCATTTTGGCCAACTTGTGTCTTTGCACTGACTTCCTTAAAACTAGAGTAAATAAGTAGATATTTTTATTTTATTCCCTTGTAATGAATATTTTTATATATCATTATATAAAGTCCCTTTTGGCTCTTGTCAGAGAGATTTTTCCTGCTTTTAAAGGAATTTTATCTATACTTTCATTCAATGTTATTTTTCAGTCTTCACACTTTAAGGATGACTTAACTCTCACAGGTTGGAATGCTTAATCCAATTTCAAATATCAACTTTAGTCCACTCAGAAATCAACATATCATTAAACCACCGAGATTCACATGTGAAAATGCAAGGGCCAGTGGTGGAAGGGTGTCTGTCTACACGTACGCTCTGTGGACCACGCTAAGTGGAGATTACCAGAGTGTAGAGAAGAGAGCATTTGGTGGGGACATTGGAACCCTCTGGGCATTTTTACATTTCTGTCACCAAGGGACAGTCAGTCAGCGCGAGGTGCTGAGAACAGGCCATCCTGAGCAGAAAGCCAAAGTGGGCCCATTTGTTTCTTGGGACTCTCAAAGGGCACAGCCCCCACCTTTAGAAGTAAGTCGTTTGACTTGCTGGAACAATGGTGTGCAAAGAACCTTGCTGTTCAATCGGTGCAGTGCGATGCCAGGGGCTCAGCTGACTTAAGCACTGTTGAGCTGCAGCCCTGACACCACTGTCTGTCTTCTGTCCCTCTCTGCCGGCCTCTCCCCAAGCTGAGCACAGTGTCCTGCATCTGGTGAGGCCTCAATACATTTTTGTTGGATTGAAATGGGTCCTTCATTATTGGTCCTTATATCCCTGCCCCAGGGGTGGGACCATCACAAAGGGCCTTCCATGGCGCCATTGACGGCTATGAATCAGTCATTAACACATCCTCAGACATCTCCAGTATTGATGTGGCTGCTCACTCCACCCCTCGCCAGTCAGCACATCTGCACTGTCACTGGTACAAAGGACAGAGCCAAGGAGGCCCTGGTGGGAGCCTGATATAATTCCCCAACAAACCCTTCACTGTCTGCACAACGCTGCTGATGCAACAAGCTCCATGCATCTGCGGCTGTGGAAATGTGTTTCATCTTGAGCTTTAGGTCAATGTTAATACGTTTTTATTAATAAGCCGCTACAGGGTGTGGGATATGAAATCAGCTTTAGAACTGTATGGTATCTTATGGAGTTGCCTGGCTGATTCCCACCTTCACTTTACAGAGAAGCAAATGGAGGCATGATCCAAAATGAAACTTGATTTTTTTAAAGGGTGAAGACTGTGTCCTTTCTGAATTTCAGAGAAACCAAGCAAATGCAAACTGGACTCCGATGATAACACATTTAAAATCAATTGTTGAGCTCTTCTTTGCTCCAGGGAATAAGAGGAGGATGGGGAAGATTCAGGTTTGTGGGTGATGCCAGCCCATGTCAAGGGTCAGAGAAGCTGCATGTCTTAGGTCTCAGCACAGATCGAAGAAGAGGCCAGGAGAGGAGGAGGGGCAGGAGCTGGAGAGAGACCCATCAAGGAAAATGGCACGGCCTCCCTTTCCCCAGGACTTAGCTCTGAGTTTCACTGATGGGAACCCTTGGGGTTAATTTATCAGTGGGTTCCTAATCCCTCCCTACCCCAAGACAGCAAAGGAAATGGTGACCACAGAACACCCACAGAGGGAGAAACTGGAGACCTCTGTTTATCCAAATGAGTTTAGTCTGCAGTTAAATGTTTTCAGGCCAAAACTTCTGCCTTGTGGTTCACGGTAACTGGGGCCCGGTGGGAGCTCCCTGTTTAAGATAGGCTCCAAGCAGCCACCATTCCTCCACTATCCCTTGGACCTGCATCACACATCCAGAGCAGTATCTGCCCAGCAAGGAGCCAATTCTCTATGTCCAGGTGCTCTAGAGACAGACAAGAACTGTAGAGAGCAACTGCCTTGCAGCCCCACCAACCTGGCGAAAAACTAAGAACACATTTCCTTTTTTACCATCTACCTATCCCACTTTAATCAGTTCCCCAGCCACAAAGCTCTCTGCCATGCTGGGGGACATTTAGGTATTTTGCAGACCCATCCTGCCTGGGTCCCATGCCAGTTCTCTGCCTTGACCCCCACCTGCCTGAGGGGCCCTGCTGGTCCCTGGCTCATTCCCTGCAAGGCCAAGACCACCAGCCTCCCTGGCACTGGTGCTGCTGCCACTGTGTGGCCTGGGGGAAGGGAGAGGTTGTGCGTTCTTTGAGTCAGACCACACTTCTCTAGCACAGCCAAGATCAGCCTGGCACATTTAAACCCAGATCAGCAGTGCAGCTGTTAAAAACAAGGGACTAGTAACAGATAAATGGAGGAGACACCAGATACAGATCCTGCCCCTCCACAGACACCACCCACTAAGCACCTCTGCCCACTGCTGCCCTCCCAACAGGTAGAGGATGCCTGTCTTCTTTTCTTCCCCAACTGTAGGAATGACCAGCCTCTGAGACACTAGCTTCCCCCAGCCCAGAAGCCTGCCCTTCAAGTACTCACTTTCTGCACCAGCTCTGGCAGTATGAACTTATATGCCCTCCAAGAAATACGCCACTCCAGATACAAGGGCTGGCCTTGTCCTCATTCCCTTACAAGCACAGCACCACCAGCATACAGCACGTTGCTGTATGAAGGACCTTTTGGCACAAGAACTCTCCATCGATCTCACTGACTGTCACTTTCCAATCTCCCCCTTTTAAGGTTGACTTAGCTCTCAGGTGGCCAGTGTATTCCCCAAGTCTGAGTCATTTGACAGAATAGCGTACGCATGCGTGCGGTATCCAGAGTCCAGGCCTCCTGTAAGGAACTTCAGCCAGTGCAGGGCTTGGTTTGCCACCCTTCTCAGGGTCCTCAGCGTTTCCACTCTTAACTGTGTGGCCAGTTGCCTCAATGAGGAAATACACCTGTCCATGCACACAGCTGAATCCCTGCAGTACAGCCAGCAATAGTGATCTACAGCATAGCCCCAGCCACGTTCCTATAAAGGAAACAAATGCAACTCACAGCCCAGATAAGATCTTAAAGTAATAAAATGGCACCTGCTGTCATACGCTGGGTTTGTTAATCACATAGATTAAAATATTCCTAATTCCAGCAGCCTTTTCTTTAAGGGTGTTGACCTGAATCTAGAGCCTGACCCCAGGCTCTTCTTCATCCTGGCTGCACTAGAGGTGAACTTTCTTCTGCCTGATGAGAAATGCTCTCAGAGAGGCCATGCCCCTTATTACACAGTGTATAGGAGGCAAAGTCAGGATTGAATGCAGGACACTGATTTTCTTCCACAGTTGGGCAGATGTTTTTCAAAATGAAGAAATTATTTGCCCCAAAGATCCTTCCACTGACATCCAACCTTGGAGCCATTTGGAAGCTGAGAGGTGACCTGATGAAGTGTCTGACAAGAGAAGCTTGAAGTCCAGCCAAGCTTGGTTTGAAGCCTGACTCCAGGTTTTACCAGTTGTGGGAGTACTAGCAAGTTTTTAAACTTTTCTAGCCCATATTCTGCTTTGTTGCCTTATCTGTACAAATGAGACAGATCTGTACAAATGATCCTCCTCTTGGGGATCATGGTAATTAGAGGTAGTAAAGATAAGGCACCCGGCAGTGCATGGCACGTGGTAGGTGCTGTCAGTGGTAGCCACCTCTCCCACTCCTATGTTCTAATATTTGGATCTGGACTTAGAATATTTTAATTCAATGTAATGCTTTTGTGTGAGTGAAAGTACAAGTTAATAAGTCAAGGCTAAGGGAATCTAAGCCAAAATTGGGTGTCCAGACACAAGACTCGCCTCATATAGAAGCTGACCTGTTCTAACTCTCCTGACTGAGGGATTCAGGTCCTTGCACCACTACTACCTTCACCTGCAGAACAACCCCAGAACCCTGTTTGTTTATTTTTCCACCTCCTTGGAATAAGCTCACATTTGCTCCATGACACTCACCTGCAAGAAATTCATTGTGTTTTTCTCAATTAAACACATGAGCATTTGTTTCTTATTAAATAATATAATAAAGAGGACCTTCGATGAGAGAACTCACAAAACATTATGACTGGGCCAAGTAAAAAAATACGTGTGACTTCATGCCCCTGCTGACATGTCATCTTGAGAGGATGACATCCATCTTGATGAGACTGTGCAAGTCCTGGAGGGCAGACCAGAACCTCATGGTCACTACAGGGTTGCGTACCATCTCAAGGTGATAATCCAATCACGTACACAGCATCTCTGGTTGCCATGCTGTCTCTCCCTGCCTGGTCAGGCCCCAGGACCTGCCCACTAGCTCCTGTGGCAACGGTCTATATAATTCAGTCTCCAGCTCCCCAGAGCTTCTCCGGGAGTGCCAGGGAGCAGAGCCCAAGCCTCCTCCAATTACAGATCCCTTCTCCCAGGCTCCACTTTGCCTGTCCAAGCCTTTAAGATGCCGCCTCCCTTACCTAGCTAGCTCTTTCCCTGTGGGATTGGAAAACATAACAAATAGAAGCCTCTTAACCTGTCTCTGGATGCCAAGAAGTCCCTGACCTTCTGCTTCCCAGCTCACCCTCAGGAGAGGGGAACAAGAAACCCCTCTCATGCTTTCATGATCTTCCTGCTGGCCAAGAGGAGGCAGCCAAATTAATACTTTAATTCAGGCATCCTGCCATGTGGGTTTGCCACATCTGCCTCGTGAGATTATAAGTCTCCAGAGGGCAGGGACAAGGTCTTATTTTCTTTTCTTCATATCAACTCATCACATTTTATCAGGGGTTTCACAAGCCTCTTTGACCAGTAGCCCCTGTGTCTGTATCTGCCCGTGCACAGGAACCTTCACGTTGTGTCCCTGTAAGAATCACTCCCGTTTTCCCAGGGAAGCCTCACATCCCTGGGAGAAGGGTATACAGTAGGCAGCAGAGAGCAGATTTAGACGTGACAGTGGCCCAGGGTCCAGCTCGGAGCCAGCTGACCCCACCAAACCCTAGAGTAAGTGAAGGGGACCCTCAGTGCTGAGGATCAACGCTGGAATGCTACAAGAGAGTTTCAAGGGCAAATCCAAGATTTTGTAGATTGAAGCTGTTGAGGGGCCTAGGAAAACAATCCAGTGTTTCCCATGGTCATGCCCAGCTCCCTGCTGTCGTGTCCCCCACATGTGGGAGATGGTGAGCATGGGGGTGAGATCCCACACGGACGGGGACCTGGACACCAGGCAGGAACAAAGAGCATTGGCAAGGAAAGGCAATTTGATTACCAGACAGTTCTGTTTAAACAGGATGGGGTAGGATATCAAGCCGGGGAAAAATCAGTGCCCGGAAGGAAGAAGGGATTTAAAAATAAAAGAAGTGATATTAAATCCAGAAAAGTAACCCTGCCCTTCCTTTTTTCAGGAAAGTGTTGCTTTTAAAAACCTGGATCTAACACAGAGAAGGCAAGTGGATCCTTCTCTACATAGCACTTAGGGCAGCTACTGCGGATTGATTGAGCTTGGCATCTGAGATGAAATTTGAGGCCTAATCAACGCTCAGCAAGAGTCTTATAACTGATTATTAATGTCTGCCAAGGGCACGAAAAGGAGGAGGATTTAATCAAGTACTATACGTTTACCATCTTTCCTAACCAGTATTTTTCACATTCTCCCATCAATTCCCAGCTACCCCAAAATATTTTCATTTAAAAAAAAAAGAAAGCATAGCTGGCTCTACTAAAGCTGCAGTTAATTAACCTGGCTATTCATTTAATCATTTATTCATTGATTCAAAAGGTTATTGCAGGTTTGGGCACTGTGGCTCATGTCTATAAACCCAGCACTTTGGGAGGCCCTGGCAGAAGGCTCACTTGAGCCCAGGAGGTCAAGACCAGCCTGGGCAACAGAGTGAGACACCCTCTCTACAAAAAATAATTTAAAAAAAAATAGCCAGGTGTGGTGCTGCACACCTGTATTCTTAGCTACTCGGAAGGCTAAGGCAGGAGGAAGGCTTGAGCTCAGGAGGTCAAGGCTGCAGTGAGCCATGATTACGCCACTGCCCTTCAGCCTGGGCGACAAAGTGATGAGACCCTGTCTCAAAAAAATAATTATTGCATGTTGCCTGTTCAAAAAATGCCAGGTGACTGTGTTGGAGAATGCTGAAAATACTTGCTGCTTCAGACACCTTACCATCTAAATCAAGGGATAGAATGTGAAATATAATTGATTACAACACAAGAAACCACTAATTATAATACAAGACAATCTAAACTAAGCATGAGATTGAGTTTCTCAGTGCTGTCGATATTTGTTCAGTAGCTGATGAGTACTTTTAAAGTGTTGCTTGCTTTTGTTCTTTGTTTGGTAAAGTTTTGAAAGTCCTTTTCCCTCAAATGGCACAAAAGGTAATGTATTTGGTAAAGGAAGAAGGCAGGAAAAGTTTCTGACAGGTCAAGAAAATTAAGTAAATATATAGGCCTTTGACAAAGGCTGCAAATAGAACCATAGAGTGCATCATTTCTTTCTTTGAATGATACTTTATTGTCATTTTTGACATATGGGTTGTTTTTCTGAAATTGGGTTGTTTTGAGACAGTGTTCTGTGACTTTAACCTTGGGGATAGACTCTCTACATTCTTTTGGCTAATCATCTCATTTTTCTAAACAAGTGGTATTTACCCAGTTGCAGTAACCTAAGATAGAATACCCTCTGGTTGTTTAAGAATTAATGAGATGAGCTAAACATGCCATTGAGAAGCATGTGTTTATGTAAGAAGATCAAATGACTTTATGAAGTAAATTGTGGTCTTTTACGCTCTTCCTCCCTTCGGTCTCTGGAAAAGAAGCCAAGCCTATTGATTCAGCCAAGAGTCCAGCCAGGGCTGGGAATAGCCTTTTTGGAATATATCTTGCATTTCCCCACTTTGTATATGCAATCTGTAGTGTGAGGTAAAAGTTTGGTGGTTTTTTTATTTTGCATAGACCCCCTATGGTCGTGGAGGTGGGGTTCCTGTGAGACAGTTGTATACCTCAGAGTGCTCTGTGGAGACTCTGTGGACAAATAGCAGGGAATGGGGGTTTCTATGGCTCGGGACCCTCGGCTGCCACTCCTAGCCCTTGTTGTGAGCCTCAGGGTCCCCGCTGGACCCTTCATGAAGCTATGGCTTGAAAATGGAGGCATCAGGACCGACTTGCAGGTAGCGAGGGGGAGGGTGTGTGGCTGAGGAGAGAACAGGCGGTGAGCATGCCTGATAGCCTCTTTTTTGCTGGGAAGCCGGGAATATTAATAGCTTCATCACATTAATCTAAAAATAAGGTCTATAAAGTCCTGACACTCCCTGAAGACAGGCCCTGCTTCCTTAATCCTCCCAGATCTTTCCAGGTCAGAGCAGCACAGCGCACTTCCCCCTGGAGTCAAGAGGACCAGTTTCCCCATGCTGCCAGCGCGGGCCTCCCATCTGTGGCTGGGAGAGGCCAGGCTTCTGAGTTGGGTTCTCAGCTTCCTTTACTTTTAAAATGGCCTCCTGTGCTCCCATTTCCTGTGTGGCCCCACAGAGCTCCTTATTTTGAGCTCTCTTTTGGTCTGTATTCTTAAGCCCCTCAGCACTCGGTGATGTCATGTTGTTTGTAACTGCCAGACTTTGGCCTCTTGTCTGTCACTTGACCCTCACCTCAGCGCTGGGGTGTGCAGGGCACAGGGGAGAAGCCACCTGCCTGCCTGCTGCCTAGGAGGCCAGAAATGGAGACATGTTTCCTGTGTATTTTCTGCCCTAACCCCACCCTGCCCCCACAACCCATCATGCCATGAGTCCCAGCCACCCACCCTCAATCTGTCCTTGGTGGACACTCCTTTTGCTGCCTTGCTTTCTGGTTGTGAATTCTACCTTTAAAAGTCTCTCAGTGCTGACATGTCCTTTTCACCCGCGTCCCCCTCACCCTCCTCTCTCCACCCCCATAGTCAACCTTCCACACTAGGGCCGGTCACTTCCTCCACAGAAGGCATTTGATGACAGCCCCCTCCAAAGGGGATCAGGCTGGCCACTCCACAGCTTCCAGTGTCCACCCCATCGGTTGCTGACAGTCCTCAGATGTGCCACACACCAGGCCATCGTGGGCCAGCACTGGCCGTCCTGGACACCGGAAGGCCCTCCCCATCCCTCTCCTATTTCCTCCCCTGCCCTGCCCCCACCAGTCGTTCTATAAGGCCCAGATGCCTCCTCCACTGTTGGGCTCTCCTTAATTTCTTCTGCTGGAACGAATTCCTCCTCTGTATTCCGTAATGTTTGGTCCCTCTCTTGTGTCCATCACCTTACCCTGCAGTTTCGTATACTTGCTTTCCTCCCTCTCGAGGTCATCAGCCTCTTAAAGGGAACAGCCATTCCTGTTCTTCCCCAAGTGTTTGTGGAATGGAGTTGAATGTGTTCTGTCTAGTGGGCTTCCCACCTCTGTGCAGGGAAGGTGAATTGCTTCAGGCTTCTTACGTCAGGGTGACTACACGGGGTATTTTTAAATGTGACTTGAAAATTTGGGAAGCAACCTTACATGGTCAATTATTAAAGGAGAGGTAGGAAATCGAGTTGCTTTTTCATTACATTTTGCTTTCCATTTCTGAAGAGTTCTGTTGTGTGCCCCCGGAAGGGCCCTGGGTCAGGCACACCTCCAGTGCCAGGGGCTTCATGAAGGCTGGCCGGCATTCCCAGTGTCCCAGTTCAGCACAACCTGTCTGTTGTCCCATCCTCATTTCTGTACGCTCCTCCTAGCTTCTGTCCCGCTGCCAGCATGCCCTCTCCAGGGGCATTGTGGGTCCAGTTCTAAGGCATGGCTGTCCTTCTGGGGAGGAGGTCCTCATTCATTTAAAGGGAGTGAAATGGGAGCTCAGAAGTCAGAGGAAGCTATTCATTCCCAGGGAAGTACTTTAAGGCAGGCAGGTGTGTTGTTTTTGTTGTTTTTAAGTGAGACAAATGTGCTTTTCAAAAGACTCCGTGTGTGTGCTTACACCCCTGAGTCTGCTTGAACATCTAACACCTACCAGCTCCCTGACAAGAACATTTGTGGCAGATAAAAGGCATTAAAAAGTCCTAAGAGTGAAGCAGGATGAGTCACAGAGAGAGTGAGCCTGCCAGAGCCTTTGAGAGCAGCAGGTTGCAAAGCTCCAATCTCGGTTCCTCGTTTGCTCCGCCTTGTGCCAAGCCAGGGCTCACGGGTGGGTGTGATCCCCTCCCTTCCTGGGGCCCCTACACCTACACACCTCCCACCACCTGCAGAGCTCTCTGGCCCACGGCATGCCCTGCTGGGCTCACCTGGTGCCTGAGGGTTTTGCTTGCCAGCTGGGGCTGTGGGAACCAGCCGTGGGCTGCTTTTGCCCTACAGGAGGAGACGATGAGACTGAGCTGAGAGTCACTGTTTGTCACCCTGCAACATTCATCGAATCACAAGAAAGCAGCAGGGCGGTGTCCCCTCTCCCCAACACTCCCCCCTCCCCACCCCCGGCTGGAGAGATGAGAAAAGTGCTTGCAAAACAGCTGAGAAAATTTGCAGCAGAGGCTCACAGGGAAGAGTGGGCTCAAAGCACCAGTGGCAGGCAACACCTATTCTCATCTACACACAGCCCCTCCAGTCCCTAGTGCCAGGCGATCACTTCACCCCACTGCAGCCTCCTTGACTTTCAGGATTGGGTGCCTCTTTACACCCAAAAGGAGGGAGGAGGACATGCCCAGTCCTTTGTGGAGCTGGGGATCGTTGTGGCATTTTTTGCAGAGCCTGCTGCTTTTTGAGGTCTTGCTGTAGTTCTCAGAGCAGATTTAAGAAATGTGGATTCATCAGTGAGATTGGAAGGAGAAGGGGATACCATCATTTGTGGGGGAGGCAAATGCCTAGAGATTCGGTGGGAGATGTATTTGGAGAGTAATAAGGATGAGTGACTTAATGGGGAAGTGGGGGTTGGTGCAGTTGGGGAGTCTTGGAACCTGCTGACCCAAGGTGCCTGGGAGGGCGACTGACCACACCTGTTGTCTGTGTGTATCTACTCCTCATTAGAGCCCATCGCCAGTTCTTCCAGGGGCTTATTTCAAAGGAAGTTCTGAACCACAGGCTTGTCTTTTCCCCAAGTCTAGTGGGTACCCATGGCTCAGAGCTGCACGGACACACCTGTGGCCATCGAGAGGACAGAAACTTCATAGACCTTCAGTTACGTGTGCCCCATTCTTAGTGAAGCAAAAGCTGTTGAGGCGATGGGCCCAGCCGAGGCTTTGATCTGGAAGTGCTTTGGGGTGCACCCTACATGTGTTCAGGGGCATACCTTGGTGTACCCGGCAGCTGTATTCCCCATGCTATTTTGTATTCTGAGGTCAAGCTCCTCTGAAGAACCACTAACTGCCTTTGGATGGGTTTTAGGACATTTAGTCATGGGTCAGACTATTGAGCCTCCATGGTTTTGAGAATTCCAGGGCTCTAGGCTGGGTCCTGTGTGAGTCAGGCTGTGGGGTTCTGAAATTTAATCAAACATGGTAAGCAGCTCCCTTTACCCCTTTAAATCACAGTGCTGACTATTACGAAGAAATGTACAAATAAAAATGTGTTGGCATTTTTATTTGTGCAGAAGCAGGAGATGGCAAATTTTAAACCCTATTTTCAATCAAACCTGGAAAAAAAAATGTTAAGATTTGAGTAACTAGTTGGAACCTTGCCTTTCTCTTTTCGTTTCTGTGTAGGTCTGTTTCTTCCTGATTACTGGACTCAATAAGAGAACGAAGTGTGTGTAGTCAGCATATAGAGTTCGTGTTACCTGTTAAGACTGTAATAGGCCCACCAGACATGCAGAAATGGAACTTGATTTATTAGAAAACTTAAAAGAAAGAATCAAAAAGGGAGGAAAAGAAAGAAAAGCAGAGAAACTAGCCACAGATCTGCCTCATCAAACAGCCAATCGGTGTGCCCAGCGGCATAAAAACAGCACATCCTGCAGCCAGCTGGCAACGGAGGGGGAAGCAGCCTCCTCTACCTGGTTGTTCATTTGACAGGAGCCTCGGGAACTGCATTCATTATTTGGGTCTTAAACAAGGGGTGTCATTTGTAGAAAGGGTTTTATTTTTTAACCACTTTTTCAGGTACGGTGTTCTTACCACCATACTGCGGTTTACCCAGGAAGTTAATTGCTTTATTCTTTTACATTGACCTTGAGAGGATTTTATATCTGAGAAAAGTGACATTTTGGTTTTCTAATTTAGAAACACAAAGGAAGTTGAGAGAGATAGTGTATGAGCCTGATTCACACTTTGGGGACAAGTGGTCTGGTTAAATTATACACTCTTAGAACTGGGAGCAAAGATAACATTATTAGACTTAGGCGTTAAATATGATTAATGGGACAACAGGGATAACGTTGATGCCCCTTTGTGTGTACAGCCAGCTTGCATTTCATCCCTGAAAACTTGTTTGGTTGAAGGGCTTGAGTACACACCAGAGAAGGTCTGTGCTCACTTACAATTCTGACTTCTCCGGCAGTCACAAGCACTAATAGTAACCCTTTGCCTGCGGTTTCATAGCACGCTGTTTTAGCAAAGGAGGACCTTCCCCCAAGAAACACACTAGTAGAAATGCCAGCCCTTGGGGAAGGAGGGTCACTGTGAGATGAACTCATAATGTACACGTATCCCAAAGCACTATGGTGTACATCATCAATATGTACTGTTTTTACGTATCAACAAAAAATAAATAATGAGGAAAAACTCATGCTGGCAGCTTTTAAAAGGACAGCCAGTTTGGCTTGGCGTGTTAAGCTAACAGGTTGCTTCCTGTTGGATCCCACTCACCCCTGGGCTGAGGCAGGGGCTGGTAGCTCATGATGCCAACACAGGCTTCGGGGACACATTTTGACAATGCTTTTGAGTAGTCTCACTTCTCAGTGGAAAGACCCAGAGTTCTTACTCAGCTGACAGAGAAAGCCACATGTAAAACTCAATCATTTTGGAATAATGATGGAGGGACAAGGGTAATTTATGGCTGTCACCTCCTATTCCTTTGGGGAATATGTGATGTCTTCGTCTCCTCAAAGAAGAATAAAAGACGGGGGCAGAACTTCCCCAGGGGGTTAGTGTGGTGGCAGGTGCCACCCCATACACTTTCTTTATTATTAAGGGGCTTCTGCAGCAATCCGACAGGCAAAACAAACTTGAAAGTCATTTATCTTCTTATCCACATCAATATCGGGGTAATATTTGTGTGTGTGTTTATATACTTGAAGTAAAACTTAGTCAACCCTATTGGGAAATTTTAATACTTTCATTTAAAAAATACTTTCTTCACTCTTTTCTTTGAAAAGCATCACAGATTACTGCTTACTTTTGGATTCTTTCTTAGATTTTAATGTACCTTCTAGGCATTAAAACAAATATATCTGATATCCATCTGACATTTAGTAATTACATTTACTGGTGTTAACTTTCATTCCTTGTTATTACTGTTATTGCTCTAATTGCCAGCACCCATTGTTCATTCATTGTGGTGTGAAAAACAAAACTGATGAAAGTTTATGTTTCTCTCCATATCCAGACCTGCCCTCTCTATCTGCCAGTTCTATCATCAAAACACTTTGGGTAGGTCTTGTTTGTTTGTTTTAATCCCTTCAAATTGCTAGTTCCTGCCCAGTAACTCCCGAGCTGGCTCTCAGGTGCTTCTCTGCCAAAATATGCTGACTGCATCCCTGAAAATTGATCGTGTATTAAGAACTGCTGAGAGACTCAGCCACTTCTGGGGCCAAGTCATCACAGCCAGGTCCACGGTGAGGGAGAGCCCTCCCGACAGGCAGCGCTGCCCTGGACACAGGAGGTCTGGGACAGAGAATATGCACATGGGAGATGGTAAGAGAATTAGAAGGTGCAGAGATGGGGGACATGAGGAGACGGGTAGCAGTGGGGACAAAGTGGGAACAGAAGCAGGTAGATATGTGGAAGCTGGTGGAAAAAAAGAAGCAACCAACCAGAGAAACGGCTGATAGGGTGTTGATAATATTGCAGGAATGTTTTTAAAGGCCTATTTTCCAAAAATGAATCTGGGGAAAACTGAGAAATGAGAATACCAGATAAGTTCCACCTGCAGAGGCCTGGAAAGTCTGGCACATCAGTGTGGGGCAGTCACAGGTGCTGAGGAGGAGGGGCGGTTTTGCAAGGTGTGGGAAGCTGAGTGGGATGCAACTCCTAGAATTGGGGGTGACAGCCCAGAGAGTGCTAGCTGAATGAATATTCGGCTGAATCTGCTTTTCTAGCTGACCTGTTGGAATGCCTAAAGCCCAACTGCCAAGCACTCGCTCTGCACATTGTCTTGAGCCCCCTTTGTGACGGTAGTACCCCCTGCCTCTGGCTTCCCAGGCACTCACTTCCCTGTAGGGAGACAGGCAGGGAGCAGGTGGGTACAGGACAGCTGTGGTATGGGATAGGGTACCTCGGGGCTGCAGGAGCACTAAGGGAGAGGTATCACCAGCCTTCAAGGTTAGTCAGTGCTGTTCAAGCCAACACTGGAGGAGGGGGAGAGGGAGCTGCAGCACGAGCTCTTAGTTGTATAAAATTGAAAGTGGGTAGGCTGAGGAGGGGTGGAATCTCAGAATCTGAGAGAATTCAAAGGAGGGTAGCAGCCCATCTTTCCCAAGTGGCATAGTCTGTTTTTTTTTTTTAATCCAACTATTTTTTAAATTGTACTGGGCATATGGTACCTTCCAAGACCAAGAGACAGCCAGATGGAGTTGAGAGGGATCATGAAACCTGTTTTGTTCTAGCAATTCTTGGGCTGCAAATATTGTTCAGCCTCCACTCCCTCAGGCTGCAGGAGCTCATAGTGGTTGAATTCCCAAGGGTTCGTGCAGGCACCACTCTGTCCCCTCAGTCAAAGCACTGGTCTCCATGCAGTTGCATCCTTTAACACCCAAATAGAAATTATCCATTCCTTGATCATAGTAGAATGAAATGAAAGCACCATGGAAAAGGGAAGGCTGTCCACCATTGAGGGAATTCCTGAAAACAGCACACTCTTGATTCATGGCTCAGAGATGAGCTCCAGTCAGCATTCACTGTTACTGTCACTACGGTCCCACATCTGCAGTGACCCAGGGGTGCAAAGCGCCTGCACCGCAGGCACTGTCTCTCCCCGACCTCGTGATGCAGGTCAGTCAATAAGTTCCCTGCAGTCAGATCTGGGGGGGGGGGGGGGGGGGGGGGGGGGTGCATTGTCGTGGCTGCCAACGAAGAGGAAGGATAGAGGGAGGGGTAGAAGGATTCGTAGAAAGATGGATGGAGGGATGGATAAATGCAGGGAGGCAATCTTAGTTTCCTCATCTTAGTTTCCCCAGCTGGAGCCCTGTACATTAAACTGGCAAATGACAGTTTCACAAGATAAAAACGAGACATTTATTAACATACGTATTGTTGATGTACACATGGGTGCACCCAGTGGTGAGTAACCAGAGGGATGGTCAGTACTTGGGCTTATAAAACATCTTAGGCTAAAAGGGGCTTGTGGATTCTGGGCTGGGAACACCAGACTAAAGGGGAAAAGGTAAGAAGAAGCCTTTAATTACTTGAATGCCCAGCAGCAGCGGTCAGGACCCTATACATGAGCATATAAATAACTCCTCTCCCTTACCAGGAAGAGGAAGACATCTTTTACCAATGGAAACTTTCCTTGTGAGTGCAAATGTACTTGACAGAAGAAAACCGTGTGCCCTGTTTCTGGAGCTTTGCCTGCGTCGGCTGGTTCTCAATGGCCTTTAGCTCAAAATCATCCGTGTGCCAAAGAAGCATATTTTGGGGTGGCATATTCTGCTGCCCTTCAGATGGAAGGAAGGACAATCTTGTATCCCTAGTCCAACTTCTAGTTGAGCTTTTGCTCTTCCTCCTCCCCATAGCAATATAGAGAATCAGTGTAAGATTTAGCTTCTCTTTAAAAAAAAAAAAAAAAAATCAACAACAATTTGCCAAGCCCCTGTTGGATCTCTGGTACACAGTCCTCCCCTCAAGGAGTTCATGACTAAAAAGGACAAGTAAGAATAACCCTTCAATTACTTGAATGCCCATCAGCAGTGGTAAGGACCCTATATACAGGCATATAAAGTAAACTAGGAGTCCCAAGGAAGGAGTCATGATTGCCAGCTGGGAGCTGACCTTGTAGGATGAGGAGGAACTGAGGATACAGATAGCCCTGCATGGAGGTGCCTGCCCATCCCTGTGGGAAAACTGCAAATGGTTCCTTTGGGTTTGTGTATATAGTTTACTTGGAAGTGGGGGTGGGGTGTGGAGCTGGCAGAAATAAAGTAGAAAATGTAGGTTAGGACCTTATTATGAACATCCCTAAATACCACTCTAAGAAACATCGACTTTTTTCTGTTGAATGTGGAGTAATTGTATACATACTCTGGAATACTGTGCTGCAATTAGCATATGTACCAACATGAATCGACTTCTGAGACCTGTGGTTTAATGAAAAATGTGAGTTGCAAAAAATATGCCCAGTATGATATCATCAGTGAAAAAAATACAAAACAGTTCTATGTGTTTGTGTGTTTTTCTGTGGGTCTGAAAGGACCCACACCAGACTGCTAACAGCAGTTACCTTTGGGGTGAAAAGAAAGAACTAGGGTTTAGGGGTGAGGAGTATTGAAGGTGGGGATGTCAGCATTTTTGGAAATCTTTTAGTTTTAACAAGGAAATGTTATCTTGCCATTAAACTGTAATTTTAAAATTCAAAAGATAATGGAGTCATTGGCTTCATTCCTGTTCTAAAATTTTCAATTAGAGCTTGCACATTCTGAGAATTGGGAAGATAGTCTCAAACCAAACAAAATCCAGGGATTAAAAATAAGCCCCCACCTCCCCGACTCAGAGCCTGCAGAGAGAAGGAACTCTTTGGACCGTTTTTCTCCCAGGCCTGAATGGCCTCATTTGTTTGGTTCATTGATAATCAATTCAGGTGATGAGGGATGCTCTTGACCCACGTTGACCTTGCAGCAGCATTCTGCATTCCTGCCCATGACTGGATTCCACCCTGTGGCGGTGGCTGGCTCCGGGCAGCAGTGGTGAGTATGTTTTTCTCTTTCCTGGCACCAGGATCATTTTCTTGGAGAGTCTCTGTGGACGTTGGCAAATAGTTTTGGCCTTCTTCCAAGAGATTGGGTTTCTACCAGTCTAAATGAGGCAGGCATTTAATCAGTCACCCAGGGAACAGGCTTGAGGCCCTCTGGTGTCGTCTTTATAATTAATTTTTAACATTTGTTTTCAGTATAAAATTTGGGCCTTTATCCTCTTTGAAATAAAAACATAGCATGCATATTAGACTGTATTGGCACTAAACTTCACACACCATTCTTTTATTCCCTTCCAACTATTAACTCCTATTAAGCAAGACAGAGGGATAATAAGATCCCCCTGCACTCCCCCGCCTCGCTGGCTTGTGTGATGCTTCATCCTCTGTAATTGCCTTCGGTGGCCAGGCTCTTTCCTATCATTAGTGTGCATCAGAGGCTCCTTGTCAGGGCCCCGGCCACCTCCCAAGCTGCCGTGCACCCTTTTTGCCATGCATCCCTTTAATGCTATGGCCTTTCCCCAGCCCAACCACTGGGAGGCCCTGGTCGACTAAAATTCTTGTTAACAAGACACAGGGGGTATTTCTGGATTTTTAACCCTGGAACTTGAACTGCTGGAGATGATTTCCTATTTGTTCATTTGATTGACCTGCTCTTGCATCCTGAGAGCCCAGGCGTGGGTCAAGGGAACCTGAAAACATCACAGTGGTTCTGGAACCTAGATCTGTATAAACAACGCTGAGAATGCTGACTACAAGCGCAGATTCTGAGGCCTCTCCTCAGACCTACTGAGTTGGAATCTTTAGAACAAATGGAAAATTAACTGGCAACTTTTTGTTAAGCTGTGTAATTATTTGCAAGTCACTGAGTAAAGTGATCATTTTTCACTTTCTTTCAGAGAAGTTTCAGCACAAACTTATCTTTAACCTTCAGTCCCCTGGACTTTCTCTTAGGGCTGTTATGTACCATTTGTGCAAATTAGAAACAGGAACCCTTCTTTCTGGACAGCAGCAGGCCGCACAGAAGGCAAGACTAGGCCTGTGGGGCTCAGGATGGATTTCAGTCGCATTTATCTCCTTAGCCAGGAGTCTCTGTGCAGTTAACAACCTACACAGTTGCACACGGCAACCCTGCTTACTCTGTGCTCTGATGAACAAAATAGCTACCCTTGAGTACCTACATGTGTAAGCACAGGGTCAGCTTTTTCTTACATAGTTATTATCTGTAACACCAACAGCAACTCTTAAGGATTTATGTTGAGAAAACTGAGGCTCAGAAAATTTGATTCCCTAAGATAACACAGTCAGAAAGAAGCAGAAGATTAAGACCCATACCAGGCTCTGATATGGCAAGCAGTTGGATGGATAGGAAATTATTTACAGTCAGTGCCTTGCTTCTTCAGCAAGACCATGGGTAATTCCTTGTCCTCCTTCCTCTGAGAAAACCATTAACTCCGGAGCCTGTGAAAAGGTCCCTCAGGCCAAGAGTTAGCTGCCTGTCTTTGCTGCTGAGTGAGCAGAAGCCTCAGGCCTCCCGATGATGAATGAGTAAGTGTTTAGGAGGCACCAGGAGACCTGGGCCAAGGGCATGTGACACGGTAAAGCATTAACGATTGCGTGTTTACTATTAGCAAAAGTTTCACTTTTTCCAGCCAGCCACCATGATTGAAAGTCCAGTTTCTCTTTTCATTTTGTGTAGGAATGTGAGCAAAGGGCTTTAAGTCAGAGAAGGATCACGAAATTGGAGTCAGCAAGGACTCCTTACCAAAGTTGTCCTGTCCTCTGGATTATCAGCTGTTTTCTGTCTTCTGGAGTAAGAAGCTGCCCTGAGCAGAGTGCCAAATTGGCGGCTGAGTGAGGTTCGTGCTAGTTGCCGCTTCTCCTCGGCACCTGTACCATCAGCCATGGCTGTGTTAGGAACCCCCTGGAACTCAGTGGCTTCCACAACACTCAAGTGTCGTCCCAGGGCTGCAGGGCAGCCTGGGGCTCAGCTGGTCCAGTGTTGGCTCTGCTGGGCCCCTGTGCTTCAGGCTGGGCCCTGTCCCTCCCCAAAAGTCTGTGGGTCAGCAGGGTAGTTCTGCTTCTCATGGCTCTCATTCCCTATGAACCAGCAGGGTAGCAAGGCAAGCTCTGCTCTTAACAGCAGCAGAAGAGCACAAAGGCAAGTGAAAACACTTGAGGTCCCTTAAGACCTAAGCTCCAGACTGGCCGCACCATCCATCTGCTGAATTCTATTGGCCAAAGCGAGTTCCTTGGCCAACCTAATGATGAAGCACAGAAGTAGGGTCCTTTCCCCTCTTCAACAGGAGGATGTGCAAAGGCATGCGACAGAAGACAGAGCTGAGGGTAAGAATTAGGGCCAGCAGTTCCCCCTAGCACAGCCCCTCAATCTCCAGAGGTTCATTTGGTGGAAACTTCCTCTCCTTGCAGGCAGCTGGAGAGCCTGGGGCCCCCTCCTCTGGATGCTGTCCTCATCAATGTTTTTCACAGGGCACAGAATTCACCCACCAGGTTGCTCACATTTTCAGAGAAAATCTGTCCCACATCAAATGTTTCTCATTCAATTCTCAAAAGCTCTTCTATGTTTTTTCCAAAAAAGGCCTCCCTCACACTCTGATACCACAACCTCAGTTTTGCTCCCTTTCTTCATTTCTAATAAAATCTGAACTATGCAGATTGCCCTTCTCATAGCCATGGTAGCTTGTTGTTGGCCCTTCCTTGAGTGGCGTTGGTCCTTCTCAGAGACAGAGGATGGGGGTCCCTAGCCGCCCTTGTGAGCGCATCATTAACTCTGGGAAGGGGCCACTGGCTTCACCATGATGCATCCTTACCCCCCTCACCGAGTGAGCAGCTTCATCTCCAGGACTGTACCATCCCAGGCCAAATGGTAGTTTTTTGAGGGGTCATCTAATCTGTCAGTTCCTAAAACTACGTGAACGTTAAAATCAGCTGGGAAGTTGAATACAAATTCAGATGTCTGGGCCTAGACAACAGCAGGATGGGGCTGAAGGGTGAGCTCATTTGGGAGCTACTATCACTTTGCCTGCCAACCCATTTCCACTTGGAGTGACAGATTACTCCAGAAGCTAAGCTGCCTCTTACTATCTGTTACCCAAATCAGTAAGACATGGTGGCATTACCAGTGTTAACGCAAATGTCTTTTTTTTTTTTTTTTTGAGACAGGGTCCCATTTTGTCACCCAGGCTGGAGTGCAGTGGCTCGATCTCAGCTCACTGCAACCTCTGCCTCCCAGGTTCAAGCGATTCTCCTGCCTCAGCCTCTCGAGTGGCTGAGATTACAGACACTCACCATCATGCCTGTCTAATTTTTATATTTTTAGTAGAGACAGGGATTCACCATGTTGGCCAGGCTGGTGTCAAACTCCTGACCTCAAGTGATCCACCCACCTCAGTCTCCCAAAGTGCTGGGAATACAGGCATGAGCCACCACTCCCGGCCTGATTGTCTTCTTATAAAAGCAGGAGGTTCACATTCCTGCAGAATCTGCAGCCTTGTGTGACCACAGGTAATGGGAGGCAGCTTGCATCCTCTGGCCCTAAGAGTCCTCTTTGATTCTTTCAGGAGGCCCAGTTGAATAAATAAGTTCAGCATAGAGAGATCAGTCACTCTGAACTTTACATTACCTGCTTTAGGGTTTAGGTTCTTCAGATCACACACTAGGGTTCAAAACTGAACAATCTCTTCAAGTGATGTCCTACCTAAGGCAGACTGTGAGGGGAGGGTGAGCCCCTCACCCCCATTGTCTGTGTGGCTATTTAAATAATTCTTTTGAACGGGTACTGTGACCAGCAGTTACAGACTCAGCTTTTAGACTCAACTCACTTTTTGCTCTGACCTTCCTTCCTCAAGTCATTTTCCCCCTCTGGACCTCGGTGTCTTCATCTGGAAAATGAGATGATTGAATTAGGTCATCTAGAATCTTGCTACTCAAAGTGTGATGAATGGGGCTTGTTAGAAACATAGAATTTGAGGCTACACCCTAGACCTGCTGAATCAGAATCTGGAGGTGATTTATGTGCACATTAAATTTTGAGAAGCACTGTTCTATAAGGTACCTTCCAGGAGCCTCAAATTTTGTGCCTTTGAAACTGTGGTTACCCTTCTGTACCTTTCCTGTCATTCTCCTCAGGTTCCTTTTGTGAAAGCCTGTCTTAAAAGCCATCTGGTTCCTGGGCCTCCCATCATCAGCATTGCTGCTGATTCATTGTGCCGCCTTCTAGGTAAAGAGGCCTCATATTCTTTCATGCCAAGGATGAGGGGCCAGGAAATCCAGAGCAACTTAAAAGCCATGAAAAGTCAGGAAGAAAACGGTAGTTTAAATTCTGAGCAAGCCTCATGCAAGTCTGGGTCACTAGACACGTAAGGATCACAAAATAGATTAAACGTTCCAAGAGTAGGGAGGGGCAGAAAGCAAGTTAGAGAACCAAAACCAACAGCAAGGAAAATATTATAGAAGCATGCAGGAAACTTATTTTCCATGACTGCTTGTCAAAAACATAGGCTGATATACACCTAGGAAAAAAAGATTATAAATTTCCCTTGTCCTTTTCCTTCACTGTTTTGAAGAGGTGTTTCCCATGGAGTTGGAGCTGTGTTGATTGGCAATTTATTTGTGAATTGTTTCATGAAACCAAGGCTTCTCATCTCAGTTTTCTGTTGTTCACGACAATTAACCATGGTTTAGTGGAAACTTCCTTTTCCCCAAGCCAATCTTCCCACCCCACCCCACCCCACTGCACCTCCTTCAAAGGATATCACCACGTAAATAACAGTCTCCTAAAGCTAATAGAAGATATACTTTTCCTGTGCTCTCCCAGAGCCTTCTGATTTTTTCCTGCTTCTTTGTGATAGCACATCAGCAACTATTTATTCTCATATATTATTCTCAGGGAACATGGACAGTTGATGCATAAAACAAGAGTTATTCTTCACTCGCCTCTCAAGGCTTAGTCTGGGAACCAAGGGCCCTGCAGAACTCTGAGACATTGGATTTGGGGCAAACTGACATAGTCATGACAGAAAATAAGCAAAATATCCACTCTGTGAACCATTGTAATAAGCAGTTTATTGAACAGGTCCTGGGTAGGCCAAGCTCTTTGTAAGGAGAATTAAATGAGATAGTCTGCAGTCACTTTTCTGCAGGTAAGGAGACAGGTGAAGTAATTGCTCAAGGTCCCAGGCCCAGCAAGTAGGGGTGAGGGTTCAAACCTAGGCCTCCTGGCTCCAAGGCTCATGCTCTGAGCCCCTGTCTCGTCCATTCTGGCTGTGAAATGCCCCTTCCTCATCAGCCTGTTTTCCTGCATATGTTTTTGTTTTCAAACTGGAAATTATTTCTACTTAGTGTTCAAGACCCAAGTAGCAGTCTCCTCTTCTGGGGAGCCTTCCCTGACTCCCAGTTACCCCCATTCCACTCCTGGCAGGGCCAGCAGTTACTTTTTTTTAATGTAACGAGCACTCCTCTCATAGTGTCTTAAAGTGAATTCCCCAGTGGTCTTTCTTTCTCATTATTAGACTCTGAGAACCTTAAGTCAGAGTCAGCCCTGACTAGCCATCTGTGTCCTTCCAAGTACCCAGCACAGTGCCTGGCTGGAATGTCCATGTCTTTTCTTCCATAAGACGAAGAATGTGCAGGTTCTTTGTGTTAAAACAATCCAAATACATGATATAGAAAAGATTAGCATGGCCCCGTCACAAGGATGAAATGCAAATTCGTGATGCATTCCATATTAAAAAAAAATAATTTTTTTAAAAAACCAATCCAAATAGAAGGCATGTGTGTACATGCATATGTGAATGGATATTTCTCTACACATGTGCTATGTTCTATTGCAACCTTGCACTTTAACATGTATAACTTATAAAAAGAGATGGGGCTAAGGCTAGTTCAGTGACTCATGGAAGCAAGATGGCAGGGGCTTGCCCTCTGTGGCAGAGAAAACCTCTGTCAAAACTTAGAGCCCTCTGACACCCTGATTAACATTTCATAAGATGTCCGGGGTTTGTTTCTCTCCATCAAAACCTTGACTTTAGCCATTATTCATGCAAAACTGCTCTGAACAGGGGTCAGCAGAGCATGGCATGTTCAAAAAGGTGAGCAGACGTTCGTTTTTCCATGTGGCTTCCCTGTGACAGACAGCTCTGTTCTGAGGCTCAGAAAGGGAGAGAATGGACTCAGAGTTCAGTGACCATGTGAAATGCACAGATCGCCCCCCAGGCTGGGCTTCTGGGCAGTTTGTATAGCATAGGGGGTAAGAATACAAGAACCTGGCTTGCACTGGATAGCCAAGTGTCTTTGAGTGATTGAAGCCAGTGAGGTGATTGTTTCCTCATTCTGTGATGTGAGAGTAATAGTACCTTCCTCAAGGGCTGCTGAGAGTATTAAGAAAGTTAGTAGATGTGAGGCATTTGGACAGTAGCTGACACACTGTTAGTGCTGTGGTTGTTGGGTTCTTGCTAGTCTGCCTGTTACTAGACTGGAGGCTCCCAGAAGGCAGGTCCCTCCCCATCATCAGTTTTTTTGTTTTTGTTTTACTATAGACTCCAGTGTAATACATGAGGCCTTGGCCTTGGTGGGCAGGTTGGAACAAGTTGTGAGCTGATGGAGAAGTAGAGGCACAGGTTGGCTTTGTGGAAATTAATAAGCTCCATTTTGTAATCAATGGTTGTTTCTTAAAACAAAACTGTCCACAAGCCCTATAACCACAGCAGGTCCCAGCTAAGATTCTCAGCTGAACCAGTGAAAAGCAATCATCCTCTAAACACCAGAATCAAGATGGGGGATAACATGATCCATGACCTTTTAACTACATGAAATCTACTTCTAGTAAAAATAGTGTATGCAGATGGATGTTAAGGACACCTGCTCTTTTAAAGGTCCCACTGTCTCTCTTTTGCTGTTATGTTATTAGTAGAGCTGTGGCTACGTCATTGTATCTTCTGCAGTTTTCAGAAAAGGGTTATGTGACAGAACGGGCCTTGCAGAAGGGAGAAAGCAAGGCAGGCTGGAGAAGGCTGGGCTCTGATGACACAGAGTTAAACTCGGGCCTCTGCACTCATCCTGTGAGCAGATCTTGTCCCTGTGGTCACAGGTACCAGCTGGGCCTGGCCAACTCGGTGTTTGGCCTGGACCAATACGTCCCCTTGGTTTGCTTCTTCCCTTGGCTGCCTAAACACGGGTAAAACAGTGATGTGCACTTGCACTGGCACGAAGGGGACAACAGAGTCCTCAGTAGGAGGGTAGGGTGAGCGTCCCTGCAGGAGTGGGATCCCCTTTGGATCTGAACACCTGTCAGGTCTCTGCCAGAGGTGACAGCCTTGGAATAGTTATGGCTTCACCCAGCCCTTGGAGACACCACTTGGTACATTTGGGAAGTGAAGCCAGCCATGAGCCAGAAGGGCAACTTGGTTTGTCTCAGCAGGAACCCACAGCTGCCATCATGAGCTGGGAGCCCTGAGAAGGGATCCTCCTCGCTCATTTGTAGGAGAATTTCCCGGCTGATTTGGGTCAAGATCCCCCTGCTGAGATGGCTGCCCTGCAGCTTGCTGTTGGGTGGGGCAGGGAATTGTTGCCACTTCGGGTGAACAACCAGATTCTCAGACCAGAGAGTCTATATCGTGTGTCCCCTCCATCTCTGCCTCAGTGCATGCATGAGCTTGGTGCTGCCTTCATTACCTTGGGTGGAGAGGAGGGTGTGAAGAGGGATAAGATATTTGGATGATTGATTAGTGTCTTAGTTTGGATTCCCCCAGCAGTGTAAGTTGCGTGTCTGGGAGGTAAGCCCAGGCAGCAATGGTTAGGGGAGAGGGAAAGTGAGACAGCTTCCAGGACAGCAGAATTCACTGGAGAGTAGGTCACTGCAGCCCCCGAGGAGTGAGGGAGCTGGGGGGAGCATTCACGCACCAGCTCCCATGGTCACTGGGTCTAGGCTGCTCCTGGACTGTTAACATACAGGCACTTCCAGCCTGTCCCCTTCAGGCCAAGACAGCCTCAGGCCAAGAGTCAGCACACAAAGCCCTTGGTGGACCCAGCAGGTGCCAAGGGGACGTGGGCTGGGCAGACCCTGCTATAGTTGGCTGGGGGAAGGGGTGTTTACTTTTGTCTTTAAAGCAGATTGAGATTTAATCCATTGTACAAGAGGGAAAACCAGAAGTGGGAAGCAGCCCACGTGTCCACGGACAGATGAATGGATCAACAAAATGTGGCCTATTTGGACAATGGAATATTATTCACGAGGAAGGAAATTCTGACACATGCTACATGGATGAACCTTGAAGACCTTATGTTAAATGAAATAGGCCGGTCGCAAAAGGACAGATATATAATTCCACTCATATGGGGCACCTAGAGTAGTCAAATCCAGAGGCAGAAAGTAGAACGGTGGTTACTAAGAGCTGTGGGGAGGGGAATGGGAAGCTATTGTTTACGGGGTACGGTTTGGGAAGGTGAAAATGTTACGGAGTTGGATGATGGTGATGGCTACACAACAGTGTGAATGCACTCAGTGCCACAGAACTGTACACACACAAATGGTTACAGTGGTAATTCTTATGTTACATGTATGTGTGTGTGTGTATATACATATATATGTGTGTATATATGTGTGTGTGTATATGTGTGTGTGTGTATGTGTGTGTATATATATATATATGAAACACCACAATAAAATTAAAGAGAAGAGAAACGAAGGCCCGTCATCTGAGTAACTTCTCCAGAGCTACTCAGTGGTTCCCTGGGGAGGCCATGAAGAGCCTGTGGAGAGGTGTCTGCTACTTGTAGGTGCTGGGACCCCTCACCTGGCTTCGTCACCTCCTCACCAGCTGAGGACTCCACAGCAGGGACAGAGCAGGTGTTTCTGGGTATTATGGCTCAGATTAATTTGAGTCAAGACTGAGACTTTCTGGTGTGTCAGAGAATAGGCCCCTTTGAATGAGTCACCAGGCTCCGAATTCCATCGCTGGTTTTTGTCATGAGGAAAGTGAAGCTGGTGCCTTGAGGACCCACTCTGCATAGCAATGATGCTCTGCACCAAAGGCAGAGGGATTAGATCAAAACCTCTGCCCCTTTGTTAATGTCTTACAGGCGATGGGCATGTCGACAGGTAAGTGACATTTAGGCAGAAACCTGAAGGACAGGTTACTGAGGCTGCCAGGTAGAGGGGGACTGAGAGAGAGCTGGGGAAGGGTGAGCCATCCTCATGGGAGGGATGAAAGGTTACAGTTGTAGAGAATGACATGATCAACTTTTCTTTTTAAAAAATCCCTTGTGCTGCAATGGGGAGAACGGATTAGACTTGGGGAAGGTAAGGAGAGGCAGCCAGTTGGGAAGTGCCTGCAACCTTCCAGGGTGGCTTGCACCTGAGCACAGAAGTGATGTCGCTGGTCTCACATGAAGGTCTCCCAGGAGGGTCAGGATATAGAAACACTTCAGCATCTTTGGAGAAAAACATATATAAATCATAATCTACATTTAAGTAGAATTTGCAATGTATTTAATCAGTTGTAATGAAGCCAGATTTATATAGAAAACTGAAACCAGAAATTGGAAACCTCATTCTGGGTGGTTTGGAGGCCAACAGAGGTGGGATTGACCCTCACTGCACCTTCTCTGGTGCACAGGGCATCGAGAGACTCCAGAAAAGCCTTTGCCATCTTTTATTCATTTATGCCCCTGTTGTAAAACAGAGGTCATACTCTGTCTTCGTATGCTTTCTATTTGTATCTCATCCTGCTAGATGCTGAGAGATAAAGAGATACATGAAATAAGGATTTGTGTCTCCAGAGACCTTCAGTCTGGCTTGGGGAGGGGGTCAGACAGGGGCTGGTTAAATGGGTGTCTTTTGTAGCTGTTCAAGGCTGCCAAAAGTAGGACATGATTAATTGTTTAATGATAAATGGGACAGAAAATACAGGACTGTAGGAAATGAATGGGACAAAAAATACAGGACTGTAGAAAGCCTCAGGGAGAGCCCCCTAGGGTTTTCCAAGCCAGATCTGGACTCCAGAAGGTTGCCTAAGATTGGGACAGATCAGAGAGGCTTGAGTGGGCTCCAGTGACTCACTGGAGCTGCAGAGGAAGATGCATTCCTACAGGCGACAAGAGGCTGCAGGCCGCCCTACGGCTGGAAAAGGACATCTCCACTGCATGCCAGGGCCACTGGCGTGTGTGCAGACTGGGAAGCCAAGCAGTTTTGAGCTGGTGGATGATATGTTCAAATAGTGTTTTTAAGACAATTTATTGGCCACAGTAGGTAGAATGAGTAGAGTGAGAGACTGCAGTAGAGAAACCATCAAGGAGGCTGATGAGAGAATACCACGAGAGAATCAAGAGATAGGGTGTGGACGGGGAGGGCACGGAGGGGCAGATGTGCCCCACATTGTAAGCCAGCCAGGTGAGCTGCAGGCTGCTTATCAGGTTTCAGTGCCTGCATTGGGTTGGACCAGGGGGTCTAAGGACTTGACCCCAGCTGCACAATTCTGAGGCTCTCTGACAGGGAGTTGGGGGGTGAGTTGATGGCAGGTAGAAATTGGTGTCAGGGTGGAGGAGGAGGTAAGGGGTGATGGCCCTGGAAGGGGGTTGGGGGAGTGACATGAGTTATTTCAGGCATTCTGACGTGATGTGTTGGGGGCCATGCAAAGGGAACTGTCCATCAGATCCAACAGGAAGAGGATGAAGGGGAAAGAAACGGCCGTTGGATGTATCTTTTAGAACCCCATTGGGGCCTTCAAGAGTGTGAGGTGTGTAGCGTAGCAGAGTTGTGTGTCCGTAGTCAGGGGCCCAGGAGGAGACAGATGGCACACTCACTTGAATAATTTGAGGAGAGTTTAATAAAGGGATCATGTACAGAGGTGTCACAGATCGGGTACTGCAGACTGGTGGCAGCCAGTCTGCAGGGACCAGAGGGAGGAGCTGTAACCAGAACCTGAGAGAGGCCTGTGTAGGGAGGGGCCCTGCAGAGTGAGCCCAGGGACCCAGTGTCCTGACCCCACTCCCCTCTTGCCAGGAGTTAAGAGGGCCATTGATGAAGTCCCTCCCTACCGTGTTTCAGCCTCCTGGAGCTCAGTGCCTGGTGACAAAGGGAGGAGAGGGGATTGGGGAGGGGCAAGCAGAAGACATCACAACCAACCTGCAGGGTGAGGGAGACAGGGATGATGTAGCCCAGATGCAGTGGCAGGTTAATGGAGATGGTGGAGGCAGAAACAGGTGGGTCCTGGGCAGCCCAGCAGGTGATGGTTGGAGGCTAGGAGCACAGCTGTGGTGCCTATGATGGGAGGTAGTGGGAGGGGAGTAGGGGGTGACTAGAGAACAGCCAAGATGGGAAAGGGGTGGGTTTGTATCACAGGATATGTCACTGGTCAGTCCTCCTCCCAGAAAAAAAAAAAAAGAAAGAAAGAAAAAACTCATAATTAAAGAGAAAAGAAGAAATATACTTGAGAAACCCATGAAGACCAAGTTATAATGATGAAGAGTACACAGTGAGCTCCCAGGAATTGATGAGCCTTTCTGTCCTATGATTTGCTTTTTTGAAATCAACAGGAATGAGAATTTGCAAACTCTACCTCCCCTTAGTTGATTTTCCCTGAAAGTCTGCCCCAACTGGTGCATGAGAATAATTTCCTTAAACAAGTAGCCTGGTAGGAATCCATTCTTCAGAATCTGCGTATCAGCACAGTCTGGCCTGGAGCAGGGCCCCTCAAGCTTTCGTGTGCACTTGTGGGATCTTGTTCAGTGTCTGTACCAATTCAGCAGGTCTGGGGAGCCCAAGATTGCATTTCTCACCAGCTCTCCAGTGAAGAGCTGTCAGCCTCTGGAGCCACAGTGAGTAGTGAGGTCCCAGGAGACTTTTTCTGATGATTAGGATAAAACAAACAAGAGCCTAGATGGTTGCAGGTAGAAGAACTAGATGGTAAACATCTACACGAAAAAAACACACCGTGTAGCAATGAACTTGCTTCTATCCTGCCGCATCGCCCTCTGCTGCCCTTCTGAATAAATAAAGCCCTGCTTCTCCAGGAGATGTTCTCTGCTGGTACACACTGGGTGCCACTTAAAAGCAGGTGCTGCTGGAGGCAAAACCTTTCATGCACATTGTAAATTACCTGAAAAGAGCAGTGGCATCATAAATAGCTTGGCCTTGTTCTTTGCTGATTTCCTTCCTCTTGAAATAGTGCTCTAGTTCACACTACATGGTTTTTTACCACCGCCCCTCTCTCCCTGACCCTCACACACTGGAAGTGGTTTCCTTCAACTTCTTGGGGTGATTTGAGTTCATAGATGGAGGCAGACATTTCATGAGCTCCTGTAAATGCTTCCTTAACACTGCTAAGTGCAAGGCTGGTGTTCCCGTCCTTCTGACTGTTGCCATTAAATTTTTTAAAAGGCAGGTCCCCAGCGTCCATTGCACTCATTAATTGAAGAGGCCTGTTACAGTTTTACTGGATTTGAAGAGTACAGCGCGTTTGAGGATAGGGATTTCTCAGACCCTCCTCACTCTGGGCCCTCCCTCACTACGTAAAAGCCGATGGGAGAACAACCAGCAAGCATCTGGTTTCTCAATTCCCGAGGGTCAGAAATTGGAACCTGCCTTTCACTCACTCATTATTATTATTATTATTTAGTTCTAATCTTGGGGTGGCAAGTTGAGAGCTAGAGGCGCAGTTATTGTCATGAGGTAGTTTATATTGCAAACTAAGGTCTATGAGGTGAATAAACCTAACTGCCTCCCTCCAGCCCCAGCTCACCCCAACACCCTTCCACTGCCTGTTCTTAAACTTCCTTTTTAAAAAGCAGATTGAAGCGTTTGTTAGCCCACGTGATGTAGAAATACCTGGGTTCAGCCATCATTTTCTTCTCTCTTTCCTGATTGTTTTCTTCATACCCTCTCAAACCCACCAAGCAAAACAAGTTCACCTGTAATCTCTGGCTCATGCTAGATTGTGGAGACTTAATTTACTCCAAGTGAAATCACCCCTTCACTTCAGAGAGCCCGGGGGGAAGCATCTGTGGCAGCGTCCTAATAAGAGCAAGCACCAGTGAGCAGTTACGGTGTGCTGGAGGCTATACCAGGCCCTTTACGTGCAGTAGCTCATTGCCATGTCAGATGCCTCTGTGAGATGGGGGTACAATCACTTCCCCATTTCACAGAGGAAAAGACTGGGACATGCATGGATCAATACATTTGACTCGGGGTAGTCAGGTGAGTCTAGTGGCATTAGGCCTGCCCAGCTCCAGAACCCAAACTGCTAACTGCTCTCCAGCATTAGAACCTGCTTGAGGTGTTTGCACCCTAGCCAGATATGCTCGTTGAAAGCCTCAATCATATGGGGGTTTGGAAGTTCAGGTGACCCAGATTTGAACCGCTCCTTAATTAAAACACCTTAGTCTAACAAGGTCCCAATGTGGAACTGGGTATTTGGTGCCCTCCTCTGAGTGTTTCACAAATGTCTGTATCCAGGACTTTTGTTAAGGCACACCTTTTAATGAAAAGTCCCATTCCTGCCTCAGGTCCCTGTGCACCTTTTAGGGACCCTGAGGAATCTGTTTAGGTGCTCAGCTGGTGCCCAGCCGCAGCACTGTTCCCAGGAGCCTCGGCAGCAGTCGCTTGTCTCAGGAGGGTCTGGATCTGGTGCATTCGTTTCTGTCTGATTGAGTTAGGCACCTCATATATAAAACTGCCAGACCCTGCCTGGGGTGTCTCTGAAAGCTTGGGTATTTCATTGGGTTGAGCAAATTTACAGTTCCACCAAAGTCTGTTGTGCACCTTCTAAGAGCAAGGCACAGACAGGGTGAAGTGGAAAGGCCAGATGTATATATAAAGCACAAGTCCTGTGTCTGGGGCCTTAAGGACACTGGCAGTGACAACATATGTCTCTAAAGCACAGCATGGTGGCTTTAAAACGTGTAATGGAAGGCTGAGGAAGGGAAGAGAGATTGCTGATTGCTGGCCAGCAGGGAGCTGGAGAGGCCTCTTGGAGGGTGGCATTTGAGATGAGATTGGAATGAGGCAGTAGGACTCAGGCAAATCCTTGAGGAAGTGAGGCGCTGCAGGTGGAGGCAGAGAGGCCCCCCTTAGGTTTTGAAGAGTGTCTGTCAGTGTCTGAAGCAGTATTGCCATGTGTGCTTGGGAAGAACCAGGTCTAGATCCTCTACTTTTAGCCTACATCCAGAGCTTTGGAGACATTCTCATTTAATTCTAACCCCCATCCCTCAGGGGTATAGACTTTATCATCTCCATGTCACAGGTGAAGAAACTGAGGCCTGGAGAGGCTACAGGACTCGCTCAAGGCCACACAGCTAAAAAGTGGTAAAGTGAGGGTTGAAGCCCCAGCAGGCCCTCCCAAGTGGCCCTGCTTCTTATCCAAGATTTCTGCCTCATTGTAGTTAACCCTTCTTGTGGAGAACCAAGACTAGTCTGCAAAACCACAAGGCTTGAAAAGCACTGGGAGCTGCCCCTTCACCATGAATGAATTCAGGTGTCTTCAGGCCAGATCAGCCTCTGAACCTACACCCTATATGGTATAGAAGACGGAGATGCCTCTGGAACCTTCTACACAGGCCCCTACTTGGTGGCACGAGCCTCCAGGGTGGAACAGCCACACCACAGGGGCAAGTGAGTGCTGAAAACGTTCTGCCTCTGGCTGGCCAGCAGCTCACTGGCCAGCCACGTGCATGCGTGTGTGCAGAGCCCCACCAGGGAGTGTCATGCCAGGGAGCTCCTGTCCCTTCTGAGCACCCTGAGGCAAAGGGAGACAAGGCATAGCAAATTAAAACAATTGAAGGCACATCACTTGTGCCTCTTTAAGGCAAGCCATAAATACATGATTCTCGAACCTGCTATTCTGATTCCAGCTAATATGTGTTAACCATGGTCTGTGGGCTCTGGAAAGCAGCTGTGAGGAGCAGAGCAATAAATTGGATTGTAAAAGCACAGGATAGAAAAATGATTGCAGCATTTTTACAATTACCTGGTTTTCCTCAGTCTACGGAGGAAAGAGTGCTTTTTCTTTGTACTTCTGCAGTAAAAGATGTATCCAGGTTAAGTCTGTGTCACTATTGTGTCATCATAATCTAGCATGTATTGATTGTTCACCGCTCACCAAGACACACGGCCTCCCAATTAACCTGGTGCCCACCCGACCAGGCAGGCTCTTCCATCATGTTTCTGCTTTTCACACAAGTCAGCTGAGACAGAGGGGCCAAGCAGGGTTCAAAGCCACAGGGTTGGTAACTGTGGCAGCCGGGACCCCAACCCAAGGCATCAGACTCCAGAGCATGCTCCTCCCAAGAGGAAAAGTTTTGCTTTTCGTTACGTTACTGTGAGGAGAAGGAAAATAGGTCAATTTTCATTCTTCAAATCACATTTTCAACAGGGATTCAGTCTCTGGGCCCTCGGAAACTCGGGCACATGGTCCCTCTAACTGGAGCAGCCAGATCCCCTCTTTGTACTGGGGGCTGGCAGGACCAATGCTTTGTGTGCAAGCATGCTGCTGCTTTCATTATCTTCCTGCACGTTATTAAGAATCCTGCACATTACAAAAGTGAACTTAGATCCATTGTACCAAGTACAAGCCACTTTCTATTTTTTGCTCTTCTACTTAAATTTTCAAAGATTCTAAAATAGCAGTTGCCATTTTTTACCACCTTCTCTTCTGAAATATTTAATTCTTCCTTGGGTGGTTTAACATTGTGTTGCCCAAGGATTAACTTCCATTTTTTGAAGAGAGTCTATGAGCCAAGGCAGGCAGAAAATGGATTTCACCAAGTGGCAGAGATGAAGGCTGGCAGTGCAAGCGGAGGGAGACAGGGAAGCCTTGGTTTTGCGTTTATAAAGCCGCTTGCCCATCAGCAAACCTGGGACCAACTGCCTTTATTAAATGCATACTGATTTTTAAAAAGCGAAGTTGCCCTGCAAAGACTAATTTTAAGGGGATTAATGCTCAACGAATAATGCATCGGGGAAGAACTACTACAGTAATACGTAATTGTGAGAGGCAGAATCAAAGGTGGTGAAGTACACAAGTCACCTTCCAGATGCAATGCAAAGCAAGTTGGAAAGGGATGGTGGGTCTAAGGCCAATTGGAACATGTGGGCAGCTTCCAACTCACCAGCTGGAATGGGAACAGTCAGGGTCATGGGCTGCTGCTGTTTCTCTAATTGTCTGTTTCTCTTTTTATCTTTTTTCCTTCAGAGATAGGGTCTTGCTCTGTTGCCCAGCCTGGAGTGCAGTGGTGCCATCATAGCTCACTACAGCCTCAAACTCCTGGGCTGAAGCGATTCTCCCACCTCAGCTTCCTGAGTAGCTAGGACTACAGGTGTACACTACTATGCTCAGCTAATATTTTAAAACATTTTTTTTGCACAGACAGGGTCTCTGTATGTTGCCCAGGCTGGTCTCAAACTCCTCATCTCAAGCAGTCCTCCTGTTTCAGCCTCCTAAAGTGCTGGGGTTACAGGCGTGTTTCTTAATAACTGCCAGAGAAGAGGAGAGGGAAGAAATCATGAGAAAGATGAAAGCCTTTTTATGTGAAGGTCCTAATCCAAGCCTTTTTTCTCCCTGTTAGATGATGAAGTCAGATGATGCTGATATAGGTAATTCTGTAAGAGCTCTTATTTGGGTCAGTCTCTGGCCTCCATTTTCCTCTCCCCTTGGGCTAGGCCCAGGAAGTTTGAAGTTTATTCCTCTCCAGAGACAGCTTTTCCAACAGCTTCTTGCAGACAGCCGCAATGGGTTACTGCTGTCCTCCACGTGTCTTTGCCTTCTTTCCTGCTCTGTTCAGCCAACAAGACCTCATGTAATCTGTGGGGTATGCAGTTTTTTGCTTCTTTGACCCAAAGTATCAGAATTCACTCATAGTGGTAGTAGTGGAAGAAAGGGACAGTTTCTTCCCTTAATCCTAACTCAAAAGAGAAGTTTGTAAGCCATGATGTCAGTTATGAGGTCAGTGTGGGAAAATGTAATTCTTGGCCAATGAACTACAAGGCTGATTCCTAAATCCAGTTTGGATAGTGATGAATTGTTAACTCTTGCCAACTTTTGTTTTCTTTTTTTCTTGAAAAATAAAAGGGACTTCTAAAAATTAAAAAAAATTATTAGGATCCCATCTTTAGCACATTTCTGCCTTGCTATTGGCTCCTTGGGAGACCCAGAGGACCCTGCCGGTTTTCTACTTTGCTTCAGGATCACTTTCTAACAGAGAGGTACAGGAGCCCCCTGGATCTGGGGAGCTGTGAGTGTTCAGGGCTTCCCGAGATGCTTCACAACAGGTTTCACCTGTAAAGGTGAGCGCCCACCCCTCCTGGGAAGGCAGGCCCTCTGGCTCCCACATTCTCAACGCTCTTTCATCCCCAGGTTTGCAATAACTACAGTGCCAGGCACAGGGTGGAGGGGCTGTGTGGAGAATGCCTCCCAACCTACAATAGTACCTAGGGCTAAGGGGGCTCACACATTGCTGCTCGTTGGAATTACCTGGGGGAGAGAGGGCCTTTTAGAAACCCTCTTCCAGACTCACCCTAGACTAAATTAATTAAATCTCTGGGGGAAGGGATGGAGGCATCAATACTTCGTCGAACCGCCCACATGAATCCGTTGTGCAGCCACGTTTGAGAACCACTGATCTCAACAGACCTCCTGAGGCAGCACTGGGAAGAGATTGATTCAGAATGATACCTGCCTGCATCCTAGTCCCCTTGTATTTAGCAGGCTCTACAGGTCACTGTTTTCCATACTTTTCCCATTGCTTTTTACTTTGTTTTTGACACATTTATTTTGCAGCTCCATTTTCCCTCTACAGTCAGTCAGACACAAGCTTTAATAGTCATGTTTCTCACC
Organism: Piliocolobus tephrosceles; assembly: GCF_002776525.5. Taxonomy (NCBI): domain Eukaryota; kingdom Metazoa; phylum Chordata; class Mammalia; order Primates; family Cercopithecidae; genus Piliocolobus; species Piliocolobus tephrosceles. Next base: position 92,599,555 of record NC_045435.1, on the reverse strand, counting down.
AAGAAGGCAGTTTAAAGCTTTAAGCGGTATGTGAGCTTATACTCGTTGTCTGACTTAGTAAATCTGCCGTCTTTTAAGCAATGGTAATGAAGGCTTCGTGATTCCATTGTAGTTGTTTTGTTGTACTTCACCAGATTTTCTTTCTAAAAGCAAGAATGTATTTTGGTGTTAAAAGATTATTATAATTCTTTTAAAATTAAGGATGCCGTTGACTTTGGGGCCAGAAAATTCCTTTATTCTAGAATTATTCCACCAGTGATTACAGTAGATCTTTTTAAAATTTTTACATTTAAGGACAACAGGTATAAAGTTGAAGTACTATGTGAAGCAGAAAGAACGAAATGAAACAGCTGTCATGGCCATCAGCCACTCCTTTTTTTTTTAATAAGACTGTAATAAATAATGTGTTTATGTCCCCACCAGTATGCTTTCTAGAACACATAAGTATGGTGTAATGGGAGGCAGAAATCTCTGCTTCAGCTTCTGACTCATCCACTATCTAAACGTGAAATGTTAGGTATAATACTATTTCATTTATTAAGACTATTCTGCCTACCTCACAGGGTTATTATGTGGTTCCAAAGAGATAGAGGTGAAGACACCTCAAAAAGCCTAGGTACTATCCATCACCATGAAGATCTCCCTCATGTTACCCCTTTGCGGTCACACCCACTCTGCTTCTGCTCACCATCCCTAACCCCTGGTGACTACTGACCTTGTCTCCATATCACACACTATGTGATATGATATAAATCTTAAAATGTTGTTAATTAAGGTTGCACTGTCTGCTGAGGCCTTTTTGTACATGAATGGGTACAAGGCTGTCCTAAAATAGGCACCTTAAAGACTTGATTTAACAGAAGAACAAAGGTTAAATGGGAAATTAATATAACCGATAACTTTTCAGTACTGTTTCGCTAATGGCAAAGGGAATTTACATTATGACTTGCAGAGGGTAATTAACTGGTTGAAACACCCCTAGCATTCATGACAATGCTTTAAAAATGCCTTGCATCATACTTGATAGCAGAAAGGCCAGGGGAGTTGGGAAGAGCGAGGGATTCTCAAATAGGTAGATATTTACATAATATACTCAGCTTGAATTTTTCAAGTTATTTTAAAGTTAACTGACATTGTTTTATTGTAAAATGTTTTATAGGTAACGTATTTTCTCCACCCTCAGGTTAATAGTCAATGTTTTGTCAGAGACACCTTGGAAAGCAGAGAAGTGCTACAGCTGGGAAGTACAGTGGTGCACCAAGGCCTGGTCACTGCTGTAACTCACTCATTGTTGTGTGTTTATGCCACAAGACTTACCACTGTCTAGGATAGTAAAATGAACACATGGGGTAGTCCCTTATATATGGGTATATTTCCTTTTTTAAGGATAAACATGTATCATACTTTTAAAAAATTATCAAGGTAGAAAGAAGGCCTGCTTTTGGAATGATGCAGGCATAAGTGAGTGAATAACATGTTCAACAACATGTTCATACTGAACAACATATGTTGAATATGTTTATACTCAACTCCCTTGAGAAACATTCAGGTTGTTGTGTGTATCGATACTTTGTTCCGTCTTTGTGGCGCAGTATTCCATAGTATGGATGTATCACAGATTGTTTAATCATTTACCTATCGAGGGATATTTTGGTTGTTTACAGTTAAGGACTATTTCAAGTAAAGCTGCTATGAACTATTATGTACAAGTTTTCATGTGAACATAAGTCATATTTTTTCAGGGACAAATGTCCAGAATACAATTGCTGGGTCATGTAGGAAGTGTATGTTTAGTTTCTGAAGAAATTGCCAAACTATTTTCCAGAGTGGCTGTACCATTTGACACTCCCACAGGCAATATGTGAGAGAGGTGGTTTCTCCCCATCCTCTCCAGCATTTTGTGCTGTCACTGTTTTTTGTTATCTATACTAAGAAGTGTGAAGTGATATCTCATTGTGGTCTCAATTTGCTTTCCCTAATGGACAGTTCTGTTGAATATTTTTTCATGTCCTTATTTGCTACCTGTATATCCTTTGCAGTGGAATGTCTGTTCATGTCTTTTGCCCATTTTCTAATTGAATTGTTTGTTATTTCAATATTGAGTTATTGGTATATTCTAGATAATAATCTTTTGTATAATATGTGATTTTTGAATATTTTCTGCCAGTCTATATATTGTCTATTCATCCTCTTAATAGTCTTTTGCAGAGCAAAAGGTTTTAATTTTGTTAAAGTCAAATTATCAATTTTTTTCTTTCATAGTGTCATGTTGTACCTAAGGATTCTTTGCCTAGCCCCATATTCTGAAGATTTTCTCATGCTTTTTTTCTAAGTTTTATAGTTTTATATTTAAATCTATCACCCATTTGGAGTTAATTTTTATTGAAGAGGTGAGACTTAAGTTGAGGTTCATTTTGGATCTATGAATGTTCAGTTGCTGCAGTGCCATTTGTCAAAATGCTACCCTTCCTCGAATGAATTTCTTTTGCACCTTTGTCAAAAATCAATTGGGAAATAATTTGTGTCTTTCCCTGCACCAATACCACACAGTCCTGAGTACTATAGCTGTATCGTAAGTCTTGAAATCAGGCAGATTGATACATCTCACTTGATTCTTTTTCAAAATTGAACTATCTAGTTCTTCCGCTTTCACATATACATTTTAAAGTAATCTTGTCTGTATCTACAAAATACAGGGATTTTGTTAAGAATTGCATCAAGGCCGGGCACAGTGGCTCACGCCTGTAATCGCAGCACTTTGGGAGGCTGAGGTGGGCGGATCACCTGAGGTCGGGAGTTTGAGACCAGCCTGACCAACATGGAGAAACACCGTCTCTACTAAAAATGCAAAATTAGACCGGTGTGGTGGCGCATGCGTGTAATCCCAGCTACTCAGGAGGCTGAGGCAGGAGAGTCACTTGAACCTGGGAAGCGGAGGTTGTGGTGAGCCAAGATTGTGCCATTGCACTCCAGCCTAAGCAACAAGAGTGAAACTCCATCTCAAAAAAAATTAAAAAAAAAAAAAAGAATTGCATTAAACTTTACTGTATCATTTTGGGCAGAATTGACATCTTTACTATGTTGAGTTTTCAAATCCATGAACGCAATATGCCTCTCCATTTATTTAGATTTTGTATTTCTTTCATTAGCATTTTGTGGTTTTCAGCATCCAAGTTCTGTGCAAGTTTTGTTAGATTTACATGTGTAAGACGAATAAAACAATTTTTTCCCTCTACTCACACACCACTCCACATAATACTCCTGACATCAGCTGGGTAGGGGTAGTTCCCCACACTCCATGCAGTTCTTCAGAGGACACCAGCTGGGCATCCTACAGTTCAATTCAATTGTGACACTATCTACCTGGAGATAACATCAGAACCCACCGTTGAAGGGCTCAGTCCCGCAAGATTCCCCCACCTTCAGATGCCAATCACAGGTAGTAGGTTGTCATCTATAATTCTGATTAACCAGCTCTAAATCCCAGCTCCCACACCCTCTTATTGGCTCTATTAATTTGCTAGAGTAGCTCACAGAACTCAGGGGAACACTTGACTTACACTTACTGGCTTATTAATAAAGGGTACAGATGGACAACCAGGTGAAGGGGTACATAGGGTGAGGTCTGGAAGGGTCCTGAGCACAGGAACTTCTTTTCCATGGAGTTGGGGTGCCCTACCCTTCTGACACACAGATGTGTTTGCCAACCTAGAACGCCTCTGAATGCCATAGTTCAGAGATTTTTATGGATGCTTCATCACATAGGCATGATGAATTCTTAACTCTCCAGCTCCTCTCTGCTTTCTGGAGACCAGTGGGGGTGGCTAAAAGCTCCAAGCTTAAATTAGACAGGCATGGTGGCACGTGCCTGTAATCCCAGCTACTAGGGGGGCTGAGGCAGGAGGATTGCCTGAACCTGGGAGTCAGAGGTTGCAGTGAGCCAAGATCATGCCACTGCACTCCAGCCTGGATGACAAAGCAAGACTCTGTCTTAAAAAAACAAAACAAAACAAAACCTCCTAGCTTATAATTATGGCTTGGTTGTGTTTATGGTTCTGGTGACCGGTCCCCATCTAGGAGCCCACCAAGAGTCGCCTTGTTAGAATAAAAGATGCATCTGTTATCAGGAATTTCCAAGAGATTATAAGTTCTGTGTTAGGAACCTGAGTCAAAGAACAAATTGTAGAACAGAAGATTCCCCTAGTACCCCTATCTATAAGATATTAGGATCTCTGTCTTAGGAACTAGGACAGAGAGCAAATATTAGAACAAAAGATGCTCCTAGCACCCCTGTTGCTCAGGAAATTACAAGGATTTTTAGGAGGTCCATGCCAGGAACTGGGAGGGCAGAGACGTACATACATACATATATATATATATATATATCTTCACAACATAAAAGTATTTCTTTTATTTTTAGGGATTATAAGTGGTATTTTTTAATTTGGCATTTATGTATTCATTGCTAGCGTATAGAAATACAATTGATTTTTACATATTTACTATGTTTATCTTGTATTCTGTAACCTCTCTGAACTTCCATATGAATTCTAGGAGTTTTCTGGGTTTTCTTGTTTTGCTTTTAGATTCCTTGGGACTTTCTGTGTAATTTCATGCTCCCTAGATGTACAGACAACTTTATTTCTTCCCTTTTGTTCTTCATGCCTTTTATTTCTTTGTCCTGCTTTATTACACTGGCTAGAACTTCCAGTACTATGTTGAATAGGAAAGGTGAAAGCAGTCAACCTTGCCTTGTCTCATTTTATGGGGTAAGCATTCAGTTTTTCACCATGAAGTATATTAATTGTAGAATATTTGGTAGGTGTTTTTTATCAAGTTGAAGAAGTTCTCTATTTATATTTTTCTTAGACTTTTTATCATGAACAGGTATTGAATTTTGTAAAATACTTTTTCTGCATAAATTGATAGGATCATGTAATTTTCTCTTTAGCCTGTTACACTGATAGAGTTTTGAATATTGAACCAGCTTACTTCCCTGGAATAAACCCCATTTGGCCATGGTGTGTAATTCACTTCCTAATACTGCTGAATTTTATTTCCTAATGTTTTGTTAAGGAGTTTTGTATCTATTTTTGTGAGGCATATTTTGGTCTGTAGTTTTCCTGTCTGGTTTTGATAGGAGAGTAATATTGTCTTCATAAGTTGAGAACTGTTTCTTTCTCTTCTGTGTACTGGAAGGCAATGTGTTGAACTGGGGTTCATTCTTCTTTGGCAGAATTCTCCTAGGAAAACATCTGAACCAGGAGATTTCCATTTCAGATTTTAAATTACAAATTCAGGGCGGGCACTGTGGCTCACGCCTGTAATCCCGGCACTTTGGGAGGCCGAGACGGGTGGATCATGAGGTCAGGAGATCGAGACCATCCTGGCTAACATAGTGAAACCCTGTCTCTACTAAAAATACAAAAAAAAAAAAAAAAAAAATAGCTGGGCGTGGTGGCGGGTGCCTGTAGTCCCAGCTACTCAGGAAGCTGAGGCAGGAGAATGGCGTGAACCCAGGAGGCAGAGCTTGCAGTGAGCAGAAATCGCACCACTGCACTCCAGCCTGGGTGACAGAGTGAGACTCCGTCTCAAAAAATAAATAAATAAAAAAATAAAAATTACAAATTCAATTTCCCTAATAGTTAAAGGGCCATTCCAATTATCTATTTCATGTTGGGTGAGTTTGGTGTTTTTTGAGGAATTGTCCATTTTATCTAAGTTATCGAATTTATGTGTGTAGAGTTGTTCATAGTAATTACTATCCTTTTGGTGTTCATAGGGTCCATAAAATCTCCTGTGTTTTAATTCTTGATATTGATAATTTGTTTTCTTTCATTTTTGCTTTATCACTCTTTCTAGAAATTTGTCAATTTTTTTGTTTCTTTTCTAAGAACCAGATTTCTGTTTCATTCATTTTCTGCACTTTTCTATTTTCAATTTCACTGGTTTCTGCTTGTTACTATTGCCTTTCTTTGCTTGCTTTGAGTTTATTTTGCTCTTTTTCTAGGTTCTTGAGGTAGGAGTTTATATTATTATTATTTGGGACTCTTCTTCTTTTCTAATATAAGCATTTATGATGCCCCTGTCCTAGTTCTTTGGCTATTGAGATAATTTCGAGTTTGGGGGGACCTTTTATTCAGCCTTTTTCTCTGTGCCCTGTTGCATTTCCGGGTCGATGGCTTCTTCACCTCCAGGTCTGGAATAGATAAAGCAGAAAGAAAAGCCAGTAAAGTCATCACTGTCATTTTTTGGGGCCCAGGGTCCCCCACTAGACTTTTTCCTTCTCTCCGCTTTTCAGATATGTATCTCCATGATGTGAAAATCCAGATGTAGATCCAGGTATATCTAGGCACCTTACTAAACCATTAGTCATTCTAACCACTTTCAAGTGGATGAACTTGGATTTTGGAGGATAATAATCACAAACCTTGAAAAGTACTATGTTTTCTCTTTCTTTCCAATGTTTGTACCTCACTTCATTTTCTGGTCACTGCCTTTCCCAAGACCACTGGTGTAATGTGGAAGTAATCACAATGATGGCAATGTATCCCTCTCTTACTTCTTGCATTTCAGTGTTAAATAGATCACTTTATAGGTTTCTGTAGGAATTGATGTGTTTTTTTTTTTTTTTTTTTTGAGACGGAGTCTCGCTCCGTCGCCCAGGCTGGAGTGCAGTGGGGCAATCTCCACTCACTGCAAGCTCCACCTCCCAGGTTCACGCCATTCTCCTGCCTCAGCCTCCCGAGTAGCTGGGACTACAGGCGCCCGCCACTGCGCCCGGCTAATTTTTGTATTTTTAGTAGAGACGGGGTTTCACTGTGTTAGCCAGGATGGTCTCGATCTCCTGACCTCATGATCCGCCCGTCTCGGCCTTCCAAAGTGCTGGGATTACAGGCGTGAGCCACCGCGCCTGGCCAGGAATTGATGTTTTGAGTCATCAGATGTCGGTACTGAATTTATCAAGATGATTGTGTGGTTTTTCTGTTAATTAGTTGAATCATAGTAATGGATTCTTCTAATGTTAAGTTATCCTTGCATTCCTAGGATCAATTCTTCTAGATCGTGTTGTGTTACTCTTTAAAGACACTACTGATTTTGAGTTAGGAAATTATATTAGGATTTTTGCTTATGTAAGCATTAATAAGATTGTGCTTAGAACCCCTCCTGCACACCAAACCAATAGCCTCTTTCAGATGGGTCATATGTTCTTCCTATGGTCACTCTATTAAATTAATATCAAATTTCCTTCTAAATATTAAATTTCTTCCTGTTAAATGCTTTGCCTGGTTTTTGCAGGCATTTTGAGTTGTTGAACTCTGGTCTGTACTTTGCTATTTTAGTGCCATACTATCCACTTTTGGTATCTAGGTTATGCTAGCTTTGTAGAATAAATTGAGACGCTCTATATATTTTCTATGTTCTATGCAGTCTAGCACAGGAATTAATATGTACTTTACACTTTAAAGGTTGTTAAAAGTAAAAAAAAAAAAAAAAAAAAATGTAGTGAGTAGTAAAACCATCTGGGCCTGGGACCTGGCTGGTGGGAGAGTGGGATCTTTGACTATCTTTTCAACTTTTTTCCCCTATAGTTTCTGATCTTTTCAGGTTTTCTGCTTCTTTTTTAATCATTTTAGCAGTTCATATATGTCTAGAAAATTTTTATTTCCACATTTATTCTTCCAAAATTCTTTTAAATGTACTGGTATTTGCATATATACTCTTTCATAATTTGAAATCAAATTCATGTCTGTAGTTATACCCTCTGTATTATTCCTAAGTTTTGTTTACTGTTTTTCATACTGGTCTTTTGTTGAACTTAACATCTTTTGGGTTTTAATGATCAAACCGATTTGTTTTCTATTTCATCATCCTACTTTTTCTTTATTGAATCCCTTTCTTCTTTTTTTTAAAGGAATCTTATTGTTTAGCGCATTTTCAATCTTTCTTATTTTGCATTTTAAACTTTGACTCTGTCTTTGATGCGTCCTGTACATTTTGAGCTGAGTGCTCTGATTATTACTCATTGCTATATGGTCTCTAATTTCAGCTTTGATTTTCTTTTATAAATTACTCTTGGGTTAGAGCTCCAAGAGATCAGTAGTATTTCTCTTTTGAGCGTTTTATTAAGATTTTATTTCTGGCTGAATACCGAATCAGATTTTTTAAGTGTTCTATAGAAATTTAAACATATATTTTATGTTTGTTGAAAACTGAGTTTACATATGAAAATTATCTAGCTCAGTGTGTATTCAAATCATCCATACCCTTACCTATTTTTTCGTCTACTTGGTCTGTCAATTTCTGAGAAAGATGTGCTAAAGTTTCCCACCATGATTATGGGTTTAACAGTTTCTGCTTGCATTTCTAACACTTGTCACATAGTTCCATGCTGTGTTGTTCAGTGGGGAAAGGTTTGTGGCTACTATTATCTTCTAGATTGCATCTTTAATCCATAAAAAAATATTCTCTTACTTTTGGCCTTGAATTCTATTTTTGTCTGACATTAATACTGTGTTTTTTGCTTTCTTTTTGACAACATTTAGTTGGTTTATCTCCAGTCATTCTATATCATTTTAAGTCTTTTGAAAATAACAAACAGCTTGGTTCTGTACATTCCCCATCTCAAAGTCTGTTAACAGGAGACTCTAAACTATATTTATTATAGATATTGGTATATTTGGACTTATCCCTGTCATTCATTTTCTACTTAACATGCTTCTTGTTTCTCTACCTGCCTCCTTTTTCTTTATTGCTATATTCATAATGTTTTCTTTTTCATCCTTCTGTGCTTTGGAAATTCTCCATCCTATTCTTCTTCAGTTATTTTTAAAATTTTTTATTTTATTTATTTATTTATTTATTTATTGAAACAGGGTCTTGCTGTGTTACCCAGGCTGGAGTGCAGTGGTGCAATTATGGCTCACTGCAGCCTCAACCTCCCAAGTAGCTAGGACTACAGGTGCACACCACTATATCTTTTTTTTTTTTTTTTTTTTTTTCCTGTAGAGACAGGGTCTCACTGTGTTGCTCAGACTGGTCTTGAACTCCTGGGCTCAAAGTGATCCTACTGTCTCAGCCTCCCAAAGTGCTGGGATTACAGGCTTGAACCACTGTGCCCGACTGACTCTTCAGTTATTTAAAGCAGAGTATTTAATCCTTATCATTGATGGGAAACTATAATTTCAAATTTCAATCAAAATTTGTAATCTACCCTCCCCCACCAAGACAAAAATCTTTAGCACATTTTTACATGCTTTTAACTTCCAAGGATTTCTCGCTCTGATTGTTTTTTTTTTTTTTTTTTTTTTTTTTTTTTTTTCCACAATAACCTATTGTTGTTTTACCAGTGCACTTCGAAGAGAGAGAGTGAGTCTGTGTGGGTAGTGTATAAGTTCTGTTATCTGCTTTGGAGTCTAGTTCTATTTATCCTCAACTGTCTCTATTGTGCAAATGATTTCCTCGAATATCTGATGATTCTTGCTTGTCCATTCATATTTTAAATACAGAAATGTGTGAACTGGTATTGGTAATTGTCTTGTGTTTCCTCACTGTCATAAGCCTTGGTTTCCACTGCAGATCTCACCTCTGGAGGGAAGGGATGACTAAAAGCCACATGTCAGTAGCTGGTTTCCCTTTGGGGTGCCTGAGAAGTGAGCAGCCCACTGCGGGGACCCTCATGGGGTGCTATAGGGAAGCTTCATCCTGGAGCAGTTTCCCAGAGCTCACTTCTGAACAGAGTTATGTTTCTCTTTTCCTCGCCTTATCCTTGACGCTGTCTACTGAGGTACCTTGTGCCCTCTGACTGATGTTCTAGACTCGGTATTCCGGAGAACAGTCCCTACACATTCTAGACCAATGCCCAGCCTTAAGGGCTACACTCATGGGTCAAGCTGGGTCAAGCTTGGTCACAGACACTGCCTCCAGTCTTCCACACAGTTGGGGAAGGGGCAGGAAGGATTGGTCCCTGTGTGTAGACTATCTTTTAACTTAGTCTGCCCTTCCTCCACCTTTGGAGTTTTTTCAGCCTACCATTGTGAAGATTCTCTTACCTCTGCTTGAGCCTACTGCTGAGCCTGTGCAGGGTAGCAGTTCACTATTGTAACTTTCCCATCAATCTGCCCCACCCGCTGTCTTCTAGAAGTTCATCAGTGTACCTGGGGTGCTAATAGGGCCCACCTTTCAATGCTATTAAGGATTTATTTTATTTCTTGGTGAAGGGAAGAAAACATTTATGCTTGGTCTGCCATCTTGAACCAAAAGTCTAGAAGGGGGTTCAGGATGTTACAAACATAGCTTTTTGAGTGAAAAAACAAATCACTAAAATATTTTTTTCATAAATAATTCTGAAAGAGACATCTCTTTTCCTTTAAATGTTAGTCAAATAAATAAAATATAGGAATGTAGTAGTGTTCGTCTAAGATTAGAATGAAGTAGTGAGCACTACTGTCCCTACAGGGGCTGAGCTTGTATTGGCAGCATTGGTCATATACACTGTCTGCCTCTATTAAAATGTAACTACTATTAGCAAATGAAATTAAATACTTCAGTTGCCTAGTAACTAATCCAATCTGAGAAAGAAGCAAAAATAGAATACATAAATTTAGAACTTTTAGGCCACGTGCCAAGCAAAATATTCTTGCTGTATCCTTTTGATCATCTGCGATTTGAATGGAAGAAAGAATATTTTGGTGTCAAGGCAACATTTGTGTTGATATTTCTTGAAAAAGTGAATACCCCTTGATAACTGAACATATATGAGAAATCATCCGGCTTCCCAGGGACCTCTGGCCACACTATCCCTCAAAATCACCAAATGGAAGAAGCTCTGACTAGTAGCAATTTATTTTTCTGACTTAATTAAAAAGCCAAAGGGCATTATGTGATTTCAGCCACATTTTACTGTTAGAAGAAAAGTATAAACCATCTGCTTTACCCATTTTCATGAAAATAAAAAAAAATCAAGCAGCTTTTCAACAAGACACAAAAACATTAAGAAACAATTTAATGTTTTGTGTACATGAAGTAATTACTGGGGGGTCACATATTAGAGTTCAAAGAAATACCGTGATATTGACATTAAATGTGACATCAGTTACTTCAAATATTACCTTTTTCTGTCTCCATTAAAAAAAATGAATAAAACATGTATTTACAGATCATGACATATTTCAAAATAGTAAGTAAAAAGGAAAACGAAAAAATTATTCCCCTCCAAACAAAAAGAATGTAAAACTTAAAGAAGACTTGTAAGACTAATACAATGAATTTCATATACTCTGGACCCAGATTGATTACTTTATAAGTTCTCTCCCTGTCTCCCTTTCTGTTTTTCTCTCTCTCTCTCTCTCTCTCACACACACACACACACACACACACAAATGTGTGCGTGTGCATATATGCACATTCTCCCCTAAACCATTTGGGAATTAGTTTGTCTTTAAATATTTCATTATGTGTTTCCTGAGAACATAACCAAGCACAATTATGCAATTCAGGAAATTTAACATTGATAAAATATTGTATCGGTACAATTTTTGTGTTAGTATTGTATTGATACATATCACTATCCATATTCACATTTTGCCACTTGTCCTAATAATGTCCTTTACAGACATTTCTTTTTCCCTTGATCCAGGATTCAGTCCAGTAGTGTGCATTGCATTTGGTTATGTTTCTTTGATCTTCAGTAATGTGAAACAGTCCCTCAGCCTTTCTTGTCTTTCACGACATTGACATTTTTTAAGAAAACCAAGAATGTCTCTTACTTTGGGTTTTTGTGATACTTCTTCATGATTATATAGAAGACACATTTTCAGTCATTAATCGCAATCTTCTTTTGAATAATCTAAGTCCTTAAGAGGACCATCAGGTAGAAGGTGGTTAGCAAACATCAGAGCCTGTCAGTCCAAAGCGTAGCTGGGTCAGATGTGGTTCTTGGCTGTGTGGTGGCTGGCAACCTTGCCAGCCCAGGCTCATGTGCCGAGGGCTGTGGCCCCAGCTCTCTGGTGTATCACCACTTGGCACACAGTAGGCACTTCCTAACAAAGTATGCAGGGACTCATTCCAAAATGGGAAAGCAATAATTTGAGCATGAAGCCTATTTTTTCCACTCTTTTAGAAATATAAAAGCTCATAAAAGAAGAGGCCACAAACATTAGCAAAAGTATTTGGGCTATCTAAATGGTCTTCTATTACTAATAGCAAGTTAAGTTTTATATATATGTGTGTGTGTATATATATATACACTTTAAGTTTTAGGGTACATGTGTACAACATGCAGGTTTGATACATAGGTATACATGTGCCATGTTGGTTTGCTGCACCCATCAACTCATCATTTACATTAGGTATTTCTCCTAATGCTATCCCTCCCCCAGGCCCCAGTGTGTGATGTTTCCCACCCTGTGTCCAAGTGATCTCATTGTTCAGTTCCCACCTATGAGTGAGAACATGCGGTGTTTGGTTTTCTGTCCTTGTGATAGTTTGCTGAGAATGATGGTTTCCAGCTTCATCCATGTCCCTGCAAAGGACATTAACTCGTCCTTTTTTATGGCTGCATAGTATTCCATGGTGCATATGTGTCACATTTTCTTAATCCAGTCTACCATTGATGGACATTTGGGTTGGTTCCAAGTCTTAGCTATTGTGAAAAGTTTTTAAACTGATACCAACTTTAACTGTTTAAAGAAAGGTTGGCTGATAAATTGAAGGGTGAGAATTATGAGTAAACCACTCGCAATGGAAATGAGTTCATAAAATAGGCTTAAAAGGGAAGTTCACATTCAGACCAGTGGGCTAAATGTATATAACCTGACCTTCTTAAAGTCAGGTTTTGCCCCCACACCCATGTTTTCAATGATGGATTAGGTTAGGGAAGGTTTTTGTGGGAACTGTGTATGTAAGAGCTTGTGTTTACACGTGGTTGGATTTGGAAGAGGAAATATTCAAAAAGACCTGTTTCTTGTTCTCCGGACGTAAGAGTTTCATATCTAAGTGTCCCAGGGCCACAGGTTTTTCACTGGCATGGCCTATGATCACCCACATCCACAGGCATCTGCACATTATAAATTCTGGATAGTGTCAAACAGTTCTTCTTGGCCTCTGTGTGCAACCTCTTTGTTTAGTGTCCAACTTCATTCCTTTCTGCAGGTCTTCCCTTTTGTTCCTCCATTCTCATCTTTCTGCAGTTTTTGCCAATCTCAAAAATGCAGGCCAGAAACATTATAGCAGTCGCCGCAGGGCTGTGATGTCAAGTTCTTTGGACTTCTCACCATAATGCTTTGTGCATCCTTTTTATTTGCAACTCTTATTTTATTATGGCTTGAACCTAAGTCATCGTTCTGAGCTTAAGTTCTTACCTGCTGTCTTCAGCTTCCATGCCTTCTCAACTGCTTCCCCTCTCCTCTGCTTTGTGCAAAGACCAAGGGAAGAGTGAGCAGCTCTTTGGAACAAATATATTCCTTCTCAGTCTTTTATTTATTCAAAAAGCATTTATTGAGCATCTACTATTTGCCAGGCACTGTTCTTGGCATTAGACGTACAGATGAACAGGTCAGATGAGATCCCTACCCTCAATGGACTTTATGTTCCAGTGGGAATCATGTGATAGACTAGGATATAAATACAGGAAGTTCATAGTTTCCAATGGAGATAAGCATTATGGTGAAAATCAAATGGGTTAACATGGAAGATAGCAGGAAATGCTTAGGGCACAGACCCTGGCTTCCCAGTCTGTCCTCTCAGAGAGGAAGCCCTCTCAACTATGGGTTTTGCTCTAGTACTCCTCTGCACAAGCTGCTCGTCTATTCCCTCTTTTCCCTTGGGCTGGATCCAGGGTAAGTATTGGAGGAGATGCCAGCTAGACCCCAGGAGCTCTTTAGGAAATGCTAAGTTACTTGGAGACAAGACAGGGTGTGTACCTCTCACAGGCATAACCTGGGGGTCAAGGAACTGAATGATCCCATTCGATAATCTGAGAACTTACTTACTAAAGAAAAAGACTTTTAGTTCATTCAGGGGGAAGCGAATAGAGCATGATTTGTTTAACCTAATCCTTATGTGGAAAAAAATCAGAACTATGGTACAACAAATTTACATTAGATAACATCTTGCTTATACTTTCTAGTCATGATGTGACTATACTGTACTATGTAGTTAACTCAATGATTTCTGTAACTCTTAGTAATTACCATTTCAATTACATCTGCCCCTAAAATCGGGCCATATGCAAGTCTCTCATATATTATTTATCTTTCAAAATGAAAAGGTAACAGACTGAAATTATAACCTTAAACAGTGTATGTTGTAGGCATTATTTTTCCCACATCTTTTCAAAAGGTCACATCTTTGGGCTAAGGTTTGAATTTTGGAATGCATCTAGCTAGCTTGGGTTGGGCATGAGAGGAAGGAACAGCTGTATCTGTTCAGGGGTTAATTGGTAACAATTCTCTAAGCCATTGAAATGAATTCTTTTCCTCAGGCTGATGCCAGAGATAGTTGTATTATGAATTTAGCTGTGAGCAATTTTATATTGTATAGTACATAAAAGAACATACACATTGTCCAATAAAAGACATGTACTGTCACCAAAACTTAACCTAAGGCACTCATTTGGGGAGTGAGAGAGCAAGGCAGTTCTCATGCCTTTGGTAGGACAGAACCACCGCATCCAGCCAGGTCAACCTCACTTACATGTGGTGCTTCTCCATAGTTTGAAAAGGGCTTCCTTAGTCCTGCCATAGCACAAAGCTCAGATTCTCTTTGACCTTCACCCTGTCCTGCAATCCATGGGCTATGTGGGCAGCCCCAGGCCAGGGAAGCACTGGTTGGAGGGCTTTGATTCCCCCACCTTGCTTTGAGGGGAACACAGGGCACTGCTCTCCTTTCCTCTGCTATCTTCTGATTCCAGAACTCCTGTAAACGGCAGATGCCCAATAGCAGAGCTGAAATGAACACATTTTTTGCATTTTCAGCTGAGGTGGCCCATGAGGGACAACAGAGGCCTCCCTGGAGAGACTGGGGCCCACATAACTCTCACCAAGGTAACAAAGCATGGCCAGAAGGTCAAACTTCCTGCCTTCAGGGATTTGTAGCCCTTTAACCTCTGGAAGGAAAAGTTCAAAAAGGAGGTCCCTTGAGTGGCACAGTGCACAGATTTTATCACAGTACAATACAACACATGGACCAGGATTTCTCTACCCTTCCCACACCTGAGCAGCACCAGTCTGCAACATCATAAGGTTCCTAAGCAAAGAAAGCATAAAACTGGCAAAACCTGAGTGTCCCTGTTATTCCCTGGTGACCTTAATAGCCCTCCCACCTCTACCCCATGGGTCCACCACCATTTTTCCTTCTTCTGAATCCTAAATGCGGCCAGCTATGGTCTAGAAAGTGTGGACCACTCACATGGTACCTTACCCCAAGAGCAGCCTCCTAATCCAGAGACAGACAGACCCAAATGAGGAGGAGAAAATAAACAATCTTCCATCTGCAACAGCCTTTTTTTTTTTTTTTTTTTTTTAGCACAATGTGAAAGTAACCTCAAAGATAAAAGTAAAAACTTGAGATTCCAAAGAAAATGAACTGTAGTGGCAAGCATGATATATACACGATTGCATTCCATGACTGTCAAAATTCAGCAGGGAGAATCATTGTCCCTTGGTAATTATGCGCATCCATTAGCATGGCATCCATTCTTTGTCAGAAGCGTTTGGTGACAGTCTCTCTCCAGAGAAGCACACAGCTCGCGTGGCCTGCAGTTAGATGGCCAGGACGCACCTCCCCCAGGGAAATGCTGCTGATAACACCCTATTAAAGGCAGAGTTTGTTGGGTTTTGTTTTTTTAATTTCAGATGCCAGTGCAGAGGTACAAGACGTTTATTACAATTTTATAGACACCTCTAACAAAAGCTTCACTCAGGAAGGAAAATTAAATGTTAAGGTTTCAGGGATGGTGGGGGTGGGGTGGTAAGCTGCAGAAGGTTGGAAAAGAGAGGGGAAGTGTCATTTCCTTTCCTGTAGGAAAGAGAAAGACGGGGCAAGCCATAAACATAGCTTCATTCCCAAGCTGGCAATTCTTACACTTAATATGTTTTGTCAGGCGAGTCTTCAATACAGATTAAAATGAAATGCCAAGTAATTTCCACCTCTCGGCCGCTCATGTCTGCGAACAATGGAGAGTGTTTTGATGAATGTCAGTTAATGGCACTTACGCTCTTGTAGATTTCATCCTCGCAGCAAGGCCTAAGAAATGGGGTGTGAGGGGCTATCTGTGTGTGGAGGGGAGGGATGGGGAAGATTGGTTCGTAATCCCCTTCTTACTAAATTGATTCATAATGATGGAAATTGAAAGTGAACCAAAAACAAAATCAGGATGCCCAGAGAAGATGACCCTTTGTTGTTAATTAGGCTCAAAGCAGAAAACATGATTTCTACAAGCTGGGTCCACTAGGAGAAGGATTTCTTCGCGTTTAAATGTTTGCCAGGCAGCTTCTACTTCAGTGGAAGGGGCCGGCTGCATTGCTGGGGTCTAAGTCTTTGGTTCAACGGGAAAGTTTGCAGCAAGTCTCTCAATAGTCATACTTCCCAGTCAGTTCCATCCTGACACAAACTCGACGCTGCAAAACCCACAGGCTGAGCCTTGTTATCTCATTTCCCCGCACATCACTGCCTTTGCAATTTTGCATTCTGAACTCCCAGTGTGGGGTAATTTTGAAGAGCAGGATAAAAACTGAAGCGCCAGCAGAATTCTATCACCCAGGGATTTAAATCCTCACCTTCCTCACAACTGGCATGTGCAATGTACTTATTTCTCTTATCCTGTTCTTAAGCTTGATTGGGAGGATTTGGTTTTCGCTTATTCTCTTACTGCCTGGAATAGGAGCTTTAAGTGGAGATTGCTGACTAATTTTATGGTTGTGTAGGTAACAGCGAACACTTCTGTCTGGTAATCATTGTGAACAACATCTCTCTGTACTCAAAGTCTAGTGAGTTACATTGGTATTCCCTTCACAGTCGCAGTGACCAGCCCATTGACTCAGCTTTGGTGCTTACATGTTTCTTGTTGGTTTGCTTTTTGGAATCACTGCTTCCCAAATTTTGTAGTATCAAACCCAGCGTTTTTAGATGTTGAACCAAATAAATTCTTGGGAGGTATGGAAAAATTATCTTCCAGAAATGGAAGTCCCAAGAGCAAGGGGAATAACACTAAGGTGTGTTGGGCTCCTCTGTTCTCCTATGTACCCCATGCACGTTCCCTCTCCCCCACCTCATCTGCAGAAAAACCTTCTGAAGGGATTGCTGTCCCTAGCTCACCCAAAGGAAACTGAGCTCACTGGCTTGCTCAAGACCCTGCATGGGTAGTGACGCCAGAGCAAGGCAGACTGATGGGTCTGTCTGACCCAAAGTCCAGCTCGCTCACTGAAGCCTTATCTTTTGGAAAGCTTCCAACAGTAACTCAGGAATTGAGCTTACTTGCTTAAAAAAGAAAGAAAGAAAGAAAGAAAGAAAAGGTTGATAAAACAACCTTCTGGTTATACTTGTACACTGATGCTGAATCCTGTTTTAAATTTTTTTAACCTTGCACATTCCGCTCAGTGATTCGTCTCAAAGCATAAAACATGATTTCCGAGAACTGAGTCCACTTGGCAGAGGATCACTTTGCATTGAAGGAATCATACATTTTCTCATGTACGTTTCATAGGCCATGTGAGTTTTCACCTTCCTGGATAACCAGGAATGTCCATTTTGCTGCCAGTTCCAGGCTTTTCAAAACTAAAGTTTCAAAGAGGTGCCTCTAAAACATGAATAAAATGGAATGGCATGAATCGGTCTCCCATCTTCATCGGGGGCATTTGGAAAAGCAGTGGAGAGTAGGCAACCTGCCTGCCTGTGAGGAAAGGAAGGGCCACACTCCCTGAAGACACCTGGGGACAGGAGGACTATGGCTCAAGCACAAGCCCATAGCCACTCCCCGCCATCATGATCCAGAGGCACACTGTTGTCTTGGCATCTGGGGGATGAGCGCCAGCCTCCCGGGCTTGTCATCGCTATCACTGGGAGAATGGTGGAGGCAGGGGAAGCATGTTGAGTGAGGCCGAGTCTCCATTTCCTCACCTATTAAGTGGGGGCAATGATGTCCACCTTTCAGGGTTGCTGCAAGGCTTGGGGAGGGGGTATGTGGAGCACCAGGCACGGTCAGGCTTGGTGAAAGATGGCTGTTGCCACCGAGGGGTTGCAGAAGATTCCAGCGAAGCCAGGTATCTCTAGTCCTCCTCAGCTGCCCTGAACTCAGTTACTGCTGCTTTTTTTATAGTCTGTCTCTGATAACAATTCAAGTCTTCTTGCATTTGGAGGGAGTATAAAGGTGGGAGTTTAAGGTGCCAGGGAGGTGAATATTGAGTCTGCAGCCCTGTCCTGGAAAGACTAATTCAGAAAAGCAGCTTTGTCAGGCCAGAAAGCTGCAGGGTGTCTCCTCAGGTTCTTTCCTCTGGGACCTTCTCAGGATCAAAGGGATTCTTCAGTTTCTAAATCAAAGTAAAATCTCTAGCAAAACACCAAAATAGAGCAGAGTGTCTCTGTCAGCAAGTTTTGCTTCCTGAAGAACCATTTCCACAGGCAGAAACACCAGCGGTCACTAGAGGAGCAGGAGGGTTGCAGCCCAGGAGCCCTGCCTCAGTCTAGACCCTCCACCAAGTGGGAGACAGGGGATTGTCTGCTTCCCAGGGCAAGAGGGGCATCCCTACAAAAGGATTGCAAGATTTTGCTAATTTGTGTTGGTGAAAACATGAAGAACGTGCATAGGAATGGATTATGAGGATGTTGGACCAAAGATGGAGTTGAGAGATCCTGAATTGTGTGTGTCAGCTGAGCAGCTGGAAGTGGCTCCAAGAGAGAGTTTGGTTGGTTAGCTGAAAGTGAGACTCAATGGTTCTACATTCCATGTGGTTTCCAAAACTTCCTTGGCATTATGTAAGAGGATGGAATCAAAGGCGTAGAAGGCTGGGATGTGAGAATCGATGTATCATGTGCGCCCTGCACACCCACATTCACACTCTGTCCCTGGAGTAGGCTCAGAGGATACTCCCTTCAGTAAGGCCTTGAGCAGCCTGTCACTGATGGAGCCCCATTGGCCTGGGAGATCACTGTGGTGGTTGAGCTCCGTAGGCTGGGCACATTGGTGGGGGTGCTGCCATTGAGATAGGCTGTCTGATTTCAGTGGAGATGGTATAGGATCACCATGTGTCAGAGACCAGAGATAGGCACTTAACTGCCAGAGTGGGCACAGTTACCTAATGGGCATCAAAATGTTTTTCAATATTGCTCTCCAGGTCTTCTA
The DNA here is from genome assembly GCF_002776525.5 of Piliocolobus tephrosceles. NCBI lineage: Eukaryota > Metazoa > Chordata > Mammalia > Primates > Cercopithecidae > Piliocolobus > Piliocolobus tephrosceles. Next base: position 92,580,216 of record NC_045435.1, on the reverse strand, counting down.
CCAATGTGAGTTGTGTGATGTTTCCTCTGTCCATTATTTTTCTTTGCTTTTACTACAACTACCTAAATACTGTATACCCTATCTTGGCTATGAATCAACTGATACCTCTATTTTGATCCTTTTAAATTTTTCTTCCACATCCTGGAGAAAACCTCTTCCAAGGACATAGTGGGTGCCACAAATACATTATCCTTTGACACAATGGACCCTGAGGCCAGGGGCGTAATTTAGAATGAATGTGCCAAGTGTGTGCCACTCCTTCAGGACAGAGCTGGCGATGGGAACTCCCCACTTTGGAGTCTGGGCTTATTTCTGTGGTATTAGAGACACCTGTTAGTGAGCTGCCAATTACTGTGACTGTTGATTGAGCCCAAGGATTATCTTTTATTTCCTCTACCAGGAATAAATGGAGAATGCCATCCCATTTTACAGATGGAGAAACTGTCATCTAATCATTAGGTGTGTGTTGCTGAGCTTTCTCCTTCTATCTCACATACCCAGAGTGTACCTGCAAGAGCCCCTTTCAGACCTCCTAGAGTGCAGTGTGCTCATCTTAACGCCCCTGCCAACTTAGTTTGAATCAATGTCATGGAGGAGCGGACTTGCTCATCTTCACTTTGCTGGTCTGGACCCATTATAGGGGTCAAGAAAATGAAAAGCATTAGTTTCAAAGGAAAGCTAAAGATGTTTGCTAAATGTGTATGGCCCCTACCAACCTGTGGTTTCATAAAGGTTAATTGGCTGCTTTAAGCTCCACTGCCTCAGTTTCCCCCATCTGCAAGATGGGGACAAAACCGTGACCTATTTCCCATCTTGTCACATCCCATTTTATTGCCTCTGAAGGACAAGGAGGACTGAAGTGAAACCATATCGTCAGCTGAGAAGATGGGCTTGGCTAAAGATTTTCTCATTTCACCCCTTTCTCTTCAGCTTCACTTGAAAGTCCCCCTTCTCCTGCCCCCAGGTCTGTAGCTATTGCCTTAGCCCCCAGGAGTAGGGAACAAAGGAATGACATCAGCTATGTTGTGGGCTTGCCGTTTGTCTTAAAAAGTATCCCATCCTTTTTTTTTTTTTCTTTCTAGTGATGTAGAATGGGAGGGAGAAGGGGGGAGGAAAGGATGGTGTCACAAACACACACAGTCTGAGAGCACCCAGCCCTAAAACAGGAAACTCTTCATCCTCTCACCACCTGTGCTTCGAAGATTCATAAAAGCATGTCACTAGAAGCATCGTGTGAAATGAGCTAAGAGGCACTTCAGGGTGCATGATAACGTTAGCTGTGCCCTGCCACTTTGTTAAAGAATGTGCAAGTGCAGGGAGAAATCCAGCACTGAGTGCCCAGGCAGGCAGAACTCTTCACCTGCCACACCCTCCCTCCCTCCCCTCAACCACCCACCCCCACCCACAGTTTTTTTTAGCTGAGGGTTAAGATGGCAGGTCCATCATACAGTGGACCATCTTTCATGGCCCCTGTGAAGTTCAGATAAGTCCCAAGGTTGCTTTTACTGAGTCTGAAAAGGCTTGCCTTGAAGTTAAGGTGACTAGAGGGTGACTGATTCCTGAACATTTCTTGCAGAGTGAAGGATGAGTTTGGACTTCTCAGTTTGTGTCCAGAACAAGGATGGAGAGGCTCAGCAGCACCAACAGATCAGTACGTAGGTTTTTTCTGTGCCATATGATCGGGTTCTGAGTTGCTACAGCCATGGCCTTGGGCACGTGATGGTCTGCTTTTGAGGCTCAAGGGTATTGTTATTACCATCTCAGCAATAAGAAAACAAGCCCAGAGTGAGCACTGGCCAGTGTTACAAGGCTGTAGAACACAGCAAAGTCAGGGGAGTGGTCAGCTCTGGGGCATGGAGACACGACTCATGTCCCTGCCTCTCTCCACCCTCCCTGGGATTCACTTCCTGTGGGGAAGGGGTCCTTGCTCTTGTCTGTGCTTCAGACACTGTCTCACAATATGGTCTTTCAGTGTTAACATTAAAATATTAATACCTAGTGTTATGGAAGTGTTTTACTTTGAGCAAAGTCTCAGGGATATTTGTCTGCCCATTCCTCATTCAGTTATGTCAGTAAATAATTGCACAAATAATTTTTTTAAAAATATTACCGAGGAAGCTGCATGGACTCCTTGAATTCTGTTCCCTGCCTTGGTGTCTCCCACTTTCCTGTTCTTCCTGTTTGTGCATCTGAATAAGCCCCTTCCCCAGGCACGTGAGCACATCCATTTGCAGGAAAGCTGCCCCCTACCCCCAGGACTGGAGGCTCTATTGAGGTATGGTACAAAGAGCCAGAGTTCCAGAATTCACCAGCTCCAGCTCACCTGTGTCTCCCTCAGGGGCGAACAGAGGTGGATCTTTGAGCTGCTCCAATAATGACATTCTGGAAGAGTCAATGTCAACCTCAGTGCCTCGGCCTAGAGTCTGGGGAGAGGACCCCCCATGAGGCAACTGCTCCCAGCCCCCAGAAGTTGGTTAAGAACTACAGGGTGATTTGGATTTGTGAGTTGTCCTTCAATTTTGCTAGTGATTTCTCTAAATAATGGCCAGATCTGACAGGTCTGGAGGTGAGACTGAAGTGGGTCATTGCCAGTGTCAGCATGTGTGTGCCAGTGTCTCCCAGCTCAGGCTGCAGAGTGTAAGAGAGGGTGGCTCATTCGTTCTCAGAAGCCTGTTCTTGGTTACCTTTCCCTGAATATTTTGTGGTGGTGTTGAGATAACTCATTTTGTTCAGAAGCAGAACTTCCCCTTACTGCTACTCTCTGAAACCATGTTTCATTAAAGGGTTTTCTTCCTCCAAAACTCTATTAGCTGCTGCATTTTTTTAAGAGCGAATTTCTTGGGAGAACTACTGGAGAGAAGAGAATACAAACATATTGTTTTAGTCCTGTTCTTGCTCTGCTATAAAGAACTACATGAATCTGGGTAATTTATAAAGAAAAGAGGTTTAATTGGCTCACAGTCCCACAGTCTGTACAGGAAGCATCGCTGGGGAGGCCACAGGAAACTTACAGTCATGATGGAAGGGGAAGCAGCCTACGAAATTTCACAGAGCTCCAAGGCCAGGAGTTGTGGGGAGGAAGGAGGACTTTCAAAAAGAAAAATTAGGGGCCGGGTGCGGTGGCTGAAGCCTGTAATCCCAGCACTTTGGGAGGCCGAGACGGGTGGATCATGAGGTCAGGAGATCGAGACCATCCTGGCTAACACCGTGAAACCCCGTCTCTACTAAAAAATACAAAAAACTAGCCGGGCGAGGTGGCGGGCGCCTGTAGTCCCAGCTACTTGGGAGGCTGAGGCAGGAGAATGGCGTAAACCCGGGAGGCGGAGCTCGCAGTGAGCTGAGATCCGGACACTGCACTCCAGCCTGGGCGACAGAGTGAGACTCCATCTCAAAAAAAAAAAAAGAAAGAAAAATTAGGTCTCTGCTGCTAACCAGAAATGCCCAGCCAGGCCTTTGAGGTCTCAATGCCAGTCAAGTTTTCAAACAAATATACTTTCTAAAAACACATTTTGTCTGACAAGCAAGCATTTTGAGTTCTCGCAACAGAAATGCGAGAGCTGAGGCAAAACAGGCGGGCATGCAGGAGGAAGTGAGAACAGCTTACCTGCTCCTGTGGACAGAGCCCAAGGGCCCCCTTCAGAGCCCCCTCTGTCTGGGTGGGCAGTCTCAGGCTTGCCGGGATGGTTTGCCCCCAGGGTCCTGGGCAGGCAGCAGGATAAGTGAGATCAGTAACGCCATGAGTACTGACCACAAGGTCAGGGTGTTTGAAAGAAAATGGAGAAAGGATTGTCTTGTTCACTTATTAATGGGCATTTGTCATATGCCAGGTAAGGAAATAATCCTCCCACTGTCAGTATATCTTAATCCTCGTGTTGTCTGTATGTCTTTCGAGGCTTGCGGGGGAGGGAAATGCTTTGTCAGAAGAAATCCCTTTTCGGAGATAATGCAGATGCACCTCCTTTTACACAATGGGCATGACCCTTAAATGAAGTGTGTCTCACACATGATATTCGGGGCAGCAAAGAAACTAGCCTTTTCACATGGTCCTCCTAGAGCTTTTGGGGATGTGACTCCTTAGGTGGATTTCATGTAAATTGAGTTTCTGTAAAAGTTTTTCTGCAATTTGCTTGGTTTCCAAAATAGCAACAAATACTATTCAGTAAAGGCAAGGAGCTGACAATCCTTAGTGCCTCAAGTCCTAGCCATCTCTGATGATCAATATTCATGGGATCTTCACTTGAATTACTTGTTCAAGTATTCAAGTGAATACTTGTTATTACTGCCTTCCCAACTGCCCTCTACCAGCCTGGTAACTGAGATGACCACAATTTTAGAAAAAGAAAAAAATCCAGCCACCTTAAAGCATTTAAAATTCAAATAAGAATTAGAAAAGCAGAGTTCTAAGAACAAGGTCAAAAGAAGGTCTCTTTCAGTTGTATGAAAGTATCACAGTTAAATCCTTGTGAAGAGAGGAACCCAAGCACTTCCACCCCTCAGACAGGTTGAAAGTATGGAGTATAACTCTAGAACCACCCGAAAGATAGGATTTAGACAACTTCAATTTGGCAAAAAAAAAAAAAAAAAAAAAAAGACGCGACTACCTAAGGCATGAAATTCACACTGTGGAAAAGAAGAAATCATAAATTCCCTCCCTGATGCTAAGTCGCGTTCAGGCAAAAGCAAATTTTCTGACAGTGAATCAACCACTAAAAAAAAGCTTCCTGCAGCACAGGGCACAGAGCAGACTTCGCAAACACTGGTGCTTATTACTCTGCTTCCAGCCTTTATTTCTCCCACCTCTCCCCTCTGAAAGCCACGCTCAAATACAGCAATCCATCCACAGAAGAGCTACGCCTTTCCAAGATTAATTACAAGCAGGGGCCACGTGTCTGGGCTGGATATGTGATTGATCCTGCAGGAGGAAATGCAATGGGAAGCTAATGAGAAGCTAATGCTGCCTTTTATCCAGTAAGCAAAGTTCAGAGATGTTTACATTCTGCTAGTTAAGCAAGACCTAAGATGAATGGACTGTCTTCTCAGCATGAATTCTCGCCAAGGCAACACATACGTATGTCTCAGAGGACATCACCTGGGCCACAGAGGCCAGAGGGTCAGAATTCCTAATTTTGCAAATAGCTTGATTCCATCATGTTTTAATTAGCAAACTGATTGTATTCAAGAGATTGGTGAATGAAAAGTAGATTAAGATCAGTGCAACAGAATTCAGATGTATAGGATTAGAATTGGGATGTATAGACCAGTGGGAGGTATGAAGACTAGATAGGGGTCCTTTCTGCTACTTCTATAATTGGCAGGCAAGGGAGTACTCTTAGCACACCGGATGAAATGTGCTAAGATGCTGGAATTTCCTAATTTTTACAGAAAATAAAAATTTTCTTGTTTATTGCCATATCCTCCCCCCAGGAGAAAAATTAAAACCTGAGTACGAGATTAATCAAAACAATTAAAGGAGGAGGAGAATATTGCATGTGGCATAGCTATACCTTGGAAAAAATTAATGACAAGGAGAGTTGGTAATTCAGGAGATCCACCCTCGACTCTGATGCCCAGCAGCTGAAATGGCATCACACCAAAGATGTGGTGTGTAGCCTGGAAAGTTCCTGGTCTCTGTGGCCACTTGGTAGCTATGACTTTGGGTAAGCTAATTGTCATTTCCAAGCTTCCATTTCCTTAAGTGGGAAATTGGTAAAGCAGTACTATCTCAATTAAAGAAGATAATGGGCTGCGCACAGTGGTTCACGCCTGTAATTCCAGCACTTTGGGAGGCCAAGGTGGGTGGATCACGAGGTCAGGAGATTGAGACTGTCCTGGCTAACACGGTGAAACCCTGTCTCTACTAAAAATACCAAAAATTAGCTGGATGTGGTGGTGGACGCCTGTAGTCTCAGCTATTCAGGAGGCTAAGGCAAGAGAATGGCATGAACCCAGGATGCGGAGCTTGCAGTGAGCCAAGATCGCACCACTGCACTCCAGCCTGGGCAACATAGCGAGACTCCATCTCAAAAAAAAAAAAAAAAAAAAAAAGAAGAAGATAGTGAATGTGAAGCGTCCAGGCTGGTAAGAGGATCATAGTAAGTGCTCAACTAATGATAAGAGTTTTATTTGTTAGGCGTTCCAGCAGCACCTAGGAACAGCAGGAGGGAAAAGGCAGTGTTCAGTGGCTGTGTTGGCAAGGGAAGCATATAGCTCTTTTGTGTAGCAAAACACTTTTAACACGGAGGGCAAAAATCCTGTCCTGACACCAAATAGGTTTAATGTCCTGCCCTCACAGTTACCATAATGATGCCTGGGCACTCACATTAGGATACACATTGAGCTCTGTCCAAACATGGGACTTTCATATCTATACATGCACACCATCATTTAAAACTACTCATAAGTCTTAGCAAGGATTAGACTAGAGTAACACAAAAAGGACTGTATGGAGCTGAAGGCTATTTGGAGCAAGAAATCAGCCAGGGTGAACTGTGGTTTAACAGCAGGGAGCACCGCCTCATCCCTAGAGTCTGCGTTGGAAACCAGGCCCCATGCTGGCAGCTTTCCCTCCCCAGTCCCACATAACTCTCACAACATCTACACGAAAGCTATGGGGTGATGAGGAGACAGATGGATGGAGAATTGGAGAGGGAAGCCCAGGTGCTTTGCAGGAACTCCATAGCCATAATGGCCATTATTTATGGGGCACTTATGGTGTTCCCAACGGCATGCCATGCACCTCACATGTACTTTATTTAATCCTCACAATAACCCTGCTGTGTAAAACCAAGTCTCACCATTGCTAATGTGGGGATTGTAAGAGTCTCACAGGTCAAGTAACTTGCCCAAAGTCACATACAGCAGCAGGCCTGGGGAACCTAATCACAGTCCCAGTGCTCATACCCCCAGAATGCTTCCTCACATCCACCAAAGGCTACCAGGGTAACACAGAGACCAGTGGGAGGCATGGAGACTAGATAGGGGTCCTCACAGCCAGATTTCTGTAATTCGCAGGCAAGAGAGTACAGTTCATATCTGAAGACCCTAAAAGATATGCCCATGTGGAATACGATGCACTCTGCATATGTACTACGCAAATGGCAGTGAGTTTTGACAAATTTCTCAGTCTGTGCTAATATCAGCTTACATGTACCCACTGCGTGCTATATGTGTACCAGCACTGTTCTGAGTGATTGACATGTATTGACACAGAATCCTTACAGCAGTCCTGTGTGGCCAGTGCTGTGGTTATGCCTGTTTTACAGATGAGCAAAATGAGGCCAGAGAGGTAAAGCAACCTGCTTGGTGTCACAGAGGCAGAAGTGGTCCAGCTCCCAGGCTCTTACCCGCACGGGGACATGAACTAGAAGAGCAATACACTGTGGGGCTTGGAGATTCAGCTCCTCCCTTTGTCAGGTGAATACCTGACAAAGGAAACTGTAGGAAGGGATGTGCCTCATCTAATAATTCATGTTAATGATTCCACTAAGCCTTGAAGAGGACAGCACCAAAGACAACAAGTGACAGGCATGCTTTCCATCCTCAAGCCCTTCTCATCCTTTATGGTAACTGTGAGGGTGGAACGTTAAACCTATTTGGTGTCAGGACAGGACAGGATTTTCCAGCCATGGAAAAGAGATGTTTCGCTGATCTTCCTGTTTTAACCCTTTTCACTTAGCATGTTCAGCTGACGCTGGGTGGGGCTGCCAGAAACACTTTGGAGGCATGCTAAGTGGCGCCGTGACATCCTTGTCCGAAAGACGTGGCCACTGGCTGGCGTCCAGCACTGTGGTTGACTTTCAAACCATATAATTGAAATCATTTTTTTTTTTAAAGGAGGGGTAGGTGCCAGAGTAGGAGAAAGATCTTGGCAAAAACCTTATATGCGCTTTTTCCACCATTGGATTGACCAGACAGGGCCACAAAGCTGATACAACAGGATTAGCAGAATTGCATTGTTGGACATAGGCACAGCGTGACAGGTGCTACAGCAAAGGCATTTGGCAGGATTAACCTGCCAAGGATAAAGATGTAGCAGACAAGGGGCTGAATTAATGGACTGGCATGACCGAAGCAGGGAAATCTATTTGCATGCGATATTAACTGTGCTAATAAACTCCAGGCTAAGCTCGGCAGGCCAGGCAGCCTCTTTGAACTGGGGGTTTTATTTTTCACCTAGAAGGCTTCTGCCAAGATAGGCTATGCTTTACAGGTTGCCTTTTGGGTTTTTTGCCATCATCTTAAAGTAGACGTGCTGTCTTAAATGCCTACAACAACATGTGTGCTTTACTGACCATGTAGAATGATCCTGATACCTCAGAATGTGGAAGCCAAAAGGTCCTCCATTTAGAGGGTGATTGTCTATGAAAAAGCAGTGAAGAAATATAGAGCACACTCTGGAAAACATCTACTTGGGATAGGTTGTCTTGTCTGAGTTTTATATTCTGATTTCCTGAAAGTCAGGGTGGGTCTGGAGTGAGCAGGCAAGATGCCCAGGATGCAGAACCTCAGGAAGCACCCATGGTCTAGCTCAGACGAGAGCAGGATCTGCACGGAGGGTGCCTCTCTCCTCTCGCCCTGGCCCCATCCTGGCAGCAGCATAACATCCACCCATTCAAAACCATGAATGGACTTGAATACGCTTCACACTGACACTACCTGCACTGCTGAGTGTTGGGAGGTGGTCCAGGAAGCATTGTAAGAGACTGAGGAAGGAAGCCAGTAAAGGTTATCCATCAGGGTACTGCTGCTGGCACATGCGGACCTCTGTGAGCTGGTGTAGAGCACATCACAGGGTTATCCCACCCAGGGGGCCAGAGAGCCGGGTGTTTATCCCCAACTCCTGTCCGTCACTGGTTGATGCTCCTTGGGAATGTTAACTCCTTGGCACCCAGCCGGCCCACATGCAGCCTGAACACACTCCTGCTCCCATTCCTGACCCAAGGAAGCCCTTAAGCCAAGAGTCGCACCTTATATATATAGGAACGGAGGTGCTAGGTACAAGCAGTGCTGGCCACATAGGCACAATTTAATTTTCTTCAGAAGTCAAAGCCACATCAGACTCCCACTGTACTGAGGCCCATCAGGAACATCAGTTTTTAACAGAGCCCTAGATTTAGAGCAGCAGTTCCCAAATCTGGTTTATCAGAATCCTTGGGGTTGGGGGGTGAATTCCTGGACTTCACTCCCAAGCTGGCTGAACCAGGACCTTGGAGTTGGGGTCCAACCCTGAATCACCCACTCCCCACCGTGCAGGCTTCCTGAGCTGGCCAGAGTTAGTGGCTGATGGCAAACTCTGAATGGAATTCATGCTGATCCGTGATGACCCTAGGAGGTGGTTGATGAGGAAACACATCCTGCATTTCTATTGCAGTTATCTTTTTCCAGAACAGGCGAAAAATGTTTTGTTGATTTGAGACCTCTGATGTTACAAAGCTTAGATAAATGTCATGTCCTTGGTATTGCCTGCACCAAGCAATCATTATGTGATGTTTAAAAAAAAAAAATTAGCTGACCTGACCCTCCCAAGCTAGTGGTGAAGGCGGACTAATGTAAGCAGGCCAAATTGGAAAGTAATAAGAGATAAAGGCTTTGGTTAAAATTGGCACAGGATTATTGGAATATTAGATATCTTGCATTCTCTTAAAGTGCCCTTGGAGTAGCTGAGGTGCTTAAGGAGGCAATAGCAGGTAAAAAGCCCTGAGGTGGGAGGGTGCAGGGTGTGTTCCAGCTAAGCTTTAGTCCACATGCCACTCGGGATGTGGCATGTCACACACCCTGTCAAGTGACATCTTCTTGAGCTCAAAAGAGGCTCCATCCACAAGAAAGGCCTGATCTTTTTACACTGCAGAAGACACCATATGGTCTTGCTCTGTGTTTCAAGATCTGAGAGACAGCGCAGCCAGAGCCCAGGAGGAGGGAATGGCGGTGGATGGGCAGGAAGGGCTGGACCCACAGGGCCTTGTGGGCTTTTGCAGGACATTATTTTATACCATGTGTGATGGGGAGCAAATGAAGGTTTGAAGCAGGAGAGAGACATCTTCTGATTCATATTTTAAGAGGGTCACTCGGGCTGCTGTGGGAAGGTTGTGTTAGCCCCTTACTACCTAAATCAGACAAGAAGTGGCACGGGTCTGGACTGGGAGTTTGGGTGGCCATGGAGATGAAGAAATCCACTTAATATGGCAAAATATTGGAACTTTCTGGCTATTCTGATGATTCATAGGGGACACAAAGAACAGATTTTTACCATCATGGTGCCCTTACACCCCCTGCTTTGCAGGACCCCCTCATGGAATGGAAGCACATCCAGGCTGAAGGCCCCTGTGTTCCAGGTGCTGTGTGGGTGCTGACCTGCCAGGTGACTCCATGATGGCTTCCATCCTCAGGGTCACCATCAACTAAGACAAAGTGAAGATGTAAATAGTAATGGAAGGACATGAAAGGTACAAGAGTCAGAGGCCAGGCCAAGAGCACAAGCTGAGCAAGGGGCAAGGAAGGGCCCCTTGATGGCTGGGTCCAGAACCGGGACTGCAGAAAGAAGAGTTTTCTGGATAGAAAGGGGTGTGGGCCTTCCAGTCAGGTTCAGATCCACAGAAGCATGCACACGTGGTATGCTAGGGGCACCACTGTACCATCGGGGAGGGGCATGCTGGAAAAGAGGCTGCAGAATCTGGGACTCACTCTATCCTGGGGCAATGGGGAGTCTAGGAGAGGGTGAGTCAGATCAGTGTGGTGTTAGCCTAGAGTCAGGAAGATGAGTTAAGAGGTCTGTTGAAGTAAAATTATTCATTACAGAATAGCACCGTGTATGTTTCTAAAATACTTGGTGCCACATTTATTCTCCTGAGGGATTATCTGAGCACTTAGAAAAGAATAACTGGGCCCTTGAGTCTTGGTTGCAGTCATTCATTCATCCAACCAGTATTCATCAAGCATCTCCCACATGGCCAATGCTGGGGACCCAGTGGTGAAGTTGGAGGAGACTTCACTTGCATGCCATGAGAAGTGCTTTAAAGGAAGAGGACCAGATACCTGTAGAGCATGTTACAGAGAAGTCAGGTCTGGTCTGGGGTTGGAGGTCCAGGAAGTGACTGGAGTTGAAGCTTGAAGGAGCTGGTATTCAACATGCAAAATTGGGAAAGAGGCATTCGAAGGAAGTAGCTCGTGTGAGGGCCCTGGGGTGGGAGGGAGCATGGTTCATTTGAGAAGTTAAGAAAGCACAGAGAGTAAGGAGGAGAACAGGGAGGGTTAGAGGAGGAGGAGGTAGGGCCTGTGCCAGGCCTGGCCCTGCCCTTTAAGGTGCCAAGTCCTTGCAAGCATTTGAAGTTAAAACATGATGGCCATTTGTTGATGATTTCTTGATCTGTTTCCCCTTAGGCACTGGTGGATTCTCGACAGAACCACAAAGTGGAGTTGGCTACAGATGAGTCTGTTCATGGCCTCAGCTTCCCACCTATTCCTGAGTCACCTTTTGCCCCTCAGACAGAGATGGGATAGCGCCAGGATGTGGGTTTGTGTTGTCTAATTTCTTGGAATTTGTACAGGTTTTACCTGGTACCAGCGTGACCTTCCCATGTACCCTCTTGGTCAGCAACTCACAGTCTGCTTGCTTTATTTTATAAGGAGTTAATCCCACTTTCTGGAACTTACTCATTCTCAAAGTGAGTGGTTGTTAGCCCTCAAGACAGTCCGCAGAAATTTCAGCCCCATGGGAAAGAAAAAAATGCAGGTCTCTACCTGATGCTTGGAAAGCCAGCCATGTTAACTTTGTCAACACCAATGCTCATCAAATATGCACATTTATCTAGTGTTCCCAACCTAGATTCCCAGCCTGGGATTCTGTGGGCCAGAGGCCCCAGGGTAGAGATTATAGCCTAACATCCCAGCCGAGAATCCTTGATTGCAGACAGGAAAAATCCAGACATTTCTGAACTCCAAGACCACAGTGATTTACGTGGCTTGGTGATAAGCTATTACTGATAAATTACTCGAAGTTTCTGCTTCCCCCGACTCTGGCAAGAACTTTGGCAGAACTTCTACGCCATATCCAGTACTAGGAACTTGCCAAGTTTATGTCCTTAAAATAAAGTGGGTTCCAAGATAGATGGCAGAAAGTGGGAAATGTGATTTTTCTTGATTGGGTAACTAAGAACCACACAGCAGGCGGGAGCCATTTTGGGCCAAAGAGCTGTTCATTTAAAGTGTTTATTGACACCTGGAAGTAGGGATTAAACTTCAAATGCTATTTTCACGTCAAGTTTATGCTATATAATTTCATAATGGTGATAAAATCCAGGCAGCTACCAAAAGGAGAGCTCCCAAGTGATCTTACTACTGGGTCTCCCTAGTACAGACATTCAGGATCCTGGACCAGCTGAAGCCAGGGGAGGAAGCACCCCGGCGGGTCACAGGCTGATGGAAAGGAGGCGCCGTGATGGTTAAGTATTTCCGTGTTGGCTACCTGATTTCTTTTCAGCTGGTCTCAGCTTTGGTTGGTTTGTATGACTGCCTCAAATTCTCGGTAGTCACCCTTATTTTTTATTTGGAATGTGTTCCCCACTCTGTAGAGGACTGAGTCAGGGAGATTGCTGTGCATCCTTGAAGGGTTCCATTTTGACCCTGATCATCCTCAGTAGACATGGGTGCTACTCCAAGCGTGGCCTTGGAGGTTTGGGGACCCTGGACGGCATACAAATCGAGAGGTGAGGGACAGCCGAGGGAAAGAAACTACTCAGAATATGCGGTAAGAACCTTGTCTGGTTTGTTTGGCAGCACAATAATGGGATTCCTTGCATTTCTCCCAGAAAAGCATTGGTGGGGAAAAAACTTTGTTCTGGGAGGTGCAGTGATCATCAAATACTATGAAGGTCCATCATTGGGACATACTCAAGCTGTGTAGAGCTATGTTTTCCCAGAAAAATACCAATGCACAGGTAAGTTTGTGTTCAGGACCCAGGACTCCTTGGAGCCATGGATACCCACCCATGAGCCCTATGGGATGGGGAAGTTCACAAAAGGCACAACAAAAAAAGTCTTTCAGGTGGGGCTGGGGAGGGCAGTAAAATGTTGGTTTATGCTTGCTTCCTGGTTCTCACTTCTGGCTGTTCTCTGTCCTCTCTCCACCTCCTCCTCCAGCAGCAGCACAGAGGCATCTCTGCGCCCATCGGCCTGCCCCAGAGACCTCCCCAGCATGGTGTGGTGGGGCAGCTGGTGTTGTGAATCAGGCCGTTGCCAATCAGAGAACGGCTACTTCACAACACCAGGGCCGCACCACACTACAGGCAGCATTCCGGCTCCAGAACCCGCAAGGGCGCCCTCTGGCGAGGCAGCCACACCCACCGCAGAGGACCGTCAGCTCCAGAACCCAGGCAGTTCTGGGCTGGCTGCTGCAGCTCCCCGGCAGACACTGGCCTCCTGAGGCTGCTGTTTATCCCCCAATACAAATGCTCTACTTTTAAAGAAAAAGACACTCACTCCTAGTAACATTAGCTTCCTACAGAGAAAATGATGCGACCAGGCTTCCCACTGTGAAAATGAAGTTATGGGCCATCAGGAGGGTTAAGCGCCACTCAGCTGAACATTTCCTCCTAGGTGCGGAGCTGGGACCCTTGTTTTGATACTTGGTGATGGTAGCTTTGAATAGGGCAAAGTAGAGGAAAGGGAGGACCTAGTAATAGAACAGTGGCCTCCTGGAGAGAGGAAGGCTCTTTGTAGCCACATATACAGGTAACGCATCTACTTCCTAGATGATCCCAGGGTCCCTGGAGAGCAAACACCTTTCTTGGCTGGGGAGAGTTCCACAGCTCTCCATCAGCGCATGTCCCAGTGACCTGAGTGCTGGATAAGAACCAAGCACCAGATTGTTCCTAGGGCACTGATCTGCCAGACACTCCATCAAAGGTAATACCTGCCATTCATTACCTGTGCTGACAGATGGGCTTCCTTTCCCCAGGTCCTTACAGTCATGGACCCAGCAGAGCTGGAAAACTAATGGAGGTCTCTAGAGTTGGAGTAGTATTTCGTGCCTAACTTAAATCTTATATGTGACATCACCATTTTTCAGAGCCCAAGCAAGAGTTTTCAAGATAGAGTGGCTGGGTTGGCTAGTGTCCTTTCCAAAACACTAATAAAAAGGAGGATGTTCCTCTCTCTAGCTTTTTATAGGACAAAGATCCAGAGCCACTCTGATTAACTCAGGCCCAGTCTATAGTCTGTTTGTATAGGGATCTTGCTGCTCTGAAAACCAGAGAGATGGATAAAAACAAGCACCATGCAAACCTTGCATAGCACCCAGGTTACATAGAGCCCGAGTTAACCAGAGCCACCTGCATCTATATCACCTTAGAATTCCGGAAGGTGAGTCTACTTCTATAAAGTTCTATCCCTCACCCCATCCCTATATCGTTAACGGCATCTCTGAAATTTGTACTAAAGTATGTTTAGGGACAAATATCTTCAAAGCAAAATAGTCCCAGTTTTCAGAAAGGGCTTCTTGCCGTCTCCTTCATCCAGTTACCAACTCGCCTACCACCAACGGAGTCCAAGCCAGAGCCACTCACGGTGTGGTCCATGGGCGGCAGCTTCAGCATGTTGGAAAAGCAGGATCCCAAGGGCCACCATGCACCTGCTCCATCAGAATCTCCAGTGGCCAACTCGGGAAACATAGCAAGACTAATCTCTACAAAAAATGTTTTTAAAAATTAGACGGGGGTGTGGTGGCACACACCTGTAGTTGCATCAGCTACTCAGGCAGCTGAGGTGGGAGGACCTTTTGAGCCCAGGAGTTTGAGGCTGCAGTGAGCAGAGATTGTGCCACTGTACTCCAGCTTGGGTAACAGAGCAAGACCCGGTCTCAAAAAAAAAAAAAAAAAAAAATCTCCAGTGGGGACAGCAAGCTGGGCAGGAACTCTGTTACAGGCACTAGAGGGGAAGCTTCAAAACCACTTCCACCCGCTTTTGGGTCTCCCCACAACCTCTCCAGCTTCCATTTCAGCCTTGTCTCTGCCACACATTATAACCAGAATGATCTTTTCAAAATGCACTCCTAAATCATGCAAATGCATCCCATTCCTGGCCTTGTAACTGCTTAATGGGTTATCCTCACGCTAACTTCAGTGGGACCTGTGAATGACATCCACTCCCCTCCTCACCCCTCCTCCCTTTCCATACGATCCCTCTGGCCCCTGCCGCAGGGCCTTCATTCAGCTCAGCCCTATCTAGAAAGCTCCCAGCTGCCTCCAAACTCCCGTCATTGATGCCTGACCGTCCTCCAGGTTTTGGACAGAGCTAACTCCCACTACCCAGGCAGCCAGGTCAGGTAACAGCTCTTCTGTGCACTCAGCAAGCTGAATTCCATCCCTTCAGAGCATTCATCTCATTTTGTCATTACTCATTCATGAATGGGAATCTTTGCTGAATCTATGTCTTTCCCACTGGCCATAAGCTCCTTGAGGGCAGGGTTATTCAGCTTCATTCACTGCTGTACCCTCCAGCCTAGTTCAGTGTCTGGCACTAAATAGACACTGAATAAATCTGTTCAATGAATGGATGAGCACAGCCCAAGCCCAGTGTCCTTCAAGGTCAGACATTCTTGCCATTTGTTGAAGCCCTGGGTCTTTGTTTCCTTTCAGTGGCATCATTATTAATAGTAGCAGGCAATTACAGAGTAGAAACTGCCCGGCACTGCCCTGAGCCCTCCATGTACATTTAGCCATGTACTTGGTGCCTCCATTTCCTCCTTATAAGCAGGCAGGTCATGTAACCACCCTATCAGGTAAGTACCAAGACCACACCATCCATATTGTTGGTGATTGGTGTCACTACTGTTTAAACCCAAGCACTCTGGCCTCAGAGTCCATGTGTTGAGCCACTGCCTCCTGCTGCTGAGGAGCCAACGTGAAGGGGACAAAGCTGATGATGGAAGTCCAGGGCTGCTCCCAGGGACTGAGCAAAAAAGCCTTCTCCATTCTCAGAGGCTTCCACTCTAGTTTCTTAAACCAGGTAGACCAGGCAGTGTTCTCTCCCTTTGTGCATTCGTAGATTCTAACCTTGTTTAAAGCACTTCATAATGGAACCTGATTAAAATCCTAATAAAATACAAAATGGGGTCAAGTCCAGAGAGAGAATGAGAGAACCATTTAAGATCCAGAGGATGCTCTACTTAATTTTGGTATTGAGCTGCTGAATTCATTTGAAGTTTGCACAGTGACCTTCAGAGGTCGAGACCACAAAGGCAAATTGTGCTCCCCACCTACCTCACCCTACCCCTGTCCAGAACCGTTTCCTCAAGGCTAGCCTAGGGGAGCACAACCTTGGGCTGTCTCCCCCGCATGCTTAGATCCAGCCAGAGCGCCACCCCTGAGCCACAGACCTCCGTTCACGTTGTGGCTTCTTTTCCAAAGTGTATTCACCTCATTGAGAACAGCCTCTCCCCTCCTGAACATTTCAGACCTTCCACTTAGGCTGACTTAATGCCACCTGGTCAGAAAAAAAAACAGAGTATCCATTCCCCCTTTTCTAAAACCTTGATTTTGTGATCATTTGAAGCTCTGACTTTAGAATCTCTGTATTATAACTTCCTTGGGATCCTACCTTTGCAGCTAGCCACATTCCAAATTATAAGACTCTCTCTGGAGGCCAGTTGTAGACAACCAAAAGCCCTGGCGATGTAGGGAGCTCGCCACACACTTTTATACCTGCCACCTTGTCTTAAGCTGGTAACCATCTGCTGACCCCAGTCAGCTCTTCTGGGAAAAGCAGAGTTTGGGAAAGGAGTTCCCCGAATGTATTTATATAGCAAATGGAGCAGTGGTTCTCAAAGTGTGCTCCCTGGAGCAGCAGCGGCACCAGCATCTCCTGGGAACTCATTAGACATGCATATCCTCCAGCTGCACCCACCCCTGCTGTGTTAGCAGCTCTGGGGTAAGGCCAGTGCACTCAAGTTTGAGAATTACCAAAATAAAGTAAAAGAAGGGGGAGAAAACCCCTCGAGTATCACAGGTTAGAAGGCCACAATAGTAGAGCGTCTGTGCCTACCATTTGCAGAAATGTGGCAAGTTTAGGGGGTTTACTAATGCATGTTGAATAATGATTCTCTTAAAACTTTTGTGAATTGTTAAAGTAAATTCCTAGGGATGCTGGGCAGTGATAACCTGACTCCCATTTTCACCTGCACACACATGCCCAGAACATCCTCTTCTTCATAACAGGGAAGTTGGAAGGTAAAAGTTATTTTCTACCAATATAAAGTCTTAGATTTTTATTTATTAAATTCTTAACACAGTATATGGCACAGTTACCTTTTAAAGGCTTTCCATTTATTTAATCTGAGCCCACAACAACCCCATTTAAGGAGAGGAACTAAAGCCAGAGAGATTTAGGAGCCAGCCTGTACCTCAGGGATGAGAGACATTACTTGCTGGAGCAGAGATTTGAGCTCGGCAATGCTCCCAAACCCACAGTTGCCCTTGCTTTTGATTTTCTACCTCTCTAATGAACAAGTGGAGATCATAAAAGTCAGCTGTGCCCAGCTTAGAGAACCTGTTTCTGTCTGAGCAGTGAAAAGCCATTTGATTGGCAGTCAACTTGGAGAAACTCTGACCTTAAATGATAGTGCCATAAAGACCAAACACACTGGGCAGTCATATCGTTTCAACTTGACAAAATTTGTCATACTTTTTTCTCAAGGCGGCCTTCTGGTTTTTTGCTAGTGGCAGGGGTAGATTTCCTTGTTTTACTAGTAATTATCACCTTTTACCTTAGACTTCATAGGTGGTCTTTTATGCATTCCTCGTGAAAGCCATAGCCAAAAGCCTTTTCAACCCCAAGCATCTGTCTCTTGGTAGGTACTGGCTTCAGGCAAGTGGCTTCTGTCGTGAAGAAAATATAATACTTTGAGTGTCATTGCTACAAGGCAAGTGTTCCTATGTACTCCATCACACCAACTGCAGTGAGACTATCAGGAAAGCTTTGGGTACCCTCCCCGGGAAAACTGCACATCACTCTGCTGAAATTTCAGGAAAAGTTTACGGGTCTCAAGGACAGAGCTGAAGTCAAAAAATTTCACCTTCGTGTTAACTTTTATGGATTTTTAAGGGGAGGGGCAAAAAAATTCATTTCACCATTCCCTTTGTCTTCTTAAAACTCAGAAGAAACCTCACACACAGACCAATGAGTTTGAAATCGCTATTTTAAAAGGCATAGCAGAATTTTGATAGAAAAAATAGAGCAAAAGCAGTAAAACCTCATCCCTAACATTGTCCAGCTGCCTGACATCCTGGTTCAGTTCCGGAGACTTTGCATCACTCCCTAGTTCCAGGGGGTGGCACAGGAGCCAAAATGAGACCTGAGGCTGAGGCCCAACAGAAGATGAAACTTGGGAGCAGCCTCAGCTCCAGGAATCCTCACTTTCTGGCACAGCAGGTTTGGGTGCCGCAGAGCCCAGGGCTAGGCGCCTGCCAGCAGTCCATCAGTCACAGTCTCAGATGAGTGGCATCAAGGTGGAGCCCACTGAAGTGAAGAAGAGCTGTGAGGGACACCTGCAGCAGAAATGTCCGCCCCCTGCCTTGTCCCACTGAAGCTCCATCTCACAGTTGGAGAAGTGGAAGCAAAGGAACCTGTCCTAGACCACACAGCCTGGCCCTGTTTCCAGAGCCAGAGGTCTTTGGGCTCTGGAACAAAGACAGTGACCCCATTAACCCACTGGCACTGTGTGCCAGGCACTTGGCCTGTGTCGTCTCATTGCGGCACAGAGCAGCCCTGGGAATGGAAGCAGTGTCATTCCTATTTTTCAGGTGAGGTACAGACTCAGAAAGGTCAAGAAACTTGCTCACGGTCTCACAGCTGGTGAGCTGGTTGTCAGACTCCCAAGATGTGCGCTGCTAACCCTGCCCAAAGGGACTTCATCCTCCTTCCTCGACAGCTCTCCCGACCACCCGCCAACAGGCAACGTAGGTGTGACTGCCTTCAGAAGTTTTCTACCTGCCTTCAAGCTTGAAGCACTAGAGACTGAGGGAAGAGAGAACTGGAAGTGAAGGAAGAAAAAAGAGTTATTGCCCTCCTGCAGTGAACCTCCAAGGTTGTTTCCTCAGGCCTGACTGGACTGGAAGAAGCAGGGGGTGTGTGTCTGTGTGTGTGTGTGTGTGTGTGTGGTGTGTGTGTGTGTAATTTGACTTTGTGACCATGAAACTGAGTGAATACTCTTCTGTCGTTGCCTGTTTCTTCTTGTACATTGCCTAGAGGAATACCCATTAATGTTTAGAGGCATGGAATGATAGAAAATAACACTGTTCAAGGACCAAAAATTTAAAAATTGCTGACATACAGCATAGAATGTGAAAGTCCCTGATAATCTTATCCTTAGGGATAACCACTTGCCATTTTTTACAATTTGAATTTTTTTATGATTACAAAAGTCAGACACATTTAAAAATACTTTAAAACAAAATAAAAATAAATGCTTCATTGCTCAGGTTACCTTAGTACAGGCAAGGTCTGAGACCACATCCATCAATGCAATTTGCTGCATGGATTACCAGATCTCCCCACCATTGACCTCTTGATTTTTTTTCACTCTGAGAGCAAACAGAATGGGCAAGGGCTGACCTGAAATCCTTTTGAAACACAGGCTGGATCCTAGGGCTTTGACCTCCACTGCTCACTGCCACACAGGATCCATCTCTGTGCCCCACTCCCACTGGCCTTCCTGCTGCTGCTCACACAGGCCTACTCCTAAGGCTTCTGCATACTCTGTTCCCTGCAGAGACCTCTCTTCCTCTGAACAAATGTGGGACCCATCTCTGCCAAGGCTGGGAAGCAAACAGCCCCCACTTTGCCTTGCCAGCCTGTGTTTGCACCATTCCTGTGGTGGCCTCTCCCAGCTGCTTTCATGTGGCATTTGAGCTCTGGGAAGCTGGAAGTTTGTAGAGTCCAGTTCCCTCATTCTGCATATATGGACGATAAAGCCCACAGGCAAGGGCTCTGACAAAAGGAAAAATGCTTTCCATTTGGCATTGTGATGCAGAGGCTGTCACAGACAAGCCTAGGAATTTGGGATACATCTTGCTGAGCCTAGAGACAGAAAAGAGCTTCTAGGCTGCCTTCCCTGAGCCCCAGGCCAGGCCCCTCCAGGACACACTTGCATGGCACCCTGTTCTACAAAACACTGCACACTAATGACGATGCAAAGGATTAACTGACTTTTCCATATTCTTGTTTTCTACCAAGTGATAAGCTTCAGAAGGACAAGGTATGAGTCCATTTTGCTTTTTGCCTTCCCCAGCACATGGCACAATGCCCAGCACATAGTGTTTTGAGAGACAGCTGACTGGCTGTCTCATACAAGGTCCTGCTCTGTTGGACACAAGGGCTGCTTAACACATTCCTGTGCTACAAAAGACGGGCAGTGCTCCTCTCCTCTAGGAGCCACCAAATAAATCCAGATACGAATGCCAAAAAGAGGGCAGCACCAGCTTAGGGACAGAGTGCCTTGATAAGGCACTGTTTCTATCCATGGAGGCAGTGTGGAACGATAGGAATGATCCAGGACCTAGGGGAGAGAGCTTAAGTCTTCCTTGCAGCCAAAAGCCTTCAAACCTGAGCTAGCCAGAACTGTTGTGTCAGAATTCTCACCCATGACAAGCAGCCTGGAGGTAGGGATTCCAGGGTTGATGCATTGACTTAAGGTGTCATCAAAAGCTTAGACTACCCTTCTGCTGCACCACCCTTATCACCTCGTGGTCACAAGAGGACTACTGCTGTTCAAGTCATCACTTCCACATTCCAAAAGGAAGAAAGGAGAGGTAGAGGGGCCAGAAGTATCCCCACCTTTTAGGAGGCATTAGCTTTCCCAGAAACTTCCATGTCCACCCAGCAGACTTCCACTTACATCTCACTAGGCAGAACTCCTATCAATTGGCTACCCCAGCAGTCAGGGAAGCTGGAAAGGTGAGCATTCAGCTATAGAGAGTGGAAACACAAGCAGCGAGGGAAGAACAGGTCAGTCATCACTGTAGAGTTCCCCACCCTGCAGCATTTGCCAAAACTAGGTAAATTATTTTTTAACATAACAGTGTTTTTGTGGATTTTCTTATTACAAAAGCAATGCATATACATTGTTACTTTAGAAAATAAAGATTTTAAATCTTCAACAAGCCCATTACTCAGAAGTGACAACTGTTATTCCTGGTTTATTAGCTTTCTAGATCTTTGTATTTTTTTTTAACATGGGTGGAACCACAATACGGGTTGCTTTGAAATCAGCCTTTGCACTTGGCATTGTGAAAAATCTTTCCAAATCATTAAATGTTCTCTACAGAATTACATTTTATGTATTTGTGTTCCATTGAATAAGGCACATAATTTGTTTATTTGGTCTCTTGGTGTTGGGCATGTTTATAAAAATAAAATGTGAGAAACCAAAACTAGTGATTCTCCTTGTAGCTTAATCTTTGACCCAGGTGTTCCCTGTCTAGGAATATCTTGGAGTATTTGTGGATGTGCACATCTTCAGAGCTTTTGAAACTTCCCACGAAATTGCCTTTCTAGATGAACTGTTCCAATGTACGATCCCAAGAAATGAGATTGCCCATTTCCACCTCCTAAAATTTTTACCAACACTTTAAAAAAAAGACTGGGGAACAGGAGTGGTAACCTAGCCCGGCCCTCTTGTTTCCCAGATGAGAGAACAAAGGGAAGTACTTGTGCAGGACATACAGCATGGCCAACCCTGGAACCCAGGCGGCAAGATGGAAGGCCAGGCCCCTCTGGGGTTCTCAAGGAGATGGACAAGGTCAGACTCAGGGGCATGATGCCTTGTAGACCGTGGGTGTGTGCAGTCCCAGTCCCTGGTCTGGCAGTCCCTGGATGGACAGATTTGCTTATGACTCAGCATCGTATTTCAACTCAAGTTGTGTGATCCTAAGCTTCTCACTTAACTGTTCCTGGGATCAGTAAAAAGAGGAAATAGGGCCCAGAACCAGGTCCTGTTGTCAGCCATCATATCTGTTAGGGACTGAATCGTGTCCCCCTGACATTTATGTATTGAAGCTCTAACCCCCAATGTAATTGGAGATGTGGCCTTTAAGGAGATCACTGAGGTGAAATTAGGTCATAAGGGTGGGGCCCTAACCCAATAAGACTGCTATTCTCCTAAGAGGAAGAGACTCCAAAAAGGTGAGTTACCACCAGAGGAAAGATCATGTGAGGACTCAGTGAGGAGGTGGCCTTCTACAACCCAGAAAGAGAGGTCTCCGGAGAAACCAAACAGTCCAAGCTACATTGATCTTGGATTTCTAGACTCCAGAACTGTGAGAAATATCTTCCTGTTGTTTTAGCCAACCAGTCTGTGGTATTATGGCAACTGTAGAAGCACATACAGTGCCCCAACAGGTGTAGCAATCACTGCTACTTTTCCTGAATCCCAAGCCACAAGTGTCGGATACCCTAAAACTGGAGTCAGATTCTTTCCATAATCCTTGAATATGCATGTGGCAGATGCTGTGAACGCCCCACCCAGGATTGTGATGGACATCTCCCTGCATGCTGACTGCATCCATGCCACCCCTCCCCAGCTATATATACCTGATGCTCTTGCTAGTGCCCTGGGAGCCGTTCAGCCTACATACAGGCCACAGGTGCTAAGTGCCTGGGAACCAACGCCCATGAGGCTGTGTTCCACCAGTGAGGAATGGAAGTCAGAATTGTCCCAACATTCTGCACAGCTCCTCAGATGGTCTCCAGCAGGATGGAACTCCAGTTGCCCATGTGGTTCATTGGTGCCCTTTATTGGCTCATATTCCTCTCCTCTCTTACACCTCCCTCCCCCACAAACTCATTCCAGGACCACTTCCTGGAATGTCCTCTCAGGTAAACTACTTGCCACAGTATCTGGCTTTGAGGGAACCCAAACTAAAGCATGTGAAAAAGCTGTGGAAGGAGTTGTTTTAATAGACTATATTTTTAGAGCAAAACTGAGTGGAAGGTACAGATTCCTATGAACTCCCTCCCCCATACCTGCACAGTCTCCCGTTATCAGCATCCCCCACCAGAGTGGTACATTGGTTATAACTGATGAGCCTACCTTAGCACATCATTATCACATAAAAGTCCATAGTTCACATTAGGGTTCACTCTTGATGTTGTATATTCTATAGGTTTTGACAAACTTAATGACATGTGTCTTCCACTATAGTATCATACAGAATAGTTTCACTGCCCTAACTATTCTCTGCACTCCACCTATTCATCTCTCCCTTTCCCCTAATGCCTGGCAACCACTGATCTTTTTACTTTTGATGTTGTATATTCTATAGATTTTGACAAACATATAATGACATGTGTCTTCCACTATAGTATCATACAGAATCGTTTCACTGCCCTAAATATTGTCTGTGCTCCACCTATTCATCTCTCTCTTTCTCCTAACCCCTGGCAACCACTCATCTTTTTACTTCGTTTTGCATTTTCCAGAATGTCACATAGTTGGAATTATACAATATGTAGCCTTTTCAGATTGGCTTCTTTAACTTAGTAATATGCATTTAAGGTCCTTCCACGTTTTCTGTGGGTTGAGAGCTCTAAATGACCTTAGGTTTTGCAATGACTTTTTAGATACGACACCAGAGTCATGATCCTTGAAAGAAAGAATTGGTAAGCTGGGGCCAGGCGCAGTGGCTCACACCTCTAATCCTAGCACTTTGGGAGGCCGAGGCGGGCGGATTACAAGATCGGGAGATCAAGACCATCCTGGCTAACACGGTGAAACCCCATCTCCACTAAAAAATAGAAAAAATTAACCAAATGTGGTGACAGGTGCCTGTAGTCCCAGCTACTCTGGAGGCTGAGGCAGGAGAATGGTGTGAACCTGGGAGGCGGAGCTTGCAGTGAGCCAAGATTGTGCCACTGCACTCCAGCCTGGGCGACAGAGCGACACTCTGTCTCAAAAAAAAAAAAAAAAAAAAATGGTACGTTGGGCCAGGCGTGGTGGCTCATGCCTATAATCCTAGCACTTTGGGAGGCCAAGGTGGGTGGATCACCTGAGGTCAGGAGTTTGAGACCAGCCTGACCAATATGGTGAAACCCCGTCTCTACTAAAAATACAAAAAGTAGCTGGGCATGGTGGCGTGTGCCTGTAGTCCCAGCTACTGGGGAGACTGACACAGGAGACTTGCTTGAACCCGGGAGGCAGAGGTTGCAGTCAGCTGCAATTGCGCTACTGCCCTCCAGCCTGGGTAACAGAGCGAGACTTTGTCTCAAAAAAATGTAAATAATTGGTAAGCTAGACTTTACTAAAATTAAAATGTTCTCCTCTGTGAAAGACACCGCAAAGTGAATGAAATGACAAGCCACGGACTGGGAGGAAATACTGCAAAAGACATCTCTGATAAAGGACTGTTATGCGAAATATATGAAGAACTCCCGAAACTCAACAATAAACAACCCAGTTTAAAAATGAGCCAAAGACCTGAACAGATACCTCACCAAAGAATATATACAAGTGGCAAATAAGCATAGGGAAAGATGCCCCACATCCTATGTCATGAGGGAAACGCACATTAAAACAACAATGAGATACCACTACACCCCTGTTAGAATAATCCAAGTCCAGAACACTGACAACACCAAATGGTGGTGAGGATTGGAGCAACAGGAACTCTCATTCACTGCTGGTGGGAATGCAAAATGAGACAGTCACTTTGGAAGATGTTTTGGCAGTTTCTTACAAAATTAAATACATTCTTTTCATATGACCCAGCAAAACACTTGTTGGTATTTTACCCAAGGGAGTTGAAAATGTATGTCCACACAAAAAGCTGCAGATTGATGTTTATATTATAGTAGCTTTATTCTTAATGGCTAAAACTTGGAAACAACCAAATGTCCTTCAGTAGGTGAACAGATAAATAAGCCATGGTACATCCAGACGATGGAATATTATTCAGTGCTAAAAAGAAAGCTCTGTTTTTAACCCAAGATAGACCCAAGTGCATATACACACACCACTCAAATAGAGCATTTTGCTCAGGGGGCAATGAGCAGCCCCTGAAGCTGCAGAGCCCAAGTCCTTATTATGGGGATGATGGCAATTGAAGCAATGGCCTCTGCCACAGGACGTCAAAGCAGGAGCCTTGGAGTTAGACATAGCTGGGTCCCAATCCCAGCACTCACACTGACTAGCAGGAAAATCCTAGGGGATAACTAGCTAAGTCTGCATTTCATCAACTGGGGGAGTGGAAATAACACCAACTTCACAGGATAAGTGAGAGGCCTGAGAACAAGATGAAACAGTGTCAAGATAAAACTGTGTGCTCAGTGGAAGGCAGCCATGGAGCTGTGCAGCAGCTCAGATCGCCCTACCAGGAAGGACTTGCTGTTCAGCCACAAGGAGCACAGTGAGCTGACAGCCTCCTGCTGCAAAGCCTTCAGGTATGCCTCAGCTTTTGAGCAGCTTCATATTCTTTCCGGGCAGCTCCCAGCTAAAGACAGAGCACAGTAGAGTACTAGGGCCTGGCCACTTGTATCCAATATAGGGCTTCCCAAAGGGGAAACCTGTGTGCAGGAGCTCTATGTTGAACTGGCAGAGACCATCAGGTTATATTGCAGGCTGATGTTCTCCTGCCCAATCCTGCTTCCCCGCCTTTTTCTTTCACAGGCATCCCACTCCTCCTGCCCCCATGCAAACCTCTCTCACTCCTGCTTCTCTCTCAGCTGGGTCCACTGAAAGAGGATGCTAACACATCTTTCTCTTCCTCCCTTGTTTCTGTACCTAGTGCACAAAGTAGCAGCAACAGAGGCAGGTTTTCATCGGGTTTCATTTGACAATCTCTAGATATTTAATCCTGGTGGGATCCTCCAAAGGAATCAGGATCATTCAGGGCTCATCCATTGCAACCAAGAGAGAGACCCTAGTTAATTGGATAAGAAAAGGCATAAGAATGCATTGGAATACCATGGGATACTCAGAGAACTTAAGGAAAAGCTAAAGAACCAGACTCTGAAAGGGTAAGAACCTGATGATCTCACAATCTCTGAGAATTAGTAAGCTCTTTTTTTTTCAGACCACCACTGTTGACAGCAATAAGCTCCAGTAAAATTTTTGTCCTTGTAACATCCCACTCAGGACTCAGATTCCAAGGAGAAGGTGTCTAATTGAACCAGGAGGTGGTGGGGTGCTCTGAGAAGCAACTATTCTTCCACTGATGGACAGACCCACTGACCTTGTATCCAAAGCAAGATCAGGGCACCTGCCATCAGAAGGTGGATGGACCTGCCAGGTGGCTAACTCTACCCACAGCATCCAACAGAATCTAATGGGAGAAGAAAAAGTGTCCACTCTTCTCCAATTCCTGCCAAGAGCTCAAATGTATCTCCAATTCATTTCCACCTAACCACCATCTACTCCTCTCCTAAGAGTTTGAGTTTCTTGGATTCAGTATCATTGTGCCTAATCTTAAATTTTTTCATCCTCCCAAGTATCAGAAGGAGTCAAGAAGGATATATTCAAACACTCTCAAAAATACTTATTTGGGATATAATAAGCTGCTTTTCTTGCCTGCAAAAGAAAATAAGCCCTCCCCAACCCCTCCCACACTTGCCACCAGCACCACGATGGAGGACAATCAGCCTTGAGAGTACCAGTTTCATCATCAGGCCCTCAAGGGTCTCAGGATTTATTGAAATATTTAAAGGCCATTTCATGTTCCTTTAACTTTCCAAGTTAAGCTCTTCATCCCAACACAAAAAGCACTTCTGATAGCTGGGGATATTCATTGACATCCAAGAGGTCCACAGCAGGAGATGCGGCACCCTGCCCATATCCTCTAGGCAGGTATTCACCTTTAAACCTTACAGGCTGCTGCCTGCCCACTCTCCGCCTAAGAACTTTTGTGGGGCTTTATTTTTGTTTTGATTGCTCAAAGGTCATACTGGAACTGCAGAGAGTAAATCACCCCTAGGAGAAGCTCTCATCCAGTGACAGATGAGGACCAGATAAATGCACCAACTCCCTTGTCCTTGGGGGAATACCATGTGCTTACACGGTTTCCCAAGTTCCTCAGTGGGACTAAGCTCCACTTGCCCACAACAGTCACTTTTGAAAATGCACCTGTACTGGCCGCCTTCCTTTCCCGTCTCACTTTTCCTCTCTACTGCTGCTTCCTTGGATCCCCTCCCAAACAAATTACTTGCACATAAACCCTTGTCTCAGTCTGTGTTCCCCTAGAAGTAGACTCTGAGACAAAGCCCATCTTTAATCAGTTAAAGTTTCTGTCTAGAAAGACTTAAAGCACAGCAGCTTCCCTCTGATGCTGGCAGAAGTCAGGGAAGGAAGCACCAGGCAGGAGCCCCTGGCCAGCTGAGGGACACCTACCTGTGCAAGCCACCCACCTCCCCTAAGCTACTCAGGAGCCCAGCCCTTGTGTCAGAGCGGCGGGTTCTGCCCTCTAGGCCTGGGGGGTTCTAGGAGGATGCTGCTAGGAATGGAAGGGATGCAGATGCCAACAGCCTTTCACTGCCTATAGGCACATTTCACACTGACAGGCTACCGGGGGTGTAACACTATTTTTATTTAAAACACCGGTTGCCATAGTAACATCCACACGACCCAATACTTATTCTAAGTCACACAGAAAATACCCTTGGGAAGGGAATGAGAGAAGCACTGTGTGAGTGCAGTGCAGCCCTGGGAATCAAATAGCAAGCAGGCAGCGCCTGGAAAAGAAAATGCCACCACAGCCCACCTGTCTGAGCTCCTCCTCCAAACACCTGCCCAAGTCTTCCTGTGGTTTGTTTCACTTTGCAATTGATGAAAATGTTCAGAGGCCTATGGAGAGTGCTGTGATCTGCCCAGGACTTGTGAGCTGCAGCTCTTCTCTGGAGGTCAGAAGTTTCCTCCAGAGTGACTTCAGCCACAGGTCAAGATGGGTGCTAAGAACAAAACCTTCAGCCCTAGGCACAGGGCGGTGAAGCATGCAGGAGGACAGGCTCCCAGCTGCAGCCAGCTTTCCACAGCAGCTAAGGAGGCAGGGAGTTTGCATCCCCACCACCCTGCAATGGGAAGGCCTGGTCTGGACCATGCCACCTGGGGGGTACACCCAAAGGAGAAAAGGAAAAATCAAAAAGGAATTAGCTTTTAAGGACCAGAAGGAAAGCTCATTCTATAGCACCCCCACCCCTGCCTGCCCTCCCTGACCTGGGCCATCAGGATTTCAGTTTTTGTGCACCAATAGCAGTTTCTTTACTTCCTCATTAGCAAAAGCCCTGGGCAGACAATGTTAACATCTGAGGCCCTCAGAGACACCGAGGACCCTGAGTGTCCCTGTGAGGTCTGCAGGGCTCTGGACAGAGGGTATGGTGATTCAGCTCAGGTTGGGGCCTACCAGCCTGGCTGCCAGGGCAGCTCAGCGTGCCTTGCCTATGCCATGCCAGGCAAGTTACTTCCCATTTCTGAGCCAGAGTTTTCATCTATGCCCCAGGCACAACAGTACCCATTTCACAGGTTTATCATAAGGATTAGATGATGATTGTAAAGTACCTACACATAGAGCAACCACTGATTGGTAATTGTTGATATGATTCTCAGGGAGCGGTGGGTATATATCATCCTTGAGAAGCACCAACTGGACAAATCACACTGAGCTTCTCCCTTCCCCCAATGGTTTGGTGACAATAATTACAATATAACCATGGCAAGTATCTATTGGATACTTGCTGTATGCAAGTGCCTGACAGTGATTCTGTAAAGGTCTGTGTTCATACATAGTGGGAAACTCTAGTTTCCCTATCACAGAGGGTAGATAACCTACCCAAGCAGCTAGTATGCTGTGGAGCTGGGACTTGAACCCGGATCTGGCTCCCAAGTATGTGCTTTTAGACATCATGCTATGAAAGTGATCACCTGGGACTGCCTTACCCAAGAAGATGGTGGCCAAAAGAGCAGGTAGAGATGTTTGCGGAAGCAGGGTGGGGCCAGCCCTGGCTTTGTGGGTGATGACAGGGCTGAAGAGAGTTCAGGGCTGGCTGCTTGTATATTAGTCTCAGATCTGTGCCTGCCATGTTTATTGTCTCTCTGCCCCCTCCCCCTCATCCAGACCTGATTTTGCAGCCATAAGGTCTCTTCCAGATTATCAATATCTATCATTCTGTGGCCAGACCTAGAAGAGGGCGGAATGGGCCCAGAGGGACAATTGAGAAGGTGCTGCTGTATTTTGAGTCACTGAAACATTTGTCCTGGGCCACAAGTATGGGGTCCCCAGAGTGAGGACCCTCATGGGCACCAGGCTCTGTGGGGCAGATAGGGGCTCTTGCGGGACAGCTCCTGTCTATGGTTGCTGCCACCAGCAGTGTCACAGAGGCAAGAGGAGGTTCCAGGGCTACAGCAGGGCCTGTCAAAGCTACAGTCTGCTCTTCCTTACTCTGGTGGCCATTGGCATTGCTTTGAAGATGGAGGCAGTTCCAATGGGCCCTGGACCCCATTAATACTTCCTCTTAGAGAATGTTCTAACCGAAAAAAACATCAAGTAGGGTCTTAGTCTGACAGATCTGGGCAAGATGATCTGTTTGACCTTGGAAATTCTTTAACCTCTAGAAGTCTCTGTTTTCTCATCTTTCAAGTGGAAGTAATGCTCACCTGTAGCAGACACTGTCGGGCCTCACCCACAGCAGTTTGCCAGGGGACAGCTTCAGAAAGACCACGACTTCCTGCCTGAGGCTGTCCTCTGGCCACAGAAGTGAGCTCAACTGCAGGTGGTGGGGGTAGGGGGCAAAAGTGCCACAGAACTAATGCTCTAAAAGCAGCTCTCAGCCAATCAGGGCTGGGAGACTGGGAGGTGGACACCCTGGGTGACCACTGAATACCCTGCACACTAATGCACCTCTATCAGCTTCCCTCCCATCCCTCGATCACCTCCCCATACCATTATCAGGCTTCCTGGGAGCACACCCCCAATAAACTATCTGAGCCTTCAGCTCAGGGTCTTCTTTGGAGAGAAGCCAACTTAAGATACCACCCCATATGGCTTGGGGAGAACTGAACGAGGATGCATGTCCAGCTCTCTGCACAGTGAACATTTTAATAATGTTGGCTATCTCTTGCTATATAGAATACTTAGGGATAGAGTTTAGCTGTGGGTTTACTTTGCACATTTATGAGCTAATTAGTTATTCTAAATTCCCTGTCCTAGAAGTCCTCTAATTTGGGCTTAAATTTGGCTGTAGATACTCCTCCAACAAATTCTTTATCCTCACATGGGTCACTGAGAAATATTCCATCTTCTGGTCAGTTTTTCTAATAAAATTTCCCTATAACCTAAAACAGAAGTCACACGGAGCGGGTAAGACCTTAGGCAAAATTATGCAGTCAACACCCCTTTCCACTCACCCTTCAGACTCAAACTACGTTCCTGCTGTCCAAAGAGACACCCTCCCCTATGCAGGAGAGACCCTGCACTCCCTAAATCTACTTAGCTTAGCTATTGAAAATAAAAGTATACTGTGTACAAATCTGTACTCAGGTGTGAATGACTTCCATTGTGGTAGGGAGCTCTAACTGAGGAGCTGAGTAAGCGTGTACCTAGGTCAGGGATAGCTGGAAGCAGGTTGTTCCTTCCCCTTTACACTTCTACAAGCCTTAAAATTTCTTTTGAATGTCCTGCTTCAGCTGAAGCTCACACATGCTTTTTGAATTCGACTCCATAAGTACTCATATTTTAGGAAAAAAAATAGAATTAGGGTCATAAGCCTGCCAACATGTTGAATATGAGTCACATTCCCTGACCTCTCATATGAAACACCTTGATCGTGTTTAAGCTGTTGGCTTTTTCATCCTCTAATTCCACAGGGCTGCTTTGTGTGTTTTTAGAAAAGAAGAAAAAGAAATCAGACACATGCAACAGAATATTTGAATCAGAAAGTTAAAGAGAGGTTTGTCTTCTCCACTCATGGCTTCCTGTCCTAGCTAGAGCTGAGATCCTCAAAATTTAGTATAGATTAGAGTCATGGGGAAAGGAGATTTTTAAAATGCAGTCCTCAGACTCACTCCAGGAGGCTGATGTTGTTGATCGGGGTAGGCTTTGAGATTTTTTTTTTCCAAGCTGGGATGCTGGTTATTGCAATGAAAGTTATCTCTGGATTTTCACTTTGTTCCTTTAAATCAGTATTTCTCACAAAGAGGTGTCCCTAGAACACCCCTATGCCCACCTCTGCTGTGGTTCCACTAAGCTCCCAGAGATATTCAAGTAGATCAGAGAGTGCTAGAGTGCTGCTTTTTGCTTGTCAAAAGCGAACAGCTTGAAAATCTAATGCTTCACAAAGAATCATGTACCTCAAGGATTACAAGCCTACAAATGAACCAGTTTGTTCATTTCTATTCTATTGCATGAATACAATCTTTTTTTTTTTTTTTTTTTTTTTTTTTTTTCTGTTTAATAATTTTTTTTTTTTTTTTTTTTTTTTTTGTCCTCTGGATTCCTACAGACTGTTGCCTGTTGCAGATGATGGTAACTCACTTCTTCTCTTTAGTCTCCAAGAGTTGCATGGATGATTTAATGAGTCATTCCACGCGATTACAGCATTTCCCATTGCTTATTTGTAAATGCTGATTGACCAGCCCAAGCCCACCTGAGCTTTCTGCATTATGCATCCTTGAGCTTAGCTTGAAGTATTCCTCCTGGAATGTCTTTCCCGTAGAAGTAGTTTCTCACAGTGGAGCTTGTTTCTGAAGCAAGGTACAGTGCTGTGGAGGCAAAGCGAGGAAAGGCTGTTGCGATGATTTTCACAGCATCCAGATGACGAGTTGCCTTCACAAAGGGAAACTATTCAGGATCCATGACTTTCTCAAGGGATCTCCAAGCATCTCTGAATTTGGGGTTTTCATCAATTACCCACAGAATCAAAATGAGTATAGAATCAATATCTTTAAGAAAGTTATTTATTTCCACAATTGTTGTCATCTGTGACTCACAGGCTATGAAGTGAACTTCAACCATTAACGGTTGTCCAGGTCCTCCAAATTTTTCAGACAGTATTCCAATCAAGGTTTTATGACACCAGCTGTATCCCACCATTTTTGCAACATAGGCAGAAACGTCAAGCTGTGGGTAATTGACGTGCATGTCGCTGATTCCTGCAGCAGCTTTGAATGCATTAAATCTATTTTCAGCAGCCCTTACATGGGAGTTGTTTTGTGAATCTCTGTAAAGGGCAATAACAATACGTAGCATTGCATGATATAATCCAAGCCTGTGTGCTATATTATCTGGCATTGTTGGAATCTTGCATGTGTTCATTCCATATCCTGTTGGTAACCAGGTTAAAGGACTCCCGTCAGTTTGGGTTAGATGGTCATCAACAGGAAAATGTTGCTGTAATGATGGTGTGATACTGCAAGCAACAGTTGTGCACATTGCTGTATTCCCAGCAGCATTGATTCATTTGACATCAATATAGTATGGAGACACCACACATTATCACTGTACAGTATTAACAAGGCCAGAATATGGCCTTCTGCTGTGGGGGGAGTGGTAAGTGTGACTTGCACTGGGATGAGTGGGAGGTTTTCCCCAAGGGGTACAGAGACTGGCACATGTTCCATGTCTTGAGGGAACCTCTCTTTGTTTCCTTTGGCAGGTTCCTGAATGAATATCATTTTAAAATCCATGATTATTTATAGACATTCCAGAACTATGAGCTAGCTATAATGTACACCCCCTAAAGAGAAACTTCATTATATAAAATAGTAACAGAAGAAACAGGCTGCCCCAGGAAGTGTTTGGCATGGACATGGCAAGTATGCATTCTGCAGAAAGGAGCCATTGGGGGTTTCCTGCCATCAGGAGGAAAACACTTCTACCTCTATCCAATGTTCTTGCTTAATTCTGTTCAAAAATCTTCTTTGGCACACACTCATCTCCATTTGGATGAAGATTCAGAAAAATAAATATCAGCATCAAAATTGCTAATGATCAAATAAATTTTTCAAAAACTGATCACCTTTCAGCATGATCCAGCCCAGCAGCACCAACTAGAGAAGCTGATTTGTCAGCTCCCAATGGTCACCAAGCAAAAGCTTTCTCCTTCACAATGAATCAAGGGAGTGATTTTAGGGGATAGGAGCCTCCTGGTCTGGACACTTGTTTTAGGTTAGCATTACAGACTAAACTGTTAGGAAGGGAAAGGCCTGGAGTCAAAGAGCCCTGGAATCCCAATTAAAGAGAAAGATCCAATATGTTCCCATCCTCGTCAACCAATGCTAACATAGACACGGAGGGATCTATATAGCCCTCATTAAGCCTGTCTCCTCCCAAAGAAGGATGAGGTTCACTCACTTCAAAGAAGCAATCATTCTTATAGTTAGAAGATTTGAGCACATGGCGTATTAAATCACTTTACTTTTCTATCACATCTCCATCACTTCTCATTAGGTGGAGTTCACGAGTACCATATCAGTATATTTCCTATCAGCTTCCTTCCTCCATCTCTTGATTTCCCAAGCCCCACAGTTTTTCTTCTTCTTCCCTCCCCAAGGTCCTGGCTCTGTTTCAAGAGGCAGCATGATGTTGCTGGAGGAAGTTCTTGTTCTGTGTATTCCAAACACTTCCCCATGGGATTACTCAACTGTTCTGAGTACAACTCCAGCAAGTTACATCTTAATTTGGATTCTCACAGAAGCAGATCCCAAGACAAAGATTTGGGTGCAAAAAGTTTTCTGTAGGAAGTGGCCAGGAAACACGGTTAGAGGCATGGAAAAGTGGGATGTGGAAGGGCTCAAGCTGGTCACCCATGGGGGCCACTGGAACTTAATGCCTCCTATAGGGATACTCTGGGAGCTGGTGTAGAATAAACATCTCAAAGAACTGGAATATTCATTAATTGAGGGCTACACCTACGGGCTAATTCCCTGGAGCTTCCTGCCATCAACAAAAATGTCTTATGTTGCCAAAATAAACTTCAGGCAACAGAATGCATGTGCAGGTGGCTGAGAAAGTGTGAGCAGGGCACCAGCAGCAGGAACTACAAATTTGGAGGCTAATAAAATTCTCTGGCTCTTTATTATCTCATCAAAGACCACTTCATATCAGTAGTGAAACTAAGGGAAGGTGGAAGGGAAGAAGGGGAGAAAATCCACTCTCTAACATTTCTCCAACATAGCAATCGTTAAGATAAAGCAAGAAGGTTTATTGCTAGAGGAAGACAACTTGTATGAAAGCAATGTAACATAATTTCACGTGGCTATGATGTACAATAATTTTTATAATATAAATGCAGAAAGAAGTGTTCAGGGAAGTCTATTTGCCATACATAGAAGACAGAACAGTGATCCCCAAACTGGTTAGCCTCAGGGAATAGACTCTTGGGACAGGTGCCAGATCTTGAGAAGTTTGATGATTATCCAGGAGTAGCATGGATTTTAAAAGGCTGGGATGTGCTGCCAGCAAAATGAGGCCAAGAGGCTGAACACCATGTGACCAGAGACCCTGTTAAGTAGATGAGAACCACCTTGTGATTCAAAAAGATGAGGCACTTTAAAATAGAGTGTGTTGGATAACCCAGCCTCCCTTAGGAAAACAAGGCTGGCATCATCCGAGTTTCACCTTGGTGGGAATCGTAGCCCTATAGCCTGGAGTGTCATTTCCATCTTAGAGTTCTCTCACTCTGAGGACTTCCTGAGAACCCAAATGCTCAGCTTCTCAGTCATGTCATTCTGATCTGCCCACAAAATCAGATTCTGGGATGAAGGCTTGTGTGAGGGTAGGTAGAGTGATCCCCCCAAGCAGGAGTGAGGTAGTGGGAAATGGAGGAATGGAGGAATGGAGGAAATGACAATAAAAGATGCATTGATGAGAGGATCACTGCTATGGGCAACTGGGCTGTATCCCACTGGGGACCTTCTGAGGCACCATATGGAATCTGTATCAGATGGAAAGCTGCACACTCATCCACAGGTCCATCCCCCAGAGGCATGAATGGCCTTGCACTTCTAGGCTGAGTGTGTGTGTAAGTCCAATAGGCCTCACCAGCTTTGGAAAAAGCTTCATAGCAGAAAAGCACAGGGAAGCTATGGACCCACTCATGGCAGTCATGATGGTGTTCCATCCAGAGCTCCTTCAACAGGATCTGCTGCACGTAATCTCCTATTGCTGCACCCTCAGATATGCCTCAGCACTCACCCTAAGACCACGCTTTCCCTGGCTGCTCCCAGCCAACAACTGAGTGCAATGGGGTACTGGAACAAAACCATTCCTTCCCAGTGCAACACTCCCCTAAAGAGCAATCTTTACTCAGAGACTCACACCCATTGGCTTGGCTAAGACTGTCTTGGAACTACTCAGAAGGTCTGAGGCTCTCCTCTTCTTTCACAACTCTCAGACCTGCACCACAGTCTAAGGCTTTCCCTGCTGACTCCTGCTTCCTCCCCCTTACCCTTCACAGGTGTTCCCCAAATAAACAGCTTGCTCCTCTAATCCTGTTTTATCCTCTTCTTCTGGGAGGACCTCAATTGACACAAAGGTTGTGGGACACCATCACCTGGGTTGGAACTGTCTGCTACTGTGGTGCTGACATGAGAAGTAGCAAAGAATACGTGATGTGGGTAAAATATATCTGAGTTCTCCTTTATGGTTGGGTAACCATTAGATGGTGCAGCATATTCTCTTGGTTCTCTTTAGCCTGGGAAAATAGCTGATATTTTCAAAGGATTTCTTCAAATGTCAAAGGGAAAATATGAGGAGGTTGCCACAAGACAACACAAAGAGTGGTTTCCATGGGTGCTGCTCCTGGAAACACAGATGCTGCTGAAATCTGCAGTCAGCCTCAGTCATTCACAGCTCCAGAACAAGGAGCAGAATGACTTCCATTCCTCCTCCTTTCCAGCCCTCTGCAAGTGCCTTGTATAGGCAAAGCCTGATAGAAACCCAATTGGTAAGATTCACTAGAAAAGCAGCTCCACACTTTAGTGCACACTGTAAGGGAGAGCACTAGAGGACTGAAGAAAGGAAATGAAGGTGAAGACCAACAGGCAATTCCCAGGATGGAGAACAATGTACCCTTTAGTGTCATCAGATGGCACTGTCTCACGTGGGGTCAGGTTCTTTGTCCCACAAAGGTGGTAGTATGGAGAGGGGAAAGCACTGAGCTTGGGTCTTGCCAACAAGGCTTAAGTCTAACTTCTGCCAGGAAACAGCTATATGGCCTTGGGCAAGTAATGTCGCCTCTCTGAGACGCAGCAGCCTCTTTGGTAATGCATAGGTGAAACTAGACTACAGATTTTCGAACAGTGCTCCAAGGAACTCTCTAGGATACCACAACTCCTTCAGGGGTTACTCAGCAGGTTGGGGGAGGATGCCAAATCCAGCTAACTTAGACTCACCTTTCTGATTCCCATGTTAGGGTTTTCCAGGGTTTTCTTTAAAGCTTAAAAGTTTCAAAACCTTAGGCCCAGGTGATCTTTAAGGCCCTTTCTATCCTTATCTTTTATAAGTCTATCAGACTAGAATCAAAATCTGGCTTCTGCCAATTATGTGTGACTGGAGGAAGCCACCTAACATCTCTCTTTTTTATTATCTCTAAAATGAAGGGATTATTAAATAAACACCTGTGATATATCAGGTGATTTGCACACATCCATATTCCACATCCATCCCCCATTCGAGGGATATACCATCAGTATCCTCATTTTACAGTGGAGGTAGATGAGGCTCAGAGAGGTTAAGCAACACATCACATGACTCAGCCAGCAAATGGCTCAATATCTGTATCCTTCAGGCTTCAATATCTGTATTTCTTCAACTTTGCTGCCTGCCCAGTTTAGAGGGGTATGAGGAATAAATGAGACTATAAATGCAAAAATATTTTACAAAAATACAAATTATTATGTAAGCATACAAATTACCCCAATGGACCTAACTTTCTACCAAGACCTCCATAGTTCAATATCATGATAAAATGTCTCTGGTTTAATAATCCACTTTCAACAGCATTTACAGTTCTTGCTCATCACTTGTTCTGGACCCAGTTTGTGCACCATTCCTAACCCAATAGGCTCTGCCTCCCACTTCCACCAAGGGCACTGGCCATTTTCCTTGCTTCTTGGCCCGAGCAGCCCTAGCCATGGTTCACACTTTCTACACTTGTAAAGGATGGTTCCCTGCCTTTGCTGCCATCATGATAGACTGGGGAGAAGTCCCCATGCTGGGGCTGACTGACAAGGAGAGACTGACTGCTATGGCTGTGCACTGGCTGCTCTGAGTGTGCAAAGCTCCAACTTCCCCATCAGCTTCCCTGGAGTGTGAGAGAGTGAATGTCCCATTGGGAAGGAACCGCCAGATCAATCAAAGCCACCATTTCTCCCACAACAGGCTGTTCCAGGATGCAATCATTGCTGATGACGAATCTGATGCACTTATAATTTAAATAGTCTAGTATATTCACCAGGCTTTTGTCATAGAGCTACATTTGTATATCCCTTATGTTAATTTGTTAATCTTTCCAGATCACTATGAACTCATGACAAAACAGATTCAAGTTGTTATAGTTAACTTTTTACTATTATTCTCATTTTGATTCTCAAATTGTCACATCATGGCTAGTGGGAGGCCCTTTAAACTGACCTCCTTGTCCTTTCAGTGCTAACACAGACATTTTTGAAAGTATTCTTGCTTTAAAAAAAGATGTTTCAGGCTCATATTGACTTTTCCTTAACAAATAAAAAATCAAAAATGATATGAGCTGCTCTCCAAGGGGCCAGTTCCTTTTCGTGGAGACTAGTGCTGGAAACCACACCAGAGGCACATTATCAGATTATTCCACATAAATACTGGCAGAAGATGGAGTTACACTGCTGCACAGTGACTTTAAGGTTGGAAAAACATTTATATTCAGCATCATGACTTTTGTGTTACTATTTCTAACTCTAACATGACTAAATTATTTTAGCCTTTACCATCTAACTTCATTTTCCTACAATATCCCTACCTATATTAATACCTCATCCACTCAACACTTTGTTTTGTCCCTTTTTTTTTTTTTTTTTTTTAAGATGGAGTCTCACTCTGTTGCCCAGGCTGGGGTGCAATGGTGCGATCTTGGCTCACTGCAACCTTTACCTCCCCGGTTGAAGCGATTCTCCTGCCTCAGCCTCCCAAGTAGCTGGGATTCCAGGTGTATGCCACCACATCCAGCTAATTTTTGTATTTTTTAGTAGAGACAGGGTTTCTCTACGTTGGCCAGGTTGGTCTCAAACTCCTAGACTCAAGTGATCCACCTGCCTCAGCCTCCCAAAGTGCTGGGAATACAGGTGTGAGCCACAGCACTGGCTGTTTTGTCCTGTTTATAGTTCTTCTATAGTCCTATAGTCATTTTGACTGAAAAAAAATTAATAGAAAATGGACAGAAGACATAAACAGGCAAGTCGCAAAAGAGTAAATAGGGTCAATAAAAATTTTAAAGTTCAGGCTGGGCACGATGGCTCACACACACCTGTAATCCAGCACTTTGGGAGGCCGAGGTGGTTGGATCACGAGGTCAGGAGATCAAGATCATCATGGCTAACACGGTGAAACCCCATCTCTACTAAAAATACAAAAAACTAGCCAGGTGTGGTGGTGGGTGCCTGTAGTCCCAGCTACTTGGGAGGCTGAGGCAGGAGAATGGAGTAAACCTGGGAGGCAGAACTTGCAGTGAGCTGAGATCGCGCCACTGCACTCCAGCCTGGGTGACAGAGCGAAACTGTTTCACAAAAAAAAAAAAAAAAAAAAAAAAAAAAAAAAAAAAAAAAAAAAAAAATTAAAGTTCAAATTTATTATTAAGAAATATATAGGAACTAAAACAATATTTTGAAGGGTAATGATGTTATCAGACTCACAAAGAAAGAATAATATCCAAAGTGGGATATTATTTGGCACCTCTGATTTCTTCTGTGTTTCTGCTTCATTCTCTTCTATGGATTGATATCCTCTATTTTCTCATAGTTTCTGCTCCCATATATCTTAGGGTTTCAAACAGCCCTTCCTGAACTATTTGGCCCATTTAGACATTTATGCTTCAGTTTCTACTACCATCTGTCTCATTTTTATCTGATTTTCTTAATTCAGAGTTCCCAGGCAGATCTAATTAGTAATACTCATATATGTACATGCCAGGATCAGGCTAGCTTATGGGTTGGCTGGATCTACCTACCTCAAATCCAATCAGGTTTAGCTATGTTATCATGTGGCACAAAACATGGCTTCCTACAATCAGGCCTCATAATACCTGGCCTGTCCATACACTATGAGAGATAAATTATATTTTTGCTTATGTTGTTTCCCAGTTTTTTACTCTTACAATGACCATACTACGTACATGATTCTAAAAATAACACAAGGAGAAAAAGAAATTCAATCAAGAAATAGGATCATTGAGAGATGTCCCATTTACAGTTTAATATACATTCAGCAATAGAACAGTCACTTATTTAGCTAAGCCACCTCAAAAGTATGCCCCCTCCTCCTCCTAAGTCTTAACAAGATCATTGTTACTGAGAGCCATTTACATTATACAAACATCACCCAGTGGTTAAGGACAAGTTTGACTCTGCTGCTAGATGGCCTGGGTTTGAACTGGCTTCTTCTTTTGTAAGTCTTGTGGCCTGAAGTAAGTTATTTTATCTTCTTTGCATTTGCTTGTTCAGTTGTTTCGTGAGTTTAGGCAGCTATACCATTTAAAGAACAGTCCTCCACACAAGACTACTTAGAGATGAAGTCTCATTCTATCACCCAGGCTTGAGTGCAGTGGCATAATCATAGCTCACTGCAGCCTTGAACTCCTGCCTCAGCCTCCCCAGTAGATAGGACTACAGGTGTGTACCACCACGCCCTGCTAATTTTTTTTTCCCAGAGACACAACCTTGCTATGTTGTCCAGTCTGGTCTCAAACTCCAGGGCTCAAGTGAGATTCCTGCTTCAGCCTCTTAAAGCACTGGGATTACAGGAATGGGCCACCTTGCCTGACCTACTCTCACTTCTGACACCACTTGCAATTCAGGGAGTTCCTGAAACCACTCTCAGTTTTGATAATTGGCTGGAAAGACTCAAGAACTTACTGAAAGCTATTGTATTCATGGTTAATTACAGGAAAATGATACAAGTTAAAATTAGCTACAGGAAGAGATGCACAGGGCAGAGTCTGGGAGGGGTCCAAATGAGGAGTTTCAAGTTGTCCTCCTCCCCTGGAGTCATGGATGGCGTTACTGCCTCTCAGCCATGATGTGTGACAATATGCACAGAGTGATGTCAAGCAGGATGGTCATGTTAAGCCTTTGGTGTCCAGGGTTGTTACTGGAGCCTGATCACATATTGCCCAGGTGACTGACCTTTAGTGCCCAGCCCCATTCAGAGGTTGGGCTAAAACCTTTAGTCATCTGTTCCTTCAGAAATCAGAAATATACTGCATGGCCCAAAGCCCCCATTATAAATCATATTGTTAGACTGTCCAGTAGTTAAAGCCCCCAGGCAAATAAAGACATTTCTATCAGGCAGGACACTCTAGGGCCCTCCTAGCAGCTTAGGGCAAAAGCCAGACCTCTCTTAGGGTAAGGGTAATTCTTCACTACACAGGAAATAATAGTTCCTATTTCATGGGGTCATTGTAAGGATTAAATGAAAAAATACATCTGTCATCCCTCATCTCCAATTCCAAAATCCCAAATGCTCTGAAAACCAGAAGTTTTCTCATAAATCATTTAGTAGAAAAAGCTTACATGAGATTGTTTATATCTTTTTATCTCAGTTACACATTTTCCAAAGAAATTACTGTGTGTGATTTTGGGGATGGTACCACAAATATCCACCCCACCCCCAATGGAGTATAACATGTAGTCACCATCTATCACATCTTGCTGGTCTAAAACCTGAAAATTCACCTAGCCCTGAGGAACTTAGATAACGGATCCTTGAGCCTGTAGATGTAGGTGCTAATAACAGTCCCTAGAAAAGTCACTGCTTCATAAATGTAAACTGGTATTATTTTCTACTAAGATAAACACAAATTTAGGGAAAGAAGAAAATGCCCCCCAAAGTGATCAAGGCCAATAATTTACTATCCCTTTGTCAAAATTTTACCTCAACTTAAATTTTGACAAGAAAATTTCAGGAGAATATATACTGTAAATGGAAGCCAAAACATCTTGTAGAAAATGTATTGTGTTAGATATGTTATCATAAATATTACATATTATGTATTTTGACATAAATAAGAATTAAATATCATCACAGGCTCAAGCCGAGTTCAGAGGCTCCTCAGAGATTGCTGAGCGGGGAGAGTACCATGGGACTTCGGGGGTTTAGCCACAGGCTTCCAGCCTATTGTGTATAATGATAAACTCTTACTGTGTATTTAGTTCTGAACTTCTGAAACTTGTCACCTGAAGAATTTTTTCAAACTTCCTACCAATTTTTAGACAAATTGATTTATTGCTTAATGAACCCACCAATTGTTCGCATATTACTTTTTTCCTCAAAAATGTTCAGTGTGTCCTTTTATTTATGTGAAAATAGTAGAGTTATACTTGAAATTAGACCCTCAGAGAAGTCAATCAGGTTTTAAAATGTCAAAGAAAGGAAAATGCACAAGAGCCTCCCCCCACATCACAAGCAGGGATGAAAACAGAACTATTCCAGGAGTGAATCTTTTCACACGCGTCACTGCAACACCTTCAGTCTTTCCTAGAACCAGTTGGGAAACGGATGGATATACACAGAGACCATCTCATCATGGGACCTCAGTCTCTGATTCCCAATTCCCAAACCCAAAAAGTTCTGAAAATTGAAAAATTGAAAGATTTATTTGTAACTCAGTTAAAAACCTTGCCCTCGACTGATGGGAGAGTCTATTTTTAGTCATTATGAGATTCAGTGTGAATATTCATAAGTTTGACGGCAGAAATATTAATGTACTTGATGATAGGGTGCTCCCCCAGACTCCACTGGGGGTGTTAATAATATATATATGTTGAATTCTGAATTCTGCAATACATCAAGATTTTTGGATGAAAGATTATGGACTTACATGGTAGAAAATCCCAAGGGTAGGTGTTGCCTTCATTTTAAAGACAATAAGGTAGCTTTAGAGATGTTAAGTAACTTGCTCAAAGCCATACAATAAGCAGCAAAATATTATACACTTTGAAAGGACAAGTATGTCAATTGCAACTTCCAACTGCCCAGACTTCATGCGGCTTAGTCAGGGAGCTGATTTTACCTTAAGGTGGGGCTGGTACTTCTTAATAGACTGAAAATTACAAAAAGAGGTTTGCCACTGGCAAAATTAGGCTGTTAAGATTTCAGACCAGCTCCCAGAGAGGCCTTTCCATTTCCGCTTTTAAGGAAACTGTGCCCTCTGACTGTAAGGAGATACATTTCTTCTCATCCCTTAAAAGCAGAGGAATTTGATACAGAAGTTGCCTGGCAAAGGAAAAAAAACCCCACTAGACCGAAATCAAAACAAATCATTTTTTGCATATTAATCAGGTGCCTGATTGAAACTGTGCTAGCTGCTTCGAGAGAGGAATATTAAAAGTAAGGCGCTGCTAATTTAAGCACAACTAATTTTAAAAGACGTACCTAGAAACAGCCACATGGGAAAATCACTTAAGCTACATCAACCATCCGCTTTGCTTGATGGGATATGCCTTGGTTGGGAGCCCCAGTGTCATGATATTGACTTCGTCCCTGTGGGTAGACAGGGAAATCTGTCACTGCTGTAATCTGCAGGGCTCTGGTTTTAATGGATCCATCCCAATTTATTCCTGCCTCCCAAGTGAGCAAGAGGAGCCCAGAGGGAAGTGACTGTCCAAGGAGCTGCCACAAAGCTTGAGCCCCATCCCCATGGAGCTGGTAGGCCACCCCTTCTTCCAAGAAGACAGTCCCATAGAAACTGCTGCTGGGCTCATTGGTAAACCTCACCTGTAGCAGACATTATTGAAGCTGTTCCCAGATCTCCTCAGATCTCTTTTATGGGTTCTTTGCGCCCCTCCCCAAGTCTGTGCCCACAACTCTCTAGGGAGGATTGTGCAGGGGCTGCTGGCACAGCCTTGCCTGCAGGCACTGGGAGTTTGTCCCCGGAGGTTACCTTTAGCCAGTGCCCAATTGGTAAAAGAATATGGAAGCTCAGTTCCTTTCCTTCTAGTCTAAGTATCATTTGTGCTCCAGAGCTCCTCTGTGGAATGAGAGCAAGGCTGTGACTTTGCCTGAAATCACCCCTTTTGAGCATCTTACCCTTCTTTGAACTGCTTCTCCTACTCCTTTACTGATGTCTCATCCTTTAAAAACAAAAATTACTGCTTCTGGTTACCCCACTTAAGAGCATTGTACCCAAGGCTCTGAGATCTCAGTACAGAAGGTAAGTGCTATACTTTGAGGTGAACAATAAATTTCAGTTAACTTCTCTACACTTCTGGAAGGGATCTATTTACTTAAAGATCAGCTATTCCACTGGCACATACATCATTTACCACCCGAGCCTGCAAGGGGACAAGACCAGAGAATAAGCTAGAACCAGAGTGGAGAACAAGATCCAGTCAGCTGCCCTTCTTTCCTCTCTCCAGAGCTATGGCTAACAGACAAGCATACCTGTGGCAGAAGCTATGGGCTACCCCAAAGTCTGTTCTCCCTTCCAGGAAGCCCCCAGTTATACACTGGATACATGTTGACCCAGCCAGCCTCCATTCCAGCTAGATGTGGCCACGCAGCTAAGTTCTGGCCACTGGGATGTGAACAGAAGTGCTGTGCACAGCTTCCAAAGCATGCCTCCCTTTCCCCATTGCCCTGTGCAGATACGGTGGAAAGCCATCATAGTCCATGTGGATGAAGGCCGCATCTGAAGAGTGGAAGAAAACCAAAGAAGGATCTGGGTCCTCAACATCATGGAATTGCCTAGACTGTTTTATAAAGAGAAAGAATTGTCAATGTCAGCCAAGTTAGTCTGAGTCCTTTTTAGGGCAGCCAAATCAATATTCTAATGAGTACAATTATTTAGAGCAGGGGTCCCCTACTCCCAGGCCAAGGACCACCAGTTTGTGGCCTGTTAGGAACCAAGCTGCACAGGAGGAGGTGAAAGGCAGGCAAGTGAGCAAAGCCTCATCTGTATTGACAACTGCTCCCCATTGCTCCCATTACTGCCTGAGCTCCACCTCCTGTCAGATCAGAGGCAGCATTGATTCTCATAGAAGTGCAAAACCTATTGTGAACTACACATGCAAGGGATCTAGGTTGTATGCTTCTTATGATAATCTAATGCCTGATGATCTGTCATTGTCTCCCATCACCTGGTCTAGTTGGGACCATCTAGTTGCAGGAAAACAAGCTCAAGGCTCCCACTGATTCTACATTATGGTGAGTTGTATAATTATTTATATATTACAATGCAATAATAGAAATAACATGCACAATAAATGTAATGCACTTGAATCATCCTGAAACCAGTCCCCACTCTGCTCCTGCCAGGTCTGTGAAAACATTGTCTTCCTCAAAACTGGTCCCTGGTTCCAAAATGGTTGGGGACCACTGCCT
The DNA here is from genome assembly GCF_002776525.5 of Piliocolobus tephrosceles. Taxonomy (NCBI): domain Eukaryota; kingdom Metazoa; phylum Chordata; class Mammalia; order Primates; family Cercopithecidae; genus Piliocolobus; species Piliocolobus tephrosceles. Next base: position 92,535,682 of record NC_045435.1, on the reverse strand, counting down.
TACAGTGCAGTGGGATTATGAATTTTCTAATTGAGTCACTGATAAAGAGAAAGGAGGCTGTCTTAGGTTGTATTTCCCATAAAAGCTCCTGAGGTGATCAGCCATGTCAAAGTGATTTATGACTTATTAGAAAATGTTCCCAGGAAAACCTAGGGATAGATGAGGGAAGTAATAAGAGGAAGCAGCCAAGCAAGAATTCAGCACCAGAGAAGGCCCATGGAGGGTGACTGTGGCTCAATCTCTCAGGGAGTTCTGGGGACGGCAACAGACAGACCTAAGTGTGTTACAATCACAAGCAAGGGAGCTGGAGAATTTGTACCCCTGACACCTGCTAGTCCTCAATCAGCACTCCCATAAAAACATAAATGTCTGAGTACTTCTGTATATCCGTGCATACAATCTGAGCTGGGTCTAGCAGTCTGAGCGACCCTCCAGCAAACAGGCACAGGTGCTGGCTGTTGGGAGTGAAAGCCCACTGGGAACCTACATGTACAAAAATGGTAAATGGATGGAGTGCTGACAGTATCTGCTAACAGAGGCCCTTTAAATTTTTGCCTGGAGGTCTCAAGTGATTACTCGTGGCATGCATTCCTGCAGCCCTTTCCACAGGAAACAACCTTGCCTGTCACCTTCACCTGGACATTTCTATTGGCTATATCTAATGTTTTCAAGTGTCTAAAATTGCGTTCTTTGGGCAACCATAATAAAATACAAGGTTATGTTTCAGAGTTCTCTGCAAGTCCTGAAAGAATAACAAATCTTATAGGAGTTCACGATAAGGTCCTTTACTCCCCACTCACGACTCAAAACCTCTGGCAGGAGAAATCATCTACCTTATTCCTGAATATGGAATGACCCTGTTACCAAATTTATTCCATACCTACTTAGAAACAAGCACAGGCATTTTGTGATGTTTCCAAGTAGAAAAAGGCTCTTGACAATATGACCTAAGGTGAATACATGCAATTCAAAACAAACTGGGCTGACGATTGATTGCTACACCCACATCTTCTTCTTAAAAAGATTACATAACATTTGCACATATAACATTGGTAAAAAAAACAAACAAGTGATCAACAACAAACCCCAGTGACAGTGAGTTAGGATATTGGAGCCTAGATACTCTTAGGTCCTGCTGATGGGAATGTAAATTACTAAAATCCTTCTGAAAATCAATATGGGAATATGTTTCAAAAGACTTAATATATGCATATACTTTGGCACCCCCCGCCCCAAAAAAAAAATGTCCATGCTCAGGAAATTTGGGGGATTTATAGTTAAATGAATTTTAATACATATATTCATGTAACCACCAACACAGTAAGGATACACCAAAAAACTCTTATACTAGTGTATAGTCATCCTCTCCCCACTCTCATAATCCCTGGCAACCACTGATTTGTTCTTCAATCTCTATAGTTTTGTCTTCTTGAGAATATCATATCAGTGAAATCACGGAGTATGCAAACTGCTTTCACTCAGCATAATGTGTATGAAGTTCATCTAAGTTATTGCATTTATCAATAATTTGTTTCTTTGTATTGCTGAATGGTATAATATAGACATACTACAGTTGGTGTAGCCATTTACTAATTGAATGACCTTTGGGAGTGTTTCCAGTTTGGGGCAATTACGAACAGGTCTACTATAAGCATTCACATACAGGTTATGTATGAACATAAGCATTCATTTCTCTGGGATAGATACCCAGCAGTGGGATTGCTGACTCATACAGTAAGTATATGTTCAACTTTATAAGAAACATTTTTTTAATTTTAAAAAAGTGTATTTCTAGTGAAACATAATTTTTAAAGGTTGAAACAATACAGATAAGGCTAAAGACCAATTCCAGGTCCCATAGAAAACTATTATCAGTCTGGGACGTATATTTTCAAAAACATAGAAATATGGCTTATGAACTTGTTTTGATGTTTTAAGTTGTTTTTAAGTATATGATATATATTTTTCTGCATCTTTTTTTATTCAACAATGTCTGGAAACTAAGTTCTGGGGTACATGTGCAGAACATGCAGATTACATATGTATACACATGCCATGGTGGTTTGCTGCACCCATTAACCCGTATTAGGTATTTCTCCTAATGCTATCCCTCCCCTGGTCCCCCGGTCCCAACAGAATCCAGTGTGTAATGTCCCCCTCCCTGTGTCCATGTGTTCTCACTGATCCATTCTCACTTATGAGTGAGAACATAGTGTGTTTGGTTTTCCGTTCTTGTGTTAGTTTGCTGAGAATGATGGCTTCCAGCATCATCCATGCCCCTGCAAAGGACGAGAACTTATCTTTTTTATGGCTGCATAGTATTCCATGGTGTATATGTGCCACACTTTCTTTATCTAGTCTATAATTGATGGGCATTTTGGTTGGTTCCAAGTCTTTGCTGTTGTGAACAGTGCCACAATAAACATACATGTTCATGTGTCTTTATAGTAGAAAGATTTATAATCCTTTGGGTATATGCCCAGTAATAGGATTGCTGGGTCAAATGGTATTTCTAGTTCTAGATCCTTGAGGAATCGCCACACTGTCTTCCAAAATGGTTGAACTAATTTACACTCCCACCAACAGTGTAAAAGAATTCCTATTTCTCTACAGCCTCTCTAGCATCTGGTGTTTCCGGACTTTTTAATGATTGCCATTCTAACTGGTGTGAGGTGGTATCTCATTGTGGTTTTGATTTGCATTTCTCTAATGATCAGTGATGATGAGCTTTTTTTCATATGTTTGTTGGCTGTATAAATGTCTTCTTTTGAGAGTGTTCATATCCTTCACCCACTTTGATTTTTTTTTCTTGTAAATGTGTTAAAGTTATTTGTAGATTCTAGATATTAGCCCTTTGTCAGATGGATAGATTGCAAAAATTTTCTCCCATTCTGTAGGTTGCCTCTTCACTCTGATAATTTCTTTTGCTGTGCAGAAGCCTTTAGTTTAATCAGGTCCCATTTGTCAATTTTGGCTTTTGTTGCCATTGCTTTTGGTGTTTTAGTCATGAAGGCTTTACCCATGCCTATGTCCTGAATGGTATTGCCTAGGTTTTCTTCTAGGGTTTATATGGTTTTACATCTTATGTTTAAGTCTGTAATTAATCTTGAGTTAATTTTTATATAAGGTGTAAGGAAAGGATCCAGTTTCAGCTTTCTGCATATGGCTAGCCAGTTTTCCCAACACCATTTATTAAACAGGGAATCCTTTCCCCATTGCTTGTTTTTTGTCAGGTTTGTCCAAGATCTGGTGGTTGTAGATGTGTGGCGTTATGTCTGAGGCCTCTGTTCTGTTCCATTGGTCTATATCTCTGTTTTGGTACAAGTACCATGCTGTTTTGGTTACTGTAGCCTTGTAGCATAGTTTGAAGTCAGGAAGCATGATACCTCCAGCTTTGTTCTTTTTGCTTAGGATTGTCTTGGCTATATGGGCTCTTTTTTGGTTCCATATGAAATTTATAGGTTTTTCTAATTCTGTGAAGAAAGTCAATGGTGGCTTGATGGGGATAGCATTGAATCTATAAATTACTTTGGGTAGTATGGCCATTTTCACAATATTGATTCTTCCTATCCATGAGCATGAATGTTTTTCCATTTGTTTGTGTCCTCTCTTATTTCCCTGAGCAGTGGTTTGTAGTTCTCCTTGAAGAGGTCCTTCACATCCCTTGTAAGTTGGATTCCCAGGTATTTTATTCTCTTTGTAACAATTGTGAATGAGAGTTCACTCGTGATTTGGCTGTTATTGGCGTATAGGAATGCTTGTGATTTTTTGCACATTGATTTTGTATCCTGAGACTTTGTGAAGATGCTTATCAGTTTAAGGAGATTTGGGGCTGAGATGATGGGGTTTTCTAAATATACAATCATGTCATCTGCAAACAGGGACAATTTGACTTCCTCTTTTCCTAATTGAATACCCTTTCTTTCTTTCTCTTGCCTGATTGCTCTGGCCAGAACTTCCAATACTACATTGAACAGCAGTGGTGAGAGAGGGCATCCTTGTCTTAGTGCTGGTTTTCAAAGGAAATGCTTCCAGTTTTTGCCCATTCAGTATGATGTTGGCTGTGGGTTTGTCATAAATAGCACTTATTATTTTAAGATACATTCCATCAATGCCTAGTTTATTGAGAACTTTTAGCATGAAGCGCTGTTGAATTTTGTCGAATGCCTTTTCTGCATCTATTGAGATAATCATGTGTTTTTTGTCACTTGTTCTGTTTATGTGATGGATTACGTTTATTGATTTGCATATGTTGAACCAGCCCTGCATCCCAAGGATGAAGCCAACTTGATCATGGTGGATAAGCTTTTTGATGTGCTGCTGGATTTGGTTTGCAAATCTTCTATTGAGGATTTTCGCATCAATGTTCATCAGGGATATTGGCCTGAATTTTCTTTTGTTGTGTCTCTGCCAGGTTTTGGTATCAGGATGATGCTGGTCTCATAAAATGGGTTAGGGAGGTGTCCCTCTTCTTCTATTTTTTGAATAGTTTCAGAAGGATGGTACCAGCTCCATTTTGTACCTCTGGTAGAATTCAGCTGCAAATCCGTCTGGTCCTGGACATTTTTTTGTTGGTAGGCTATTAATTGCTGCCTCAATTTCAGAACTTGTTATTGGTCTATTTGGGGGTTCAACTTCTTCCTGGTTTAGTCTTGGGGGGGGTATATGTGTCCAGGAATTTATCCATTTCTTCTAGATTTTCTAGTTTATTTGCGTAGAGGTGTTTATAGTATTCTCCGATGGTAGTTTGTATTTCTGTGGGATCTATGGTGATATCCCCTTTATAATTTTTTTTATTGCATCTGATTCTTCTCTCTTTTCTTCTTTGTTAGTCTGGCTAGTGATCTATTTTATTGGTCTTTTCAAAATACCATCTCCTGGATTGATTTTTTTGAAGGGTTTTTCGTGTCTCTATCTCTTTCAGTTCTGCTCTTAGTTATTTCTTGTCTTCTACTAGCTTTTGAATTTGTTTGCTCTTGCTTCTCTAGTTCTTTTAATTGTGATGTTAGGCTGTCAATTTTAGATCTCTCCTGCTTTCTCTTGTGGGCATTATAGTGCTATAAATTTCCCTCTACACACAGCTTTAGCTGTGTCCCAGAGATTCTGGCACGTTGTGTCTTTGTTCTCATTGGTTTCAAAGAACATCTGTATTTCTGCCTTCGTTTCATTATTTACCCAGCAGTTATTCAGAAGCAGGTTGTTCAGTTTCCATGTAGTTGTATGGCTATGAGTGAGTTTCTTAGTCCTGAGTTCTAATATGATTGCACTGTGGTCCGAGAGACTGTTACGATTTCCACTCTTTTGCATTTTGAGGAGTGTTTTACTTACAACTATGTGGCCAATTTTAGAATAAGTGCAATGTGGTGCTATGAACAATGTACATTCTGTTGATTTGGGGTGGAGGGTTCTATAGATGTCTATTAGGTCTGCTTGGTCCAGAGCTGGGTTCAAGTCCTGGATATCCTTGTTAATTTTCTGTCTTGTTGATCTAATATTGACAGTGGGGTGTTAAAGTCTCCCATTATTATTGTGTGGGAGTCTGAGTCTCTTTGTAGGTCTCTAAGAACTTGCTTTATGAATCTGGGTGCTCCTGTATTGGGTGCATATATATTTAGGATAGTTAGCTCTTCTTGTTGCATTTATCCTTTTACCATTATGTAATGCTCTTCTTTGTCTCTTTTGATCTTTGTTGGTTGAAAGTCTGTTTTATCAGAGACTAGGATTGCAACCCCTACTTTTTTTTGCTTTCCATTTGCTTGGTAAACAGCCAAACTATTTTCAAGATTTACATTCCAAACAGCAGTGTACAAGAGATTCAGTTGCTCCACATCCTCTCCAGCACTTGGTATCATATTGTTCATTATTGCCATTCTATAAGGTAAACAGTGATATCTCATCATGGTTTTAATTTGCATTTCTCTAATTGTTAATGATGTTGGACTTTTCTCATGTGCTTATTTGCCATATATATCATCATTGATAAAATGTTCACATATTTTGCCCACTTTTTAAACTGGGTTGTTTGTTTTCTTATTGTTAGAGCTTGAGAGTTCTTTATATATTTTGGATACAAGTCCTTTGTCAGATAAGTGATTTGTAAATATTTTCTGCCAGTCTATAGATTGCTTTTTTATTCTCTTAACAGTGTTATTTGCAGATCTTCAAGTCCTGGGCTCAAGCGGTCCTCCTCCTGTGTTGGCCTCCTCCAGTGCTGGGAAATTATAGGCATGAGCCACCATACCACCCAGCCCTGGATCAAGAGTCTTAAATTTTAGTAAAGTCCAACTTATCAGTATTTTCTTCTGTGGATTGTGCTTCTGGTGTTAAGTCTAAGAACTCTTCACCTAACTTCAAGTCATGAAGATTTTTTCCTATTTTCTCCTACATGTTTTACAGTTTAACGTTTTATATTTAGGTCTATAATTATTTTCATTAACTTTTGTCTAACATGTGAGATTTAGATATAGATTTTTTTTTTTTTTTTTTTTTTTGGCCTATGGTTGTTCAATTGTGCCAACACCATTTGCTGAAAAGACCATTCTTTCCCATCGAATTGCTTTGAGACTTTATGAAAAATCGATTGAGCATATTTGTGTGTATTTATTTCTGTACTCCCTAACTATGTTCAATAGATGTGTCTATCTCTTTACCAATACCATACCCTCTTGGTTACTGTTAAGTCTTGCGATAAATTAGAATAATTCCTCCAACTATATTCTTCTTTTACCAACTTGTTTTAGCTATTCTGGTTCATTTACTTTCCATAAAATTAGTTTTGTCTATATCTACCAAAAACTCAGCTGAGATTTCAATTGGTATTGCATTAAACCTACAAATTTGAGCAAAATTGACATCTTCTATGTTGAGCCTTCCAATCCATGAACACAGTATATTTCTCCATTTATTAGGTCATCTTTGATTTCTTTAATCAATGTTTTATAGTTTTCAGCACACAGACCCTGTACATATTTTGTCAGATTTATGTGTATTTTGGGAGAAGTTATTGAAAATTATTTTTTAAAATGTTGCTTTCCAATTGCACATTGCTAGTGTATAGAAATATGAATTTTTTTTGTATGTTGCCCTTGTATCCTGCAAACTTGCCTAACTTATGTATTAGTTCTAGGAATTTTGGAGATTTCCTGGGACCTTCCATATAGAAAATCATGTTGTCTATGAAAGGAAATTATTATTATTATTATATCTGTGTAGTTTTTGTTTTGTTGGGGGGTGTTTATTTTTTTCCTTATTGTACTAAGGCTTCCAATATAGTGTTGAATAGTAGTGGATAAATTGCACATCTTGCTTTTTTTCCAATATTAGGGGAAAATCATTAAGTCTTTTGCCAATATGATGTTAGCTGTAATTTTTTTGTAGGTGTTCTATATTAGGTTGAGGAGATTCCCTTCAATTTAATTTGTTGAGAGTGTTTATCAGTAATGGATGCTGGAATTTGACAAAAGCTTTTTCTACATCTATTGATATGATCATATGGGGTTTTTTTAGATTGTTAATATGGTGAACCACATGGATCAATTCCAAATATTGAATCAGCTTACATTCCTAGGCTATATACCATTTGGTCACAGGGTGCTAACCTTTACACATATTGCTTTTCTATCATTGCTAATATTTTATTGGGTATTTTTTCATCTATACTCGTGAACAATGTTGGTATGTATGACTGACCCTTGACCAATGGTGGGGAGGATGGTGGGGATTAGGTGCACTGACCCCTGTGCAGTCATGATTCACATTTAACTTTTTACTCCCCACAACCTTAAAATCTTAATTACCAATAGCTCACAGTTGACTAGAAACCTTAACATAGTCAATTAACACACTTTATATGTTATACATATTATACACTATATTATTACAATAAAGATAGAGAAAGTAAAATGTTATTAAGAAAATCATAAGGAAAACATACTTACTATTAAGTGGAAGTAGATAATAGTCTTCACCCTCATCATCTTCACATTGCGGAGGAAGAGGAGAGTTTGGTCCTACTATCTCAGAGGTGTCAGAGGCAGAAGAAAATCTGTGTATAAGTGGACCTGCATAGTTCAAACCCATATCAGGGTAGTGTTGGACTCATAAAATGGGCTAGGAAACATTACTTTCCTTATTTTCTGCAACACAGTGTTCAGGACTGGTATTTGGTGGAATTTATCCATGAAACCATCTGGGCCTGAAGATTTCTTTTTTGGAAGGATTTTACAACAAATTCAATTTATTTTAAAAATATAGGATTATTCAGCTTTCCCATTTTAACCAAGAGATTTGATAGTTTGTGGATTTTGAGGAATTGGTCCATTTCATCTAAATTCTCCAATCTATGTGTAGTTTGTAGTATCCCCTTATTTGCCTTTTAATGTTTGTAGAATCTGTAGTGATATCTCCTCTTTTGTTCATTTCTAATGCTGGTAATTTATGTCTTCTCTCTCTGCCTTGTCAGTCCTTATAGAATTGTATTAATTTTATTGATCTTTTCGAAATACAATCCATTGGTTTCATTGATTTGTTTTTGTGTTCCATTTTATTCATTTCTGATCTGTCAGCCTTTTTGTTATTATCTCACAGGTTCCCAAGGCTCTGATCAGTTTTTTCTTTTTTTTGCTTACATACATTCTGTTTATCTATCTTAGTTCACTGACTTTCCTTCATCTATCAATCTATCATTGAGTCCATCCACTGAGTTTATTTTGGTTGTGGTAATTTTTAGTTCTAAAATGTATATTAAGTCTTATGTTCTCTATTTCTTAGCTGAGACTTTTAGTATTTGTTTCAAAAGTGTTCACAATTGCTTATTTGATCAATTATGGCTGCTTTGAAGTCTGTCAGATAATTCTGTCATCTGTGTTCTTGCTGTGATTGTACTTTCTCATGCACATTAAAATATTTGTGATTCTTCATATGCTGAATAATTTTGGATCGTATCCTGGACATTTTAAGTATTATGTTATGAGACTTTGGGTCTTGTTTAAATACTATGGGTATGTTGATATTTTTTGTTTTCACAGCAATGGACCTGGTTGGGTTCAGGCTGAAACTTCCAATATGAGGACTATGTTTCCAATATCAGTTCAGTTGACAAACTCTGGCAATGCTCTTTAGATCTGTCATATTTGTGTACCACTCAGTGTGGAACCCAGGGGATAAGCTATCCATACTTTAGTTCTTCAGATCTTGAGTATGCTAACTATGATCAGATGCACACATCATGTCTCAGGAATAAGACTTGAAGTTCATAAACAACTATTTATTACAGCCCTATTCAAAAACAGAATCACTTTTTGAGCTCTTCCTTCTCTGCAGTTGATACTTTATTTTCTTGGGTCTCCCCCTTTTAGGTCAGAAACATGAGGCTATAGTTATCCTACTCTGCCTCACACTTCCATGATTAGGTTTACAGTTGGGCTAAGTAGTGGGAAGACAGATTTTAAAAAGCAACAAAGGTTAGTTCTACCTTGTTGGTATAAAAGATCTACCACTGCCTCTATACTATAGGATTTCCTAGGGGTTGGGGTTGGAGAGAATACAGAGAAGAGAAGATTAAATTCGGGAGGATTTCTACTGTGTGTGTGTTAGAAGTTCCCTTTCCAATTCTTCAAGCCAGAAGGATTCTCCTGGAGCCCTTCTGTGCCTTGGTGCTCACTTTTGAGTTTCTGACTGAATTGCGTTTGACTGGGAGATACTGGAGGGGAAAGAAATGGTAAATTCACTGGTAGTTTGATGGTACTTTGATTTCTGGTGTTTTTCCCCAATCTGCTTGCTGCTGTATATCTTTCAAAGTCTTCAAATAACTATGCCACACATTCTGCCCAGGTTTTAAGGTCATATTCAGTGGGATCAATGGAAAAATTGCTTTCTTCATTTTACTCAAACTAAAAGCCAGCTTTAAGAATTTATCCCAGGGCAATAATCAAAGATGTTGGCTGGGAATGCATATTCATTGGTTTTTATCACAGCATTAAGGTAGCTACAGAACCTGTGTTACTCTTTGCAAGCAACAAAATCTGGTTGTTTTAACTTAAGTCTGGCTGATATAAGTTTTTAAAGGGATATTGAGTACCTTGAAGAATGCCAAGGGAGTGAGAATCTAGCCTAAAAGATTATTTGGCCTGGAACAATGCCCAAATTCATGCAACAGATACGACTTAGTGACTACCTTATAGCACCACTGTCCAGCTTTGGACATTATAAATTGCACTCTGATCACAAGTAATCATACTGTTGCCATTTCTGCCTCCAGAAAATTGGTCTTTCTGCCTGTGGCATTCAAGAATCACCACCAAGGACCAACTGTCTACCAAAGACAATTCTGTTCTATTTCCACTTGTTTGCATCTCTGACCCATTGATAGTATCTCTTCTCTATAACACTTCCACAAATTCACTGAAGACTTTGTGTTTTTGAATTTCTTCTTACTAACACAGATATTAACTCTAAGCACTAAATTATGTAGTAAAGGGTACAAAGGCAGAATTTTAGAGGAGCAGAATACTATTGAGAACATGAGCTGTAGAACAGAAGGCTTTTGAAGAGTTAGGGCAGAGCTGGTGCATGAATTGTCATCTTAGGAGAAGGGTTGTATTAATCAGCTATTGCTGCACAACTGAGGTGTAACAAACCACCCTTAAACAATAGTTCTCATTCATGGATTTGGGGCCAACTGAAGCAGATCTGCTTCCGATTTTAATTTTGCCCTCTCCACAGTGTCCACGAGTTCCTGTGGCTTATATTCTCTTATCTCTAACAGTTTTCAACTAGCAACATAAGTTGTCCCAAATTTGCATTTCATCAACCTGGCTTTACCAATTCCCACAAGAATCTACTCATATCAAGTATTTTGTGACTTAGCTACACCTCACCAAGGATTTGTGAGGTCATGTCAAAGGGTCACATCTTAGAACAGGTGGCCTTAGGCCATCTTGCTGGCTATTTTCTTTCTCTCTCCCTCTTCCATTGACCTCTACTTTCCTCTTCTCCTAAACTCAAATCAACCTGAGATTCCTTCTCTTTTCTTTCACAGACCATCCTGTTCTCACCAAGGCCACTTAGGGTTTCATCTGCTTCCTAATGGCTTAACAAAGTACTTCTTTCAAATACACCCAGTACTCTCCCCAAGATAATATTTGGTAAATAATATACTCTCTCAAAGAAAGTTATGTTTCTTTATTCTTATCCCTCCAGTCAGTTATCCATATCCAAGTCATTCAAGAATAACTAGACGTGTGACAAGCAAATGGTCTGTGGAAGACTTAACCTACTTAAAAGGGGGAGAAATGAGATGTGGCTACCTGTGTATTATCCCTTGAAGAATCTTATAAAAGTACAGCCCCAGTAGCCAGGATGCTCTGAGGAGAACCCCACTGGGGAGAACAATGGCTAAAAATAGTACTTAACCTTGGGTATCTAAAAGGGAACTGATGAAAAATGTTGACCAAAGAGTTTAAAGTGTCTTTGAAGAAAAAAGAAAAATAAAAGCACACCCACTTTTTAAATCTGCACGGAAGTCACCTTCTGCACTTTCTGGAAGGGAAAAGGCTTTCAGCCAAGGTGTGGGCTTTCAGGTATGACCTTCAAAACAGGCAAGGGGCAGACACTCTATATACCAAGCACATGGTAGGGGTGACAGGGTGGCAAAGGAGAATGTTAGATGCCCAAAAACACTGGAGAGATCACAAAAGTAAATGGCCATATCAGGAAGCCGAGCCATCATCGTGGGCTCAAAACCAGCCAGGCCTGCTTTCACTGTCAGCAAAAGGACAGGTGTCAGATAGGCTGTAGGTTCTGGGACGGCTGGCATTCATGAGAACTGAATGTTTCCAAGAAGGAATGTGGGGTGAAGAATTCGATTCTAACATCTTACTACAGTCAGTTTCATAATGCCAATGCCAGCAATCTACCTACATTGCAATAGAGGGTTTTCTCCCATGAAGAAATGGAAGACCCTGAGGGGGGCTCCTTATTCTCATAACCCCCACATGCTGGCTGGTTATCACCTTTCCCTTGTGTTCCTCCCCTTTCTCTTATATAGTTAAGGACTCACCACATGCTAGGAACCATAAAGGCTCAGAAATGAATGAGACTGTTGCTCTCCAGGCAGTTCATGACCCAGTAAAGGAAGCAGACTAATAAAACATGTGTCAATGGAAACCCATAATTGTGCCCTTAGAAATGAAGAGAATGACTGATTCATGCTTAGTGGAGGCTTCATGTAAGAAGGGACTTTGAACAAAGCCTCGAAGAATATGCTGCATTTATATGGTAGAGCCAGCCTGGGAAGAAGGGCCTTCAGTGGGTAAAGGCAAGAATATCTGTCCTGTGCTGGACATCGATGCTTTCCATGGCGTATTTAAGTTTGTTTCAATAATTTATTGAATGATACTAGATGCCAGACTCTAGGGACCCAACTCTGAACAGAAGAGTCACTTTCCTCATGGAAGTTGAAGTCTAAATGATGTGGTAGAAAGAATGATGGATTCTCAATATGTCCATGTCCTAATCCACAGAACCTGTGACTGTGTTCTGTTACATGGCAAAGGGGAATTAGGCCTGTTTTTCAGCTGACCTTAAAATAGGGAGATTATCCTAGACCAATATAATCACAAGAGTCCCTAAATGTGAAAGAGGGAGGTAGAGTCCTCTTGATGCAATATGAGAAAGATTTGATAGGCCATTGCTGACTTTGAAAATGGTAGGTGGCCATGAGCCAAGGATAGGTACAGCCTCTAGAAGATGGAAAAGGCAAAAAAAGATTTCTCCACTAGAATCTTGAGAAAGGAACAAAATCCTGCTGACATCTTAATTTTAGCTTAGTGACGCCCATTTCAGATTTCTGACCTCTACAAGATAATAAATCTATGTTGTTTTAAGCCACTAAGTTTGTGGGAACTGAATGTTGCTGCTAATGTTGTGACCTGTTGAGGAGAGGCAGAGGGAACTATAGAAGAGGAGTTGGGAGTTGCAGTAGAAGACAGGAGACCAGAGTGCTCATCCACCTCTACCCATAATTCATGGATTTATTCATTCATTCAGCTGAAACCATGGGCTGGGCAGAACGTCAGATGCCGGAGTAAAATAGAACAAGACATGGACATTTCTGGCTCTTGAGCTGCTTACAGTCTAGTTGGAAAGCAGGCAGGAAGTCAATAAAAAGAAATAACCCAAAAGGTTATAAGCACAACAAATAAAATTACTGTGGTTCCATGAGGAATAGAATGGTCAGGGAAGGGCTCTCTGAGATGACATTTAAAGTGAAATCTTTAAAAGGGGGCTGGAGAAAGAAGGGCACTGGAAAGAGCTTATTGGCATGGTCCAGGATTTAACAAATGAATTGTGTCACAGGAGAATGGTAATGAGAAGGGATAAGGGAGGGGACAGATCACAAAAGTCTTATAAGCCACAGTGAGAAATTACTAGAGAGCAATGGAAAAACAATGAAGCATTATAAACAGAAGAGTGATATGATCCTATCTATAGTTCACATCATTTTTTAACTTTTTATTTTGAAATAGAGTCCCAGAAAGTTAAAAAATGGGAAGTCCCATGTACCCTTTACGCAGTTTCCCCTAATGGAAACAGCTGGCATATCTATAGTATAATATCACAACCAGAAAATTGACATTGGTACAGTCTGCAGGACTTATTCAGATTTCACTAGGTACACATGTACTTATTTGCTTGTATGTATATGATGTGTATATAGTTCTATTCAATTTTATCACATTAAATTCATGTAACCACTGCCACAATCAAGATACAGAACTGTTGCATCACCAAAGAGCTCCTCTGTACTACCCCTTTATAGCCACATGCATCCCCCTTTCCCACCTGACTCTTGGCAACCTATAACCTAGTTTCCATTATTATGACGTTATTATTTTAAGACTGTTATATAAATGGAACCATATAGAATATAACTTTTTGAAACTGGTTTCTTCCACTCAGCATAATGCCCCTGAGATCCATCCAAGTTGTTGAAGGCATCAAAAGTATATTTCTTTTTATTGCTGAATAGTATTCCATGATAAAAATGTACTACAATTTTATTAATCATTCACCAATTGGAGGACACTTGGGTCATTCCTAGTTTTTGGCTATCACAAATAAAGTTGCTATGAACATTCATGTACAAGTTTTTGTGTGAACTTAAGTTTTCTTCTGGGATAAATGCCTGAGTGTAACTGCTGGGCCATAAGGTGAGTGCAGTTTCTGAGTTCTCTATTCTTTCCATTGAGCTGTGTGTCTATCCCTCTGTAATACAGACCACACTGTCTTGTTGACTGTAGCTATGAAAGAAGTCTTGAAGTCAGGTAGACTAATCCCTCCCACTTTATTCTTCTTTGTCATAATTGTTTTAGCCGTTCTAGGTTTTGTTTTTCCTTATGTTTTTAGAATAAACTTGTATATGACTACAAAAAAGTAAGAGCATCTTTCCTGATTAAGGATACATCTATTGATTACCTCTCTTGCCAAGCTCTTTGACCATTATGATAAATCCCCTCAAATCAAAGCAGTCTTCATCAGTTCTGAAGCAAGGCACTTTGCTGATCAGAAAGAACCAACTGGGTTCTCTCAGTACTCTACAGATGCAGATGCCTGACTCCAAATCACTGCTCAGAGGCTGGCAGAAGATTTCCAACTATGGAAGCCTATGTAGTTCCCCATCAGCTGCTGCAGTCTGCCCTGGATCACCCCTTTAGAAGCAAGTGAGGCTCCTGGAAACTGCAGTATAATCCTCGTGAGCCAGAGAACTACAGTGCTGGGATTTGCAATGGTCCCCACTGGAAGGGACCCAAGTCCTCAGATGACCAGGACCTTGCTGTCGAACCCTACCCAGGGCTGTTAGGCCCACAGCTCTGAGGATGGTCTTACCAAGTTGCCCTCGCCCCTCCCAATGTTTCACATACTTGTACCTCTGAGCACAACACCCATATCAGTCAAGACGCACTAGGTTTTTCTGTGATACCAAACAAAATCTTTTCAACATCTCAGTAACTTAAAAATAAAAGCTTGCTGCTTACTCATGCTGCATATACACTGTGGGTCAGCAGAGGGTTCTGACTTAGCACAATCACTCAGAGGCCTGGGGTGATTGAAGCTCCATCTCGAGACATTTCCATGATCAAAGCAGGAAAGAGAAATGGAGGCAAATCATACCCCAGCTCTAAGGCATCCACCTAGAAGTTCCTTCTGCCCATATTTTCTTGGTCAAATGGCTACTATATCAGTATGAATTAACCATTAACCTTTTCTGAAGGTTAACCTTTCAATTAAACATCTTACCCTGGGCTCTCCCAAAGCAGAGCTTGAGACAGTCTTACATTCAGGGAGTCTGTGATCCTAGGAAGCAGGAGTGAGGGAGAGGGAAATGAAACAGGGAACAAGGAAAAACCAATATTATTGAGTTGAACACTACTATTTGCAGCTGAAGTTCAATTCCACAGCACCTCTGAGGAATTGTAAAATGCATCTCAGTTCACCCCCAAGGAGAGAAAATGGCAGGAATTCATCTATAACACCCACACCCATTGACTAACACGACCATGTGGGCATTAACGCCTTCACTTCCTGGTTGTGCATGCATGAATTCCAAGTATATTTCCACAATTGCCCCACATCTCAGCATCAGAGAAGCCCTAAGGAAGGAAACAAGAGATACACTGCATGGGACCATGACAAGGCAGTTAGGTTGCCCTGGTGCAAAGCTGTTGAAGCCTGCCCATGACTGGTTACTGCAGCAGTGGTAGAATAAGAGGGTGGACCTAGTGGATTTGAAGTGTTCACAAAAAAAGCCCCTGCAGTCAGATCATGTCATTCTTCTGCTTAAAACCTTTCCATAGTTTCTTGTTCACTCAGCACAAAGGCTAATGGCTTTATAACGGCCCTTACAAGGCCTACGTGATCTGACCTCTTTACTGCTTTGATCTCATATTGATAGGTGACAAAGTGCTGGCAGCTCTCACTCTCAGCGCCTCCTCGGCCTCAGCGTCCACTCTGGCGGTGCTTGAGGAGCCCTTCAGCCTGCCACGGCACTGTAGGAGCCCCACTCTGGGCTGGCTGAGGCCGGAGCCCCCTCCCTCTGCTTGCCAGGAGATGTGGAGGGAGAGGCGCGGGCAGGAACCCAGGCTGCGCGCCGCGCTCGTGGGCCAGTGTGAGTTCCGGGGGGCGCGGGTTCGGTGGGCCCCTCACAGGGGGCGGCCGACTGGCACCGCTGGCCCAGGGCAGTGAGGGGCTTAGCGCCAGGGCCACCAGCTGTGGCAGTTGTGCTGCAGGATCGTATATACACCGATCACACTGTGTGTCTAGCTCAGGGTTTGTGAATACACCAATTGGTACTGTGTCTAGCTCAAGGTTGGTAAATACACCAATCAGCACTCTGTGTCTAGCTCAGGGTTTGTGAATACACCAATTGGTACTCTGTATCTAGCTAACCTAGTGGAGACTTGGAGGACTAGCACTCTGACTCTGTGTCTAGCTCAAGGATTGTAAATGCACTAATCAGCCCTCTGTGTCTAGCTCAAGGTTTGTAAATACACCAATCAGTACTCTGTGTCTAGCTCAAGGTTTGTAAACGCACCAATTGGTACTCTGTATCTAGCTAACTCTGTATCTAACTAGCACTCTGTGACTCTGTATCTAGCTCAAGGATTGTAAACTTACCAATCAGCACTCTGTCAAATCGGACCATCAGCTCTCTGTAAAATGGACCAATCAGCAGGATGTGGGTGGGGCCAGATAAGGGAATAAACGCAGGCTATCCGAGCCAGCCTGCGGCAACCCGCTCAGGTCCTATTCTACGTTGTGTGAGCTTTGTTCTTTAGCTCTTTGCAATAAATCTTGCTGCTGCACACTCTTTGGGTTCATGCTGCTCTTACGAGCTATAACACTCACGCAAAAGTCTGCAGCTTCACTCTTGAAGCCAGCGAGACCACGAAGCCACCGGGAAGAACAAACAACTCCAGACGCGCTGCCTTTAAGAGCTGTAATACCACAAAGGTCTGCAGCTTCACTCCTGACAGTGAGACCGAACCCACCAGAAGGAAGAAGCTCTAGACACATCTGAACAACATCTGAAGAAACAAACTCCAAACACACCATCTTTAAAAACTGTAACACTTACCCGGTGGGTCCATGGCTTCACTCTTAAAGTCAGTGAGACCAAGAACCCACCAATTCTGGACACAATATCTTACTACTCTCATTTTCTTTGCTCTAGCCTCACTGACATCCTCATGTTCACCACGCATTCTCAGGCCCCAGCTCCTTTGCACTGGCTGTTCCCTCTACCTAGAAGGTTTTCCCCCAGATAGCTACATGGCTCATCTCCCTCTCCTTCTCTAATTTAAATTAGATCCCATCCAGCTCTTCTGGAACTCTCAATCTCCTCATCCTGCCCTAATTTTGTTTTCTTTTTTCCCATACTTCCTATCGTCTTTCAGTGTAAAAAAAAAAAAAAAAAATGTGATAAATAAGTAAATCTATTAATATTTATTATCTCTAAAAAGAATGGTCAACTCTTCCTTGGAGATTCTTAAAAGCTTAGACATGTGTCAGCACACGGTGCTCCCACATTTGTTGAATAAATGAATTTATTGGAAATTTTCAAAATAATGCAAATCAGCTCCAAATTTTAAGAATCTGGTATACTGTCAATGACCTTTGTCATTAACACAGAAAAACTTCAGTATTTATTTATGAAAAAGAAAATTGTCCTAATTATGCAAAGCTTAAATTACGCAAGACTGTCAGGAATTGTATTCTTCACGTAAAATATAAAATTTTACTTATGTAGTAAATAAACATGCGATCATTAAGACAAAGTCTTAAAAATATATTTAGTGGTATATGGAAAATGAAGTCATGTTACAGCCTTGAGTTCAAATCATAGGATAGAAAATATATAGTATGATGACAACATTTTTGAAAGGGGAAAAAATAATTAGAAACACACAAACCCAACATATGAGCAAATTAGGGTTTTTTTTGTTTCTGTTGTTTTTTGAGATGGAGTCTTGCTCTGTTGCCCAGGCTGGAGTGCAGTGGCATAATCTTGGCTCACTGCAAGCTCTGCCTCCTGGGTTCACACCATTACTCCTGCCTCAGCCTCCCGAGTAGCTGCAACTACAGGCACCTGCCACCATACCCGGCTAATTTTTCGTAACTTTACTAAAGACAGGGTTTCACCGTGTTAGCCAGGATGGTCTCGATCTCCTGACCTCGTGATCTGCCTGCCTTGGCCTCCCAAAGTGCTGGGATTACAGGCATGAGCCACCGCACCCGGCCAATAGTTGTCTTAATGCTAGGATTACCAGTAATTGTTTTTACATCCTTTGTTTCTTCCCCATTAGTGTGTAAAGTTTGTGCAATCAGAAAAAATGAGCCACCAATACATGGAGAGTAATTGGGACAGTGTTCTCTAACAGAAGGCACTTTTAGGAGTATCAGAGACAGCACCACAAAACTACCTGAAAGGTTCCAAGGCCCTCCTGGCAATTAGCTGTGCAGTAAGGGAGGAACACGCTGCCATAGGAATGCACGGATTCGGTCTGGGAGAATTTCTTAGCTGAATTGAACCCTGTGCATTTTAAAGTTTTAAGTTGTCCCCGAAGCCCTTGTGAAATGCCAGGGATTCACCCTCATTCCCTTCCCCAGCTCCTGGGAAGAAAACCTAAAGAAAACTACAACATAAAACCAACCCAACTGGCCTCAACTATGAGAAATTTATCTCACATAAAAGAAATTCAAAGCAATTAGGGCAGATTCTGGATAGGCTCAGAGATGACAAGTCATGGTCTGCTTTTTCAATCACCTCCAACTCATTCAATCCAACTATAATACTCTCGCTGCAGTTGCTATGTTCATTCAGGTATCACATGCAGGTAAATGGCCAGAGGCAGAAGGGGATCTGCCTCTTTTTTGCAATTTAAAAAATGAAGATGCCTGTCAAGAAAGACCCCAGCTGCCTATTCCTCACACTCACTATACTATATCATCTACCCTTGTCTAAGCCAATTACAGGACTACCAGGGAATACAAGTTTCCTGATTACAGCAATCAAACCCACCCCTTGGGATAAGGCGGGTCAGCCTCCACTGAAACTCAGGATGTGCGAGCGCTATAAGGTTTTGGGTACACAGGAAGAATGTGTGGGACGTGACGGGAATGGATGTTAGTCTAGCCACACCAGCATGTGGTGTAGGTACTGGGTTTTCCCCACTGGCCAGCATGCTTCCTGAATCCCAACTGAGGGAGCAACAAGCAGATTCTTCTTAGATCGGCCTTGCCTTAAACACATGAGGCCTTCCCAGAAATCCATATCAATTCCTTTAAAACATACTTGGAAACAAGATCTACAATGTGGAAGACTTGTATCTCTGTTCCATAATGTCTCATTAACCCTCCTTTCCTACTTTGGACAGTACTTTTTAGTTAACTGGGCTAAGCTGTGGATTGTCAAGTTTGTTATTTGCTCAAAGTTAAGCCACAGCAACATCTCCCAGGAAATCAAAACCTACATCTTCGCCTTAATGAGCAGAATTGCTCATAGTTAGGAATCAACTATGGTGAGGCAGCACAGGTATGGAATGAAAAAAATCATGCAAGCGGTGTGTGTGGGGGTGTGTGTGTATGTGTAAGACCTGGGTTCAAATCCTGTCTTCATTAATTATTGAGTGATTTTAGGCAAGATATTTAACTGCTCAGAAACTATTTTCTCATCATAAAATGGAAATAGTACCACTCACCCCAGGGGTTACTGTTCTGATTAAATGACTACCAATCTTTTTTCTCTCTCCATTTTCTTAGAGAAGGCTCCATTGTGGATAATCAAACCATGTAAGTGTCAGCCAATACACAGGCTGATCTTTTTCTTTGTAGTTTTCAACACTGGGCTTAAATTCTCTTTGGAATTAACCAGAATAACACAAATCAAGTTGATTGGCTTTTAGTAATTACACTGTAGAGTGTGGCTTCATTGTACATGTGGCTGGGGTCAGAAGACGACCTGTAATTCAGACAAGCAGTGAAGTGTTTGCTTGGCATTTTGGTTTTCCTCTGTACGAGAAGTGATGACTTTTTTCAGTATATCTGGAAGCATTTATGAAACGTAAAATGGCGTGAGGAGTGACATTGAGAACTGTCATTCCTGAACATTGTTGGCCAGGAGTGGTGGCTCACACCTGTAATCCCAGCACTTTGGGAGGCTGAGGCAGGCAGATTACAAGGTCAGGAGATCGAGACCATCCTGGCTAACACAGTGAAACCCCATCTATACTAAAAATGCAAAAAAAATTAGTCAGGCATGGTGGCGGGCACCTGTAGTCCCAGTTACTTGGGAGGCTGACGTGGGAGAATGGCATGAAGCCAGAAGGCAGAGCTTGCAGTAAGCTGAGATTGCGCCTCTGCACTCCAACTTGGGCAACAGAATGAGACTCCGTCTCAAAAAAAAAAAAAAGACTAAACATTGTCAATATAGTAGATAATTTATATTATTGTACTTAAATCACTGCATACTAAAGTGTGTTGCAAACAAAATTATCTAAAATGTGTAGGATGAGAATGTTTCCATCAATATTCCAAGGACACTAGTTTCCAGCCAACTTGTCTTTATCTATATTGAAGTCTCAAACAGGAATTTCTGAAGGTCTATAATATTTTAGAATCTCTTCTTCAACACCCCCCACTCCAAAAAGCATTTTGTTTTCAGGAGGTTTTCAAATAGATTTGTGTGCTTACTTTTTAAATTTTTTTTTTTTTTTTTTTTTTTTTTTTTTTTTTACAGTTCTCATTTGATATCAGTTATCCCAACCTGCCTGCGGGGTCTAATGATTTGCATCATGAGTAGTAGTGAGGGTTTCATCTGCCCTCCATCCACACAAACCTTGAGTTATCTCACAGAAAGCAGGCAGAATTCCCTAAATTCACCTCCTTTGCCTTACGTGGCAGCAGCTGTCTATCTGAGAGCCAAGCATCCTGCTGCTCCATTGGCTTCACCACGTGGGTCTTGGTGCAGTTACAGCTGAAGACAAACCAGATTGATTTCATAGGAAGGAACACATACAGCAGCTCTGAAATGACCAACGGCTGAGAATTTGAGGATGAATGAATGATGGCTCTCAACTTCTTAGAATAACGAACATTGTTTTCTTTTTTTTAAAAGGCAGTTTCAAAATACCCTTAAGCCTTACAATTCACCTATTGAAATGCTGGTGCCACACTCTAATCATTTACTATGTTATGACTGCAGAGAATTTTTACACTCCCCACAGGTAAATGTGAATATCCTTTCTTATGCCTGCAGAAGGGAACCAAATGCTCTCCTTCCTGGCAGGCCGCACAGAGATGAGCGTGGAAGCTTGTGGGCTTCTAGCTCATGAACCCTGAGACACATGCTGCTCACATCACTCTCCCCATTTCCATTTTCTCAGTCGATTTCTTTTCAATCATCACATAGCTATCTATCTTTGACAATGAGTACATGATCTTTCGTTATGTTTAACGGCCATTGAAATGGCAAAACTGAAGGCAGTCAGAAAGGATTAGAATTGATGAGAAACCCTTAAATTGGCAGAAAAGCGCCCAAATTCAAGGGCAGGGCCTCTCCATGGTCATGTTAGTTTTATGTCCAGTCTTGCCACGTGTCTGTCTCTGTGTTCACAAGGAGGAATGGAGAGCTGTGAGTACCCAGTGTTCCAACATCTGCTTTAGAGACCACAGTCTAAAAGAGGTTGAAGCTCCAATAGCTAATAATAGTAGTTATCATTTATGGAGTGTGCTCTATATACTACTGTGTATAAGTTTTGCATTTATTATATCATTGCTTTCTCCAGCAGTCCTGTGAGATATTGTTCTATTCCAGAGGTGGGAAAGCTGTAGGGTAGAGTTTGGGCCAACATTCAAGAGTCAGGCCATGGACTTCTATCATAGTTGCATATAGGGCAATGGAGGAATGCCCTGTTAGAAGCTCTCCACTCAACAAACAGGCTATGGAAGGTCTGTCAGGGCCCCACCCAGACTCCAGAGGCAGCTTTCCTAGCACATGGGCCAGACTTCTAACCACCAGCACCCGAAAATATTTGCCTGAGGGCTTTCTGTGACTGCCAGAGCCCCCTCTGTCCACATGTCCAGCAGGCTGGAAGTGCTGGAAAACCAATGCCCACCAGGAGCAGGTCTTCAAATAAGGTGGCCTGCTGGTACAATTCCCTCTTGCTTGGGAAGTCTTTTCTATTAATGCCTTCAATGGATTGGAGGAGGCCTATTCACATATTGGAGGATAATCTGCTTTACTCAAGTCCACCAATTTAAATGTTAATCTCATCTTAAAAAACACCTTCCCAGAAACATCCAGAATGATGTTTGACCAGACTTCTGGGTACCATGACCCAGCCTAATGGATACAGCGTTCTGCACTGTCCCCAGGCTCCCCAGCAGGAGATTAAGCTCTGGGTACCCACAGCGTCACTGGCTTGATCACACCTCCTGCATTGATTTTCTCTCCTCCTCTGTTTGGTTTTCCCAGCTCCCTGCCTGCTGCCTCCTGGGCTCACCTCCCAGATGAACTACTTGAACTTGAAGCCTTGTTTCAGGGTCTGATTTGGGGGGAAGCCTGAACTGAAACAATACTCTTCATGTTTGGCCCATGGTGTTGCCAGATGAGGATGAGGATGGGCCAGATGTGAATCCTGCCTCAATGATATGACCAAACTATCACAACCTGGGTGGTGATGTGTTAGGGTTAAGGACCAGCCTTGATGAGTGAACAGCTTTGTCACAAGATCAGCAAAGGCTTCCCCAGAGAGGTGGGATGGAGGTGGATTTTGAAGGATAAAAGATGTTCCCTGATGTAGAGGGTAGAAGAGAGACATGGAAAGTGAAGGAAAGCATTCAACCAAAGGAAACAGTGCACACAGCGACCCAGAAACACAAAAGAACTTGGTGTGGGAATGGCTAAGGGTAAGAACTCTCCCAGCTCTGTGGAGGTGACCAGGTTAGATGTGGAGGCCAGCTGGTATGCTCTCATCTCTGTCTGAGAGAGAAACAAGGGCCTGACCTAAAGAGGGAAAGGCAAGAGAGGAAAGCCACACGAAATTGCAGTGAATAAATGCTTATGGAAAAACCTACAGCTGCAGTAGAAATAAAAATGTGTAGTTTTTTCAATGCTTTAGACCCAGGCTGGGGAGCCTTGATGTGTACATTCCATGGGTACACCCATGGAGAACTGTCGTGTGTGAGAGAGAAAGGGCCTGACTTGGAGGGACCACACCCTTGGTATATCCCAGCTCCGCCCTTGGGAAGGGCAGAGCTGGAGGTTTGCCTGCCTTGGTCCCGGTTAGGTGGGGAAATGTCTCCCCTGGGAAATAACCCAGCTAGAGCCTGGATGATAGAGGAACCCAAATCCAAAGTTAGGGGCCTCACCAGCCCTGTTCTCTCCAGAAGCCATCTCTAGCTAGAGACATGGCCTACTACTGGACTGACCCCTCATAGAAAGCATGCAGTGAGTGCTGGTCCCTCAGAGTGGAGAGCTGGAGATACTAACATGCTTTGTTCTCAGCAAGTGAGGCAAGCTTCACCACATTCAGCATTTTGTTATGTGTTTGCCAGATGCCCCCTAGGAAAGGTCCAAGAGAGCAGCAACCTGTCCCTCTCATTCACTGATGTACAGAGTCCTGCAATGATACCTGGCACCATGGAAGCACTCACCTTTGATGAATAAATGAATCCCTAGAGCAGCAACCTTTAGCCCTGTGATGACAGTCCACACATCATGGAGGTACTTGTCTTCCACCCTTTACTTGAAGTTGTTTTCTAAACACTTTACTTCCTCTTCTGCAATGAGGCGGCCAGGGAGAAAGGACAGAGCAACCCAATGCCCGCTCTAAAGTACTGTAGTTGGGTACCTGGTTTGTAATAGCTAACTCCACTATGGAGACTTCCAGCCTAGCACAGGCAAAAGAAATATGTTCGGTGGATATTTTTATTGCTTTGGATACTGAGGAAACAACATCCACTTACACATAACAAACAACATTGATTGCACAATTGAGGAAGAGTAGGCACTTCTGCACTCCTTGTTTTAGAGATGGAAAGACACACACCACCAGGAATAAACCAATTAATTGACTGCCTTCCCTCTAACTGTGAATACTTTAAATAGACTTCTGTGGCACCGTGTCTGGTCTAGAATGCATTCTCAATGAGCCTGGGTTGAATGCAGCACAATAGATGACCATTGAACACAAAGGACTTATGTGCATGAAAGTACATGATCTGAGATAACAGATGGGCACAAGGTGAGCATGCTCACAAAAGAAAATGGAATCCCAAAGGGCCACGTGCCTGCACTACACAGTGCTGCTACACAGGCTGGGGTGATAGTGCTTTGTGGGACTGACTTGGCAATGTCTCAGCATTATGATTGGGATGTGTGTGGAACTAAGTGTATCTTATCTATATCAATATTTTAGGATTAGTTTGTTAGCAACTGAAGTGGTTTTAATTGGGGGTATTAGAAGTGTTTAAAATGGGATACGTCAGGAGGACTCTAAGAGGACCTTCCACTCTTGCATGAAGATGGCATTAAAAATCAGAAAGCACCACAGTCCGTGTCACCAGCACCGTGCTCAGCAAACAGACATCTCTCCTCTGGGGGTTCTCTGTTTTAAAATGGATAGTGCCACCTCCCAACCTTAGTATGTCCCATCTGCTTGGGAGGGTTCCTTTCATACAAGTACTGATAGACGTGCCAGGGAAAAGCAAGAAAGACTTCTTCCCACTCCAGACAGGCTGGGAGACATCTGTTAGCACAGTCAGGACACTTGGTCAAATTTTATCTGAGGCTTAGGAAGCAGTGAGGCTGCCAACAGTGACACTGTCATACACATACACCTGAGCATGACTGACACTTGGCTCACTGCCCTTAAACACCTCCTTTTCTCCCCTCTCATAACTGCATTGCTTTGCTAGTCATGGTGCCCATTCAGTTTGCCAGAATGTTCTCTCCTCCTTCCTCCTACTCCTGTCTACCTCCATCTCTATTAGCTAACACCGCACCCTCCAAAAAGGAATCTGATCGAGTCTGCTGATCCTTTCAACCCAGGTCACTCAGGTCTTTGACTAGTACTAGTACATAGTTGGATTACACTTGTGTCAGTTTACTCAAGGTCCAGACAGCTATGGCTAGAGAGGTAAGATCAAATGGAACAGAACATGGCACGTGCCCAATTGCCCCTCTGCACATTACTGACAGGAACCTTCCCCTTAACAGGAAGGAGAGGCAAACAAACCCCAAAACCCAACAGGGATGCAAATCTCTATAAAAAGACTCCCTAGAGAAAGAATAGATCAGCTAGGGTCATTTTCATGATCAGGTTATATAAACTATGGACTAGGGATAATGAAAATTAA
This sequence comes from Piliocolobus tephrosceles, assembly GCF_002776525.5. NCBI lineage: Eukaryota > Metazoa > Chordata > Mammalia > Primates > Cercopithecidae > Piliocolobus > Piliocolobus tephrosceles. The sequence continues at coordinate 92,510,266 of NC_045435.1, read as the reverse complement.
TCTATCAACTTGTTTCCATCATAAAAAGTGTTTTCTTGTTTTCTATTTTTGAAGGGATACCAACTTGATGTGAAAAATATTTGGAGCTGATACAGTCTTCAGCACCCGAGAGTGACTAAGTCACCTTTGCAAAAATCACAGAAATTAAATCAGAGGTAGAGCCAGGATGGAGCCTTTGGACACCTGAATCTACATTTCCAAGTATAAATCAAAATAGGCTAAATCTTGGTCAAGTAATCAAATCAGAGAAATCTTCGTCAGCTTTGTTTCTCCACCAAAGCCCTTGTTTTTAAACATTTCGCAAGTAACTGAGAATGCCTACGTCTCAAGGAATGTGAAACAGAAGATAAGAAGTATGCAGCAACATTTTGAAAGATAAAGAATCCATACCGCGTCACCAGCATTGAAAATAGAAGTAAAATGGAAGCCTGGCGTTCTCTCTGTTCAGGTCATCCCCACACACCCTGTGCATTGGAGATCCATTCTAATTAAACATCTCCCTTGGTTTCTCAGTCAGTGAACACTTCAAGTGACTACAGCCGTTCAGTGCTCTTGCGAGGTCAGAGCTGGGTCCATTACATTCACTGCTGCATCATTAGTGCACAGCACTTCCTTGTGCCCCATCAACGTTTAATGAATGAATTAGCAAAATGCCCTGTCAGGCTCTGTGAAAGATGCATGGGAACCAACCTCACCCAACAGTAAGAGCAACTCAGAGATATTAATCATTCTGTCACAACTGTGGTCCCGTCCATTTCTGTCTGTAGTTCTACCATTTAACTATCACCTCCATGGATCTCATCCTACCCTCCCCAAGCAACTTTTTGTCTCTATAGATTTGCCTATTCTGAACATTTCACATAAATGGAATCATAGAATATGTGGCCTTTTGTGACTAGATATTTTCACTTGGCATTATGTTTAAGGTTCATCCATGCTGTAGCATGCAACAGTACTTAATTTCTTTAAAGTACTTTATTATATGACTAAATATTCTAGTATATACATATTTTATCCACTCATCTACCAATGGACATTCCAATTGTTTCCATCTTTTGCCTATTACCAGCAATGCTGCTATAAATATCTGTGTACAACTTCTTGTGTGGGTGTGTGTTTTCATTTCTCTTGGGTAGATACCTAGGAGTGGAATTGCTGGATCAAATGGTAACTAGGTTTAACATTCTTTCTAATTTTGTTGTTTTTCTTTTCTAAGCTCTTTGTTTCTTACACCAGTTCTACCACCCAAACACACTTCTTTCCTGCCTGTTGAATTAGGTGTTTCCTTTCCCTTCCTTTCCTGTTGAATTAGGTCTCCTTCGTTCCAGTTTCTCTACAAATTAGAAAGTTCTACGTTTATTCTTTCAGTGATTTACCCTTAAACTTTTAACCTTTAAATATTTAACCCACATATACTTTTCTAATAAGGCCTGTTTCTATATCTTCCCCCAAAACAAGAATCATACCTGCTTTTATACCTTGCTGGTCCTTCTACCACCTGCTGCTCTACCTCCGTATTGAAAACAGCTAGAATTCAAATTCCAGATAATTCTTTTAAAACATTTCTTCAATTAATACTTATCTAGTCCGCTCTAGAGTTTACCCATCATTGCAGCTCTCCACTTCCTCCTGAATTTTTTCTTTCCTAAATTACAGTCTCTAGTAGTCTTTTTTTTAGTAAGAGTGTGTAGGTGGTATGCTTTCAATCCACCCATTTGGAAAAAGATCTGCATTTAAACCACTTATTTGAATGTCCCTCCTTTGACTGAAACCATGTGAAGTCTCCTGATTTTACTCAGAAGAAAAGTCAAACTTCGATGATGCCCCCACTACCTCGCTGGTTCCCATTCTTCTCCAGCCACATCTGCTGCTGCTCAAAGATCACTGGCTTTGCTCCACCCTCGCACTCACCCCACTCTTCCTCCAACATGGGCAGGTGCACCTTTTCACCTCACCTTACATCTTTGTTCTAGCTCTTCTCTCTCCAGGATACTTACTGTGTTCTTCCCCTAGACAATCACTTGGCTACTTCCTCACCTAATTCTTTGTTCAATGCCACTTTTAGGTCTTCCCTGACCTCACTGCTCCCCTCCATTCTAACACTCCCAGCTCCCTTTATATTACTCGTGTTCTTTTTTCTGTAGTACTTATCACCCTACAGTGTACTATGTCATTCAATGATGGTTTGCTCTCTGATGAGTCCCCATCCTTCCCCTGACCTGTGTCACAGGGAACATCTTCCAGTCTGCCTTGCCCTCTGGTTTCTGGGAGCTTCAGCAAATGGGAGACACTGGCAGAAGACTGAAGGGCGGGAGACAGGGAAAGGCTGAACGCTGGGGTGCTTGCTCTCCCATACTTCTTGTGGCACTTGCAATAGCATCTATGTCCCCCTTCCTGGCTCCATCTCCCTTCACATATCCCCTTCCTCCGTGGTCCAGTATCTTCCAGACTGAGCCCTGCGCCCCCTCCAATGGCCTTAACTTCTTGACTCTGATAAACCTTCCTCTTCCTTTTGTGCTTCTGGCCCTAGAGGTAGCAGCAGCTTTCAGTTGTTGCTTACTTGGCTCTCCAGCTCCTTCAACATTTGTGTTAATCCCCTGTTTATAACACCTTCTTTCTGAAGATTCCAGGATGGTTTTTATTTTCTTGGCCAGACCCTGATTGATATGCAACTACATAATTTATTTATTACATTTATGATTTATCTGCCCAGGTAGAATATAAGTGGATGAGGGCAGGAGTATTTGTTTCTTTTGTTTACTTATACATGGCAAGTACCTAGAATGGTTACACAGCACATAGTAGGTACTGAATAAGTATCTGTTGGATAAACGTAAGTTTCTGTGCTGGATGCTGAGATGTCGCCCCCACATTTCCCTCAAGACTGAAGAACTTATTCCCCTAGCATCTAGGAGTGCTGTTGGCAAATGCATCTTCCCCAGAAATTGCCCTCAGCTAGAAAACTGCCTATAGCACCCAATGACTGGCCCATATGGGAGTCCTTCACTACACTGTGGGACAACCCCAAAAGGGCCATCCCACCTCAGAGTTCCCCTTAAGGTCCACTGAAGGCTTTTCTAGGGTTGCATTGCAGCCCAACTTGTATCTTGGCCTAATTCGGCTTCCTTCCCTTCCCCAACATGTACTGATCCCTAATAAAACTATCATCTGTTAATCTTCATCTCAGTGTCTGCTTTCTACTGACATCAACCTGCAACAGTTTTATTGGGGATAAATTTCTGGGTCTTTTCTTCACCACTTTGAAGCAATAGCTCTATTGTTTTGTTTCTAATGATACTCATCAGAATATTTAGATCTGATTCTATCCCTTTTATAGGTATGGCGAACATTTGATTGCCTCCTCCTTTTCCTTGCTAATAAGACCAGAGTATTGTCCCAGCTCTGGTGGCCAGTGTTTCATAAATTTCTCTCACCCTGGGGTGAATGTGGATACCTCTTAGCCATTGCTTCCCATCCTTTTTCATATCAAGGCCCTATACATAATATACTTTCTATATGGCACCTTTTAAATGCTTCCATTTATCCTAGCAGGCAACTAGACCAGAAGGCTGCACGCACCCCAAGTCCCACCCAGGCTAGGACCAAGAGGATCAAACTCTCAGAACTGCTTACACTTTCGGCACTGGCCCACCCACTAAAATTCTCTGGTCTATGCAGTCACTCAGTCATGATAATTCCATTACTCTTGTCTCAATTGCTTCCATATGGAAGATAGAGTTGCCTTTTCTAGCCCTTGGTATTGCTGTTTAGATAAATGATGCTTGCAGTTATACCATCTTGTGTTCATGAGGGAATACCTAGGAACAAAAAGCAAGTACTCAATGGAAGGCAAAGCCAAAAATAGAAATAGTCAGGATAAATCTTGGCAGCGAGCCCCCTGAATTAACACTGGGACCTTTCTAACCTCAGGACTTCTGTGTAAAGAATTTTCCTCATTCTTTGTCTTCTTTTAATTGGGTTTTCTGTTGTTTGGATGAAAAAGTATTCTCTGCTTAATTCTAGATTTTTGGATAGGATGTAAATAGAAGTCATTGACTAGGGTTTCAGGCAATTCAATAATTTGGCATGTGAGGGGTATGTGGATGTATGTATGTGTGTGTGTGTGTGTGTATATATATACACACACATATATATATACACACACATATATATATACACACACATATATATAAAGCAGAATCTCTTTGAGTTCTCATTCATTTATTTGTCAATCCCTAAGCCAAGAGAAATTATTTGGTTATCTGAACCAATGCCAGCACCTCCTCCCTCTGGACCTATTACAAAAACAAACACACCCTCAAGTCTTTAAGCCACTAGAGGCATGGCTCTGTCACCAGCAGTCAAGCACAATCCCTAACTGATTTGATATCCTTTGCATATTTGTCTAGCAGGTTGTCTATTTCTTGTCAACTTTTATGAGCTCTTTATATATTGTAGAGATTTACCCTTATCTGCACTGCAAATATTTTCTCAAGCTGTCTCTTGTCTATGAACTTTTATAGTATTTTGCCATGCAAATGTTTTATTTTTCATGTAATCAGATTGTTTCTTTTATTGCTTTTGAGATTCTCTTCTTAGTTAGTGGTGCTATTGAAGAGGTACCTATGAATTCTTTGATACTCCTTCCATCAGGAGGTGGGGCTTAATTCTCCTTCCCTGACATGTGGGCTGGACGTAGTGATTTGTTTCTAATGAATATATAACATGGCAAAAGTGGTGAGATGTCACTTCTAAGGTTAGGTGACAAAAACACTGAAGCTTCCATCTTGGGTGCATGCTCACTCGCGTTCTCACTCACTCTCTCTCTTTCACTGTGGGGGAAGCAAGTTGCCATAATGGGAGCAGCCTTATGGAGAGGTCCACATGGTGAGAAGTGGAAGCCTGCCGCCAACAGCCAGAGAGGAACAGAAAGCTGCCAGGAACCCCAAGGGTGATCTTGAAAGTGGATCCTCCAGCCCCAGTTGAGTGTTCGATGACTACAGTCCTGACCCACAGCTTGGCTGCGACCACATGAGAGACTCTGAAGCAGAGCCTCCAAGCTAAGCCACTCCCAGATTTCTGATCCTTAAAAACTTTGAGATAATAAACACTTGGTGTTTTAAACTGCTAAATTCTGGACTAATTTGTTACACAGCAAGAGGAAAGTAACAACACAGTTACAAACCATTCCATTATCCCAGATTGTACCTGTACTTTCCTACATTTGCTTGCAAGATTTTTTACTTAAAAAAAGAAAAATACATTTTAAGACTTCAATCTATTTGATTTGATTTTTTATATGGAGTAAATCCACATATGTTTTCCAGCATGAGTACCATTTATTATATAATCTCTTACAAACCTATTAATTCTTTTGACATATTAAATTTTTACGTAAAGAAGGATTTCTTTCTGAATTCCCTTCTGTTCCACTGTATGTTTGTCAATCCCTAAGCCAATAAAAATTTGATTACAGTGACCACTGGATGGGGCTAAAGGCTCAATGGGGAGAGCTTAAGTTGAGTGTGGGACCACTGAGGGAGATGGAGCCCTGGAGAAGATACATATGTTACTAGAGGTGCTACAGGAAACAGAGCAGAGGATCAACATTTGGCCTTCCTTTTCCTTCCCCTTATTCTCCAACTTTTGGCCAATGTCTCCCATTGCTGAATTTCTCAGAGAGAATAAAGAAACTGGGTAGGAAGAGTCGAAGACTGCAGTGCTATTCCAAGAAACTTTCAACCCAGTGCATGGGGAGTCCTCAAGCAAAAGCTCCCAGTTAGAAAAGCCCACTAGGTTGGAAGGCCGAGTAGGGTGGATACCGAGGTCAGGAGTTCGAGACCAGCCTGGCCAACATGGTGAAACCCCTTCTCTACTAAAAATATAGGAAATTAGCTGGGCATGGTGGCGAGCACCTGTAATCCCAGCTACTCAGGAGGCTGAGGCAGGAGACTCCCTTGAACCTGGGAGGTGGAAGTTGCAGTGAGCCAAGATCACACCACTGCACTCCAGCCCAGGCGACAATGCATCTAGAAAAGAAAAGAAAGAAAAGAAAAGAAAGAAAAGAAAAGAAAAGAAAAGAAAAGAAAAGAAGAAAGAAAGAAAGAAAGAAAAGAAAAGAAAAGAAAAGAAAAGAAAAAGAAAAAAAAGAAAAGAAAAGAAAAGAAAAGAAAAGAAAAGAAAAGAAAAGAAAAGAAAAGAAAAGAAAGACCCACTAAGACCCTGCCATGTTTGGTCTTTGGCTGGGAGCATGTTTTCTTTCCAAACACAGAGGCACATCCAGAGAAGTAGTAGCTAGAGCTGTCAGTCAGCTACACTCCCCTCAGCAGGAGATCTAAGCAATGTGTTTCCACAGTCTCCTTTGGTTTTAAATTCCAGTATATGTTTAAATCAATGAAATAGAACCATAAGTAGCCTCTAACTGCAAAGCATAGTATGTACGATCTGACTATATAAACACTTGGCATCATGCCATCATCTTTAAGATACCATGTTACAGGAAAAATGCATATCATACTCCATTTTTGTTAATTGTTACAAAATAACTACCTTTATGGGGGGATTAGGATATATTTGATATGTTCAAATTGTCATTGAACGGTTATCATGTTCCAGGCAATATTCTTAGACACTGTGGGTACACAGTGGTGAAACGAGAGATTGCGTCTGCCCACATGAAGCTCACATTCTAAGGGGAGAACCTGATAAGCCACAAAACAGAAGAGGGTAATGAGATAAAGAATCCCAATTTCTAGAGTGGAAGATACCCAAGGGGAAGGAGTCCAGGGAAGACAGAGTCATTCAGGCCGGCCCTGGAAAGGTAACAACTGAGCTGAGATTTGAATGAAATCATTTTTCCTCTCTCAAAATGTTTCATGATGTTTCGTGACTCATGTTCAGTGCTTCAAGTACTTTTGTATGATCTTTGTTAGTGAAGAATAGAAGTCAATAGTAGATGTTTAAAATCCTTGTGTGTTGAAATAAAATCAACTGGCTTCTTTTCATAAGATTTTGGGGTGTATTTTTGCCCACAAGCACTTCTGACATCAAATGTGTGGGCTTTTTCCTTACACTAAATTACCCAATTCTCCAGACACTAACTGGGTGTCCTACCATTCAATTTAATTCTAACACTGCCTGTAGTTAGACTCCACAGGTTTAAGGGCCCAGTCCCATAAGACTGCCCTCACTTCAGGTGCCAGTTGCAAGTATTGAGTCCCCAGGTGACCCACCCTTCTGTTCAACTTAGCTACAAATCAAAGGCTTCCACAAACCCTTCCCACCCTTTGTTCGATAGATTTGCTAGAACAGCTCATAGAACCCAGGAAAGTGCTTTATTTACTATCATTGGTTTACCCTAAAGGACATTACAAAGGATACAGATGAATAGCCAGATGAAGAGGCATACAGAACAAGGTCTGATGGGTCCCGAGTACAGGAGCTCTGTCTCCATGGAGCTGGGGTGTACCATTCTCTCAGCACATAGATACATTCACCAACCTGGAAACTCTCTCAAACCTGTCATTAAGGAGTTTTTAATGGAGTGCCATAGGAATAACTGATTAAATCATTGGCCCTGGAGGGCTGGGGGTGGTGCTGAAAGTTCCAACCCACTGATCCCGCAGTTGTTCTTTCCGCAACCAGCTCCATCTTAAAGCTACCTGTGAACCCCTCAGTCATGTGTCATCTCGTTAGCATAGTAAAGGCACTCCTGTTACTCTGGAAATTCCAAAGGTTTTTAGGAGCTGTGTGCCAGGAACCAGGGAGAAAGATCAAATATATTACTTGTTTTTAAACTTTTAAGTTCAGGGTACATGTGCAGGTTTGTTATATAGGTAAACATGTGTCATGGGGGTTTGTTGTACAGATTATTTCATTACCCAGATATTAAATCCCAGTACCTATTAGTTATTTCTTCTGATCCTCTCCCTCCTTCCACCCTCCACCTTCCCATGGGCCCCAGTGTGCATTGTTTTACTCTGTGTAAGACCAAATAAATATTTATCACAATCTTCATGATTTTTTTTAATGACAGATAAGATTTGAGTGAAAGTTTTAGGCTGCTTTTTGCAAGTATTTCTCTATGAATACCACATTACAGATGTGCATAGTATTTATTCCCAATAAATAGCAAGCCAAATTGGAGTAATTTTCACCATATTTCCTTTTTAGCACTGGTTGCTTAAGCAGAGAGACATGTTGATCTGCTATATAAAGATCTTGATCAGATAAGTGCAACTTACAGTTCTAGGCAGCGCAACTTGAAGCAAATTTGAGGAATTATCATTTTTCTTTTTAAACATATATTTCAAAATCAATTTCCCCATACTTTCTACTTTCCATTAACTGTTCCTTGTGGCTATGAATACTACAACTAAGAATAAAACAACATAAAATACATAATAAAGTCACTGCAATATCTATTCTACTAGCCCCAGTAGACTTGGGTTCAGATAGACAACTTCATAAGACACAATGGGCCTCACCTAGCACCAAGTGTATTTAGCTTTAATAAAGGATAAAGAGCATGAAATATCTTGGCATGCACAGCAATGGTATAGCATAGGTCCCGTTACTCCTGGGCACAGCTGCTGGTGTCCCAGCCATTCTGAACTCGGAACATGTGTAGTCATAAGAGACAAGACTGAGTGACTGCAGCTGACCCCAGCTCAGGGAAGCCATGAGCTCTGAGCTCTTTTGGCTTTATGCCAGCTGGCCTTATAGCCCCTCAGGCATACGACTAGTCTTGATTCTTTAGGGCAGCTGCATCTCAATGTCAATTATTCATTATTCAATAACAAATGTTGACAACATGCACATCTAGACTAGACACCTGTACATAATCCTCGGATGGATTTTATGTAATCAGTAGCATATCATCCCAACAATTCTTTGAGTTAATGCTGCAAGAAGATCCTCAGCTATCCCTGAGGCTGAAGGAAATACTACAGAAGCAGCTGCTAACCTCCTTCTTCCAGCTCACTTCCTGATCCCCCATTAAAACATGTTGATACATGTTTGAGGTATTTTCTTGTCATTCTTAGTATAGCAATTTCCACAATATTTGTTGTACAACAAAATAAATATACTAAAATACAGACAACCACTAAGATCTATATCCTCCAATGAAGAGTTGGGATTCTTTCTGCAAAACATGTTAACAACACTCAGCCCCATTCACAAATATTCTGATATATAACACAGTACCAATTGTTCCACTCTTCCCTTCTCTGTTCTCCTCCTTCCCCACCCATTGTTTGCACCTTTTGAATAGATGTCGATAAAAGCATTCAACTCCATGGTGTCTTTTGGCAAGTTTTGACGGGAATTAAATCAATTTTAGGTTTTAAGACTGCTTCCCAAAACATCTTTTCATCCTGTTCATCCTGGAGATCATCTGCTACATTGGCTTGATTTTCATTTAGCTCTATACATGAAGCTAGAAATCTTTTATTATACTCTATAATGATTACAGAGATAAAGTAATACTTACTACATCATACATCAGTTAATATAATGGAGTCATTTTCCCAACTTTCCAAGCAAAAACATCCTTTGTCTCAAATACCACTTATTTTTCTTAATTGAGGTGGTCATTAAAGGCCACTGCCCAGTAAACTCTGAGTTCTACTGGTCCTCGGCCATGACCATACCCTTGCAACCAAGAAATAAGTTCTCACAAACCCAAGCTTCTAGGTTTTACTATACAGCACCACCCATCTGCCATCCCAAAGTTCCAGGGAAGCCAGTGAGATAGGGCCACCATATCACATAGATATTCACCCTCGTGGATACCCTTCTGATTCCTGAATGCTTGAGTGCATGGTTTTCAAACACATTCATATCTGGTATAGTCAAAAAGCAAAGTGAATTCTGAGACACTGTGTAAGCAGTAAGATGCAACTCTTTTTATATCCTTACCTAGATGCCACCCTGAATTACAGCAATACAATGTATCAGCTGCCAGGCACACACAAGTTCAAAGGTAAGGGCTACAAAAGAACCAATATCACAATAATAACCAAAACAAACAAAAGCTACCCAAATGATGATCCAGTCTGCTACCATTCAGGTTGATCAAAGGGGTATTGATTGGTATATTTTCTCTAATCAACCTAGTAGAATTCTAAACTATTCCTTGGGCCAGTCATGATCCTGTAGTTCTACCTACTTGGGAGGCTGGGGTAGGAAGACTGCTTGAACCCACAAGTTTGAGTCTGTAGTAAACTAACCGTGCCACTGCACTCCAGCCCGAGTAACAGAGTGAAACCCTGTCAATAATCAAGCAAACAATAAGCATACTTTGTATTCTAGCTTCAGTCCAAATTTTCTCAAGGGAAAGCAAATCCAGGGGCTTCTCCCAGAATCTGCCATGGTTTGGTACCACAAACACCTAACTGTATTATTCTCTTGCTCCAGGATGCAATTTTGTTTTTTTGTTTTGTTTTGTTTTGTTTGTTTTTTTGAGACAGAATCTCACTCTGTCACCCAGGCTACAGTGCAGTGGCACGATCCCGGTTCACTGCAGCCTCCACCTCCTGAGTTCAAGGATTCCTGCCTCAACCTCCCAACTAGCTAGAATTACAGGCACCTGCCACCACGCTGGGCTAATTTTTGTGTTTTTAGTAAAGATGGGGTTTAACCATGTAGGCCAGGCTGGTCTCAAACTCCTGACCTCAAGTGATCCACCCACCCCAAAGTGCTAGGGTTACAGGCGTGAGCCACCGCACCCAGCTCAAGATGAAGTCTTGAGAAGATAGTGACATCCTTTCCTGGCATCACCATCTATTTGTGTGCTCTATCGCCATCTGTCGCAATTTCCCCTTTTGTCCATTCATTGTCAGTCTCAAACCAGACAGTGAATTTAGATCCAGGGATTCAGTTATACTGCCCACCCTGGAGCAGATAGCAGGGTTAGGCTGGCTATACCATCTTTTTTTTTTTTTTTTTTTTTTTTTTTTTTTTTGTCTATTCACAGGAAAGACGAGGCAGGGGGTCAGACAAGCCAAAGATTATGGAACTATACACGTAGGCAGCTGGGCAGCATTTAGAGGCACAAGGTAAAGTTACCAGTCCTCACTTATTGTCTTTGTTAAAAAGCATGATAAAATTCTAAGAAACAAATAGTACCCTGAGCAGTAATGTTTCCTATCTGCATAGTCTTTGCCCAAATTTTTTCCCCCAATTGAACTGACTGGAACAAGTGAATTAACCATCTTCAGCTGGTCGTGTGTGCTACTGGAGTTCTCCAGTCTTCCCTGCCTGCTTCTTCTGAAAAGGAGGTCATCATAATATCAATGTGCAAAACAACTTAACTTTTGATAGTAACCAAATCCAAATTGCTTCTCACCAGGTTGTGAGCATACATTGGAGAATTCAGAAATGCATACTGCATTTCTTCCCATAAGAAAATGAATTGTGCCTGGCTTCCTTTTGAAATTCATATAGAAAAGCAAGCATTCGTCAAATCTGTCACATTTTCAATCTGTTGCACTTCCTAAATAGTTTTCACTGTGTCTAGTTTGGTGAAAAGCCATGATTGCCAACATTTGTCCCCAGGAGCCACCCACTTTACTCATAGGCCAAATAGGACTGCTATGAGCGTTGAGAGATTATCACTCCTGCTTCTTCCCTTGATTAGAGCTGAAATTTTTAGTGCAGTATGGTTTAATAGTCAGTTGAAAGTGAGTATAGCGGGGAAGGGGATGAGGGAAGCTATAGTACTTGAAAAGTGAGTTGCCAGGTCTGTTCAAAAGCAATGTGTGCAGTAAGCAGCCAGGCACATTTGATCTCTCCAAGGTAGGGTTTTCTCCCAAGAACACTGGCATGGTGAATGTCGATAATTGTGACGGGTCTGAGATTTTACCCTACTTGCAAGTTAACAAATTAGCCTGCCACCATTTCATGGGTCAAAGATATGAGACTCCTAGATCAAAGGATTTAATTACTCATGGAACAACAAAAAACATAAGCTTCATGTTTGCACGGGTTCCCCTTGCATTAGGTGAATGCTGCACTGCAAGTATCAAAGTCCCAAGGTAGGAAAGTTAGCATGCTTAAGAAGAGAAAGAATATGAGTATGACCACAGTCTACTCATCAAGGGGAGAAGTAGAATGATGAGATTGGCAAGATAAGCAGGAGCCAGATCTGCAGGGCCTGTGGATCATAAGAAGTCATGAATTTTATTCTAGAAGATAGAGAGCCATGAAACTCTGCAAAATGGGAAATGCCATCCTCTGATTTAGGCCTAAGGGAGATCATTGTGGCAGCAATATGAAGAAAAGATATGAGAAGGACAAGAGTGAAAACTTCAGTCCAAATGAGAGTTGAGGGTGGCTTAGAGTAGGAGATGACAGAAGATACAAAGATGTAGATAGACTCAGGACAATGTGGAGCTTGAACCAACAAGTCCTGTGTAGGGATTGATGGGGAGAGATTCTGCTGTGGAAGTAAAGGAAGAATTGAGGGTGATATCTAGATTTCTGGTATGAAAAAAAAAAAAACATACAAGAAGTAGATAGGAAACGAGGTATAGGCAGCCAGAGGAGCATCGTAATAACTCCTTTTGAAGAAAATAAATTTGAATTGTCTGTACATTTTGGCATGTTAGAATTTGGAGTATATTTAAAGCTACAGGATTAGGCAAGATGACCCAGTCAATGAGCAGAGAGAAAAGATCAGAAAAATATGGATATGTGGGCAAAGATTTGGCTACAAGAGTAGACATCATGTTGTTTATTGTAGGAATAATAGCCTAAAATCTATCAATAGGAGGCCGATTAAACAATGTTATGCCACCAATTAAGATTGTGTTCCATGTTGTATTTACTTACATAGAAAGTGACTCATAATATTAAAAAAGTTACTAGGCTACATATAGTTTGATCCCATTTTTCATTCAAGCAGTTCTGTACATGTGCATAAAAATTAGCTTAAAAGAGACATACATTAAAATATATACCAAAATATTAACTGTAATTCTGAATGGTTATAGATTTTTCTGGTTCTGCATTTTCTAAATCTTCAATGAACATATATCATTCATATAACAAGAGAAAAGCCAAGAAAAAATAATCCAGAGCCTCACAGCTCATCTTTGGGACTAAATCCTGCCTCACAGGCAGGTACTAAGCTAAACCTTGACTCATCAGGACCATCCAACTCTGTCTTACTTCCATCCAACTCTGTCTTACTTCTTAGCATCATTTGTGTAGCCTGTAGTTCTGAACCTTGGCTATATATTAGAATCAGCTAAGGAACTTACATTATGCCAGGGACCTACCCCTAAAGATTCTGACTTAAGTGAGCTGGAAAGTGGCCCAGGTATAGCGTTTGTGTTGTCTCGATAATTCTGATGGGCAGGAAGTGTTGAGAACTACTAGTAACCCCTAGTTTGGTCTCCAAAGCACTGGTTCTGAAATTTTAGAAAGGAAAAGCAGCTAGAGAAGGAAGAACTGTGGAAGAAAGGAGACCTGAAAATAATGGATGAGAGAGAAATTAATCAAGACATAAAATTCCAAGAGGAAAGGTTGAGAACTCCTCCCACCTCAAAATAGCTTTTATTTCACACCAGGCACTAGTTAGCTGCAAAAATCTGATCCCTGCACAGAAGTTGATAATAAGAGGCCGTTCCCAAAGCTGCTGGAGCAGGTGTTTCCTCCCGAAAGGGGGCGGGCCAGAACTGTAAATCTCATTTTGGAAGTTTCGAGCCCTGGGGATACTATTCTGTGGTGCTGCCACTCTCGCTGCCATCTGGACTGAATCTCAGCTCCCGTTTCTGGGGCAGCCCTCGATCCAACTGGCAGCCCCACCGTTTGCATTCTTGCACAGTGTGTGAATGGAGGGGGAGAGCCTTTGGCTAGGCAGCCCTGGGGTCTCCTTCCCTCAAAAGATTCGCCAGTGATCCTTGCCCTGCTGGCTTCCTCTTTAATTGGCACACGCTGTTGGGGAGCAATTGAGATTAAATGGCCGCTTGCTGGGTGGCTCTGAGAAACGGGATGCACTTCTAGGCATGTGTGGCCCCGTTTGGAGCATTTGTTGTATCCCAGGATTGAATGAAGCAACTGCTGCTGCCGAAGCTCGCTCGCAGGGTGTTCCTGCAAGCCACGTGAAAGCAGGCTCTTCATTTTGGTTTGCAAAACAGCCTCCAAAGCCAAATCTGCTCATACTGGAGCCATTCTAGACAGAGGGATGTCACGAGGAGAAACTAGGAAGTACAGAAAGAACTGGGCAGAAGGAAATTTAGGGCTATGAGTCAAGAAAATGGGTTATTATACAATTGCCAGGTTGCTCTGAGCAGCCACAGAGATAGGGAAAGACCCCACTCCACGGGGAGAACTCCCAGAGGTCTTGCAATTCTCTAATGATCCCGGGCAGCTTCTGGGGCAAAGGCCATCCCTGGAGAGTCCAGAAATTCTGTATTCTGGATGCCAAGTCCTAAACCTGGACATGCTGACACAACCTCAGTCATGCTGCTCAGCTTCCTGAGTCTTCGGATCACAGGTTCTGCAAAAGGGTGACTGGGAAGCATGGGAAATCAAAAGATGGGCTTACATCTTCTCCTGCGAGTGTTCTCGAAAGTGAGCTTCAGGAGTCCCGTTCAGCCCCATAGTGCAGAATGGACTGGGAGACCTCATTTTGATGGAGCCCATGGAAATGCCAATCTCTTGGCAAACCAGGACCTGACCATTTCCTTTCATCTGTGCAGTCACGCCCCAGCCTCCTGTGAACTCCCTGGTCTCATCTCCTACTACTTTCTCTCTTGTTTACTTTGCCCCCTCCTACACCCTTGCCCCAGGGCGTTTGTACTTGCTTCCCTAAATCAGATAAATATTGGAGAGTAAATTGAACTTCTAGCAGAAAATTTCTAGATGAAATTAGCTGACTAGGGCCAATTGCTTTTTAATGCCATTTCTAGTATTTAGTACATAGATGACATGGTTTTCACTTCCTTCTCTTTGTATCCAGTTCAGCCCAATGTAAGGCAATCATTAGATTGAAAGGGGCAGCATCCAGGACAACCAGCCTGTAAGAGGCAAGGTGACTACAAAAGAAATTAAAGCAAGGGGCTCAGACTCAGGTCTAGCAGGTAGAAGAGCAAAGCAGGCAGACAGTGGCAAGCTGGGGACAGCAGGACCCAGCTAAGGAAGGTAGCTGCTGCACAGCACCAGCCAACTATTGTTCCCTGGGAATGTGGGTCTGTTGTTCCTAGATAGGATTTTTCAGTGCAAACCAGAAGCCTAAGTTTATGTGAAATGCCCATTTTTAAATGCTGGCAATGAATTCAAATTAAAAACACGAAGTGTCATGGGTCAAACTATATCTTTGGGACAGATTTAGCAAATAGACTGTCAATTTGTGATCTCTGAATTGACAGCAGATTAAAGAGAATAAGCAATGAGGGAAAGGGAGTTCTATAAAATTCAGGATGAGGAATGATGATCTCTGGAGCTTGAGATCAAGGAAGAAAAGTGTCAGAAAGGAGACAAGTCTCAAGGTCAAGAGAGGGACTGAAGCACACGACTCAGAGGTGCAGGCAGGTGTGTATATGCCTGCCAAACCTGGGGCCAGCAAAGCAAAGGCATGATGGTGAGACTCCAGGCAATGTGCAGTCCAGCCACCTGAAGGACAGAAAGCATGCTGGCATGGCAGGATAC
The DNA here is from genome assembly GCF_002776525.5 of Piliocolobus tephrosceles. Classification (NCBI taxonomy): domain Eukaryota; kingdom Metazoa; phylum Chordata; class Mammalia; order Primates; family Cercopithecidae; genus Piliocolobus; species Piliocolobus tephrosceles. Next base: position 92,494,609 of record NC_045435.1, on the reverse strand, counting down.
TTCATCATCTTTTCTTCCTGTGTTTTGGCCTTTCAAGAATGTAGGCAGTCCTGTGCTCATTGCCTCAAGACAGAAGTCACAGCAACCTAGGACTCTGTAAGGTTTGTTTCTAAAGTCTAAATCCCCTGGGGTCAGGGCAGAATTCTCAAGAAAGACCTTTTGGTCAGAAAATGAAGGAAATCGCCTAAAAAGAGTCTTTCCGGGCTATGGAAGTAAAAACAAAGATGGCTGGGGGTCCCATGGTGGAGGCAACCTGTTTCCCATTTCCCAGGAAGAACCACCTGAGAAGCAGCCACACCTCAGAAAGGAAAGGGCTGTACCATCCAGGCAGATGAGATACTACATGGCTGTGCAGATAAATTCCCAGCTACAGCCTGAAAGCAGAAGAAAGACCCCAGGACAATAGATATCACAGTAAGAAAATGGGTTAACAAATGCTCATAGCCAGGGAGAGCCCTCCCAATACCTCGACTCCCCCACGAAAAAGGGAAGTTTCAGTTCCTAAAGCCCAGTGGCATGACGGCTCAAAACGAAAGCTGTTTCATTTTTATACACCTGGGTTTGTAGACTGAGATTCACACTGGCTACTTTAGAGAGGCACCAAAGATGAAGACAGGTCAACAGTAGTGTCTGAATTTGATTCTTAGCTCCTCTTCCAATGGCCACTGAGGATGGCAGTCTCTATGATGGTCCCCAACAATCCACACCTCCTGGTATTCACGCCCTTGCAAAGTGTCCCCCTACATTGTACCAGGATTGGTCTGTGTCTGACAGCATATGGCAGAAGGGACTAGGTTATAAAAAGACTGTGACTTCTGTCCCTCACTCTTTTTCTTGGATCAATTCCTCTGGGAGAAGCAAGCTTCCATGTAGTCAACAACTCTAGGAGAGGCTCCAGGGTAAAGAACTGAAGCCTCCAGACAACAAGTAAGGAGTTGAGGCCTGCAGTCCAACAGCCTGCAAGTAACTGAGGCCTAGCTAATACTGAGGTGAGTGAATTTGGAAGCAGACTCCATTCTCACTTCAGGCTTTAGATGAGTACAGTGTCAAGTGACAGTGTGGCTACAGCCTCATAAGAAGCTCTGAGCCAGAGCCCCGTGGTTAAGCCACTCCCAGATTCCTAACCCACAGAACCTTTGTGAGATAATAAATGTTTGATGTTTTAAACTGCTATGGGGTAATTTATAACAGCAATAGAAAATGAATTCACCCCCACATCAGTATATGAAGGGGATACTGAACCTAGTAAATTAAGAATTAGATGGAACAAAGTACAGAAGCTTTGCCTTTTTTCTGTCAAATGATCCCAGCAACGGTCTGCTGGAAGAACTGATTCAGGAGACAGGAGTCAAGCGAATAGTCAGAGGTGCTGAGCCACACTCTGTACTAGGTACTGCTGGGCATTACAGAACAAACTTTGCACAGAAATCATATGTCAGAAGAGGGAGTTCTGGCATCACAGCTTACAGCAGCTGAGAAGCTAAGAGTTCCCAGGTAATCTGGCAGCTTCAAGCCAAAGCCCTACCCACAGGCTGGGCAGCATAGGAACTTGAGTTGGGTGATACGAGGTAAAAACTAATTTTCAAAACTAGCAAACCTTTGTAAGCCACTTCTTTCTTCACTCTTTTTCCCCCCACAGAAGGGGGAAATTCGCTGTTTTTTTTTTTAGTGCTTAGAGCCTTAGCATCTGCCCCCTTGTTATTTGAGAACTGAGTATCACGGTGCTGATTTTCAAAGTAGCTGTTAATCACTCAGCTCCACATTCACTATGAGGACAAGCCAGAAACAATTATAAGCTGGAGTGTTGGGTTAACTCAAGGTGCTTTATCTCTACCTGCCTACCATTGTTCTCTGTGGTCTACAAAGCTAGTGGGTGCTACCCAGAGACCAGGAGAAAAACTAGGGTGGGAAAGCCTGGAATCCAGCCTTCTTTAGAGAGATCTCCATGGTCTTCCTTTCAGTACCTAAGTCTTTGCCCATGCAGATACATATGTCTTGTGAGCCATCCCACGGGAGGAGGCTTCCAGAATGACCCCAGTGGCTTCCCTAAAGCATAGGTGGTAGGTAGCCCCACCACTACTATATATTTCCATTAGAAAAGTTTATAATCCTAAACAAATTCGCTTTGGATCCTGAGACCTAAAAATACTTCTCTACAATAGCACTGGGCTTTCTCTGAAGAATTCACAACGTCTTCACTCTGATGATTCATTTTAACCTGTGGCAAGGCATCCATTTATCAAAGACTGAGTATGCTTTTTTTTGGAGATGGAGTCTCGCTCTACTGCCAGGCGGGAGTGCAGTGGTGTGATCTCGGCTCACTGCAACCTCCTCCTCCTGGGTTCAAGCGATTCTCCTGCCTCAGCCTCCTGAGTAGCAGGGATGACAGGTGCATGCCACCATGCCCAGCTAATTTTTGTATTTTTAGTAGAGGTGGGATTTCACCATGTTGGCCAGGATGGTCTCAACCTCTTGACCTTGTGATCTGCCTACCTCGGCCTCCCAAAGTGCTGGGATTACAGGCGTGAGCCACCACACAAGGCCCTGAGTTTGCTTTTAAATTATCTTATCTGGAAGTTGGAAATCTAGGAAGTACTGAATGTGAGCTTGTAGTATCAGGGAAAGAAGGGCTTGTGATGAGTTCCCTCTGTCAAGGGTTACCTAAAGGTCCATGTGAATGGCAAGTAGCCCTTATATCTGGGTATTTGGATGGGCTAAGCTGGGCTGATGGACAAGGTCTCTCAGTACCTTCAATCTCTTTGCACCTACTGACTTACAGGGGCTTTTGCCTCCTAACTGTAAGAAAGGGAAGATATTTGGACAGGCAAGAAGGAGTGAAGAGAAAGTAGACCAAAATGGAGCTTGGGTCAGCGTGGAGGAAACTTTTCTCCTGGCTCCTTGTATCAGGTTTTAGCACCTGTGGATAGGGGCATAAAAACCAACAAGAGTGGCTCATGAGAAGCTTGAGGACACTCTGGACACAAAGAGCTGCCTCAGGGCCCAGGAAACACAGTGGGACACAGCTGTTGGAGAAGGTCATTCTCAGCAGAACAAAGCACAGCTTAGGCCCTCAAGGAAGGGAAATTCCCAAAACCATTTGCATCCTTAACTCTATCTGCTTCCCAGGGAATCCAGTCTGAGACTTGTACACATTGGTCTTTTCAGAGTCTTGATCCACTCAGAATTAGAATCATTGCAACAGATCTGAAAAATTTTCCATCTCATGCTTGAAGACAAATAGAAAGATTTCGTATCACAGGAGTAAGCCTAGGATCATAAGGTTTGGGAAGTTTGATTCTCCATTTCCTTCAATCATTTGGTGTGGTATTTGTATTCTGTTTCTTTAAGGTTACCATGGGGATGAGGGAGGTGGCACTAGGATAGCATGAGTTTTGGCCATGCTGTCAGAGATCATGGACCATCCTAAGTCTTACTTGGTGATAATATCTCAGGGAGCCTCTTCCCTCCACAGCTAACCACACACCTGAAAAGATGCTTTCAAGGGCCTCTGATATTCTTTCCAGGGCCTCTCAACACTTGAAAATGCTTATTTTCTCAGAGTAGTGGTTTCTAAATTTATTCTAAAGACAAAGTTACAAAAACCCTATATGTATAAGACGGCAAAAGTTGCACATTTGATTAAATAGGGGACACAGTACTCAGAGTCCCATTGAACCAAGTTGGAAACCATGTGGTAACACTAAATGGTGTTTCTGAAAGTGGCCAGATAAGTCCACTTTGGATTGCTGCCCGCACTGATGTCCATTTTGGTGGAATGATAGGCAATTGTAGGGGGCTCTTCAGTTCTTCTCGGGGAAATGGTGCCTCTGGGCCCAGCTGAAGCACCACAGGAAACTGCCAGCAGGGACCCGCAGATCTAGTCTTATGCTCATGATGGCAAGAGTGGTCGGTTTGGTGGGCTACAAAACTCAGGGTCTGGCACAGAAGTCACACACGTTGCCACTTTTGTGCCTTTCAGGAGACTAGTTCTGTGATGTTATTTGGGTATTGTTTCTAGCTGTGTGGCCTCCAAATCTGGCTTTTCATGTTTCCCACAAATCCTTTTCTGCTTAAATTGGCCAGATTCAGTACTAGCAACTAAAAATCTGAATTTCTACAGCCTCCAACAAGAGATGGACAAAGAAAAAAATTATTTCGATTAAAAAAAAAAAACAACTCAGATTCTTCCAAATAGAATTATGCATCTACTCCACATACCCTTTCCACCTGTCTGGCACCCTCCGAGATGGCAGCTTGGGTACATGTCTGGTATACATTGTTCTTTCCATGCAAACCATGACAGCTGTCTCAAGGGTGTGGGACATGCCTGGAGGAGGTGCTCAGGCAGGTACAGAAGAGCCATGCTCCTGAGGTGCTAGCTGAGAAGGTAGAAGATAAGCCTCTACTTCTAGTTAATAAAACTTAAGAGATTGGTACAAAATAGTTTCCCATCCAGAAACAGTTTTCTGCATTAAATGTCTCACATGGGCCCTTACCTTGGGTGCTTCTCTCTGAAAGCAGAGCCTGAGGCCAAACTTGCTTATAGCAGTTGACTTCACAAGGACAACCAGGAATTAGGAGTGAGGAAATGAGAATGTGAAACAGGGAGGAGGGAAAGCCATCTCAATGATATAATCACTGTTATCCATTGGTCACCACCATGGGTCACTGGGGATGAGTCCCACCATGGCCTGGAAGCTGGGTAAAGTGTTCCCCAGAATTGTCCACCTAAGGGACTAAAGGGAACAGCACTATTGATAGACTCCTGTTGTCCACTGGCTTAGGGTTGTCCAGGGAGGCCTAACTCCCCCCAACATCTGGTTGCATGTGTAGCCATGTCATGTGGTTTCCCGTAGGCACCCTTGAGATATAAGAGTAGCCCCTGTGCAGGTGTGGTGCCGTCAGCATGAAGGCGCCGACCATATTCCAGCTGTGCCTGGAATCAGAGGCAAGACTGAGGGCAGGTGGGACAGCAGGCAAGGTGTTCCATATCACTCCCAATGCTACTCTTGCAGTACTTCCTGCTTTTCAGAAGGTTAGTACTATGTTACATGCTTATTACCATTTGTTGTCGAAATTTGGTCACTTTCCATGTTGTTTCTGGAACACTTATCACATCACTAACGGAGACAAGACACAGATCCCACCATGCCTTGGTTTCCTTGTACACACTCTTTAGCATATGGTCATTGATCTGAATTCATTACCATGAGGCTGGGCAGAAAGAACAATGCCCCATGATTTGGGGTTGGGGCTTAGGAGAAGAAACCCTAATTGTATTTAGACTCTATTATGCCTCAAGCATAAACCTCATGTTCCAGCCCAGTTTTTTCAGACTTTGTTTTGGGGGCTGGGGAGTGTGTGTCACACATTTAGCTAGAATGACATGCCGTTCTGCATCCTATTGTTCCTTGTGTGGAGAGCTCCCTCAAGGACATCCCAGGAAAGATGTGGCTGAACCAAAGCACAACACAGGGTCCCTCCCTGTGTTTGCTACCTTGATAGCAGCAAAGCACCTGACTTCACCTATGACATTTACATGGGCAAAGGTATGAATGATACATTTATTCTGATAACCTGAAGCACTTCTTGATATGTTTCAGCTCTGTATAGTTATCAAAACTATTTGCTTTATTTCCAAATAGGTTTGAAGACATCTTCCCATCCTCTCCTGGGCAATGCCCTTTATCAAAATTGCCAGCATATGAAGTAGCAGCAAAAAGAAGCCCAGGGGAAATGCTGATTACACTTATGTAACAATACCTGGAAATATTATCATTGACAAAGTGTGAAAATAAATTATGAATAAAAAAGTTTGAGGTTCATTCATTTCTTAAGTTTACATTAATTTTGTTATTCACTCTTACTGATCCTGTAGTGCTGACTCTAACAGTCACTAAATACTTTATTAGCATCTAACAATTTTTCTGTAAGTCTAAAAGAAACCTTACCCAGTTAACCAATTTTTTCTCAAGTCCATTACGTGAAGATGAGCTATTGTAATAATTTTTTCTGTAAGAATAAGGATAGTAATTCAAATAGCATTAATGGGTCTGAAGACATTCAAGATGGTAGCTATTAAAGTGTAATATCCATGTCATATATACATTGAATATGCAAAAGTTACAATGTAGTCTAGGTGCGGTGGCTCATATCTGTAACCCCAACACTTTGGGAAGCTGGACGGATTGCTTGAGTCCAGACGCTTGAGACCAGCCTGGTAAGCATGGCAAAACCCCATATCTACAAAGAATACAAAAACTAGCTGGGCGTGGTGGTGCACACCTGTAGTCCCCACTACTTGGAAGACTGAATTTGAGGGTCACTTGAGCCTGGGAAATAGAGGCTGCAATGAGCTGAGATCGTGCCACTGCACTCTCCAGCCTGGGTAACAGAGCAAGATCCTGTCAAGAAAAAAAAGAAAAGAAAAGAAAAAAAAAAAAAAGTATGTGGTAGTTTCTATACCGCTGAACTGTCATTGACAAATCTTAGTAATAACTCAGAATGGGCAGCCTAAACCAGCGCTAAGGTCAGAAACTACCCATCATGGTCTCCCTTTACTTCAACCCAAGCACACTTTTTCCTTCCCATTGTTCTTTTGCCTGAAAAGGAGGTCTTCAAGTAGCCATACACATCAAAACATCTTGCATCTGACTTTAGGTTCTATATGAGTGTTAGGAACCACCCATGTTTATATCTGTTCCAGAATTTGTTGGTATTCCCCATGTTTATAACCTTATTGTCAGAGATTAAAATTTAGTTGGGGGAAATAAGACACTCTCATGTCACACTTAAAAGGACACAGACATACTCTATGTAAGAGCCCAAACATGATATAAAAGAATACTACAGGAAGCATAGACAGGCCAGTCGATGTGGCAGTTGTCAGGCAAGAAACAGTGGGTGTTAGTATTTGGTCACAAGTAATCACCCCACTCCTCTCCTTGAGAATTACTCTGTCACACTCTCCAGCCATGTAGCTTTGATCTGCCTGCCAATCATAGCAATCATTCACAAATACAAATAATACACAGAGCTATTGCAGAAAGATTTGAGTTCCAAGATAAAGCACTTGGTCTGTATTTAATAGCGGGAACTTGCTTTATATATATATATAATATATATATTTTATATATATAT